>NC_085963.1:15355580-15960080 GCF_910591565.1 Cydia splendana | reverse complement strand
ATGGGTACTATAAAAGAACAGCATATCACTTTTATTAAATGTAGGTACCTTCTCTTGATTGGAAATAATTTTTGGTGATGATTAAAGTCAGCCACAAAACAACATAACCATAAAGTTTGCAGTTGATGAGTCAATGAGGTCATTACACTTGTGCTATGTGGAATGTAAACAAATTTAATATCATCATTCACTACACTATTTTTAAACAATTATTGTGTTAGGATTCAATTTCAATGTTAAGAGCTTTAAAGTAGACTATTTTGTCATGTTTTGGATAAACACAAACACAGGAGATATTTCAATTGTTTAATTTAGCTATTATAATGAAGTGCCTAAAAAAGTAAGAGTAACATAATTTTTGTGATGGGAGCTAAAGTTGTTGTTATTATTTTGTTATACCTAACCTATAAATTATGAATAAAAATCGACATTTCTCATTAACATTGTTTATGCAAAAGGTCATAATCACTATATTAAACATTATTAACGATATTAATTCGATCACAACATGATCACGTACTGAGTACACAAGCAACACGAGTTCAGAGATAACAATGTTTTTCTATCATACTACTGTTGGTATGCGCTCAAAATGGGAATGACGATGATCTACAACTACAACGGGCACTGTATAAAGAACCCATCTAAAAAAAGCCGACACCTTGACAAAACACGAGGTCAATACACTCCGGCTGAAAGACCCATGTGATATAAGGACCAACATGCTGCATTTTTCTTTAAGTTTTAAAACACCTAATAGTAATTTCTGACGATTTATAGCCATAATATTGGTATAATCGATATGGTTTCAAATAAATGCTTGGATCACATTTTTATAGCGAAAATTTGTGTTTCATGGCAATAGAATTATATGTTACTAATAGCAACTAAGAGCAGTTCCTCCTACAGAAATATCATAATGATAAACTAAACATTGTAAGCATTGACATATCAAGATTCCAAAGTAAAATATACACGATTTCCTTACCGAACCATGACCTGAAGTGAGGGGCCATGTATAAACAACAGGTTCTGCGCCTGCAGGAGAGTGCAGGCGTAAATCCAAAGCCATTATAGGAAAACCACTGCATGAATGCACACACTTTTCACTTAAACACTAAATTTATCACTAAAAACACTTGATATTTTAACATAATTTCACTGCACTTTCACACACATACACACTCCGCACAACCGGGCGCCATGTTGAAATTATATTAATCATGGCGGACATTTTATGTGTTGTCTGATTGAAAAAAATAATGTGGCGGCGATGCTTTAGAAGATGAATTTCATTAGTTTGTTTGCATACATTAGGTTTATCATTATATAAAAATGCTTTTGGTAATACATAAATATAAAATAAAATTTTAAGCATTACATAACATAGCATTTTATTACACCGTGTGCAATGATTTTGCATAATGCCTATACTTGGTCAAGCAGATCTTGTCAGTAGAAAAAGGCGGCAAATTTGAAAAATGTAGGCGTGAAGTGATAACGTCCCATAGAAAATTTGAATTTCGCGCCTTTTTTTACTGACAAGATTTGCTTGACCAGCTATAGTTTACACATTGGGCCACCGTTTTAAAAACCGTGGCCATAACAGACTTCTACACCAAACATCTCTTTCTCGCTCTCACTTAGAGTAGGCCCGCACGAGCAACTTTGTCTCCGCAACTTTTTTTTGTCTCTGTCGCACTCAAGTGTCGATGTCAAGCAAAGAATATAAAGCCCCCTCCGTGCGCGAATCGCGGCGCGAAGCCGCGAACGTGAGTGTGGCCATGGTCTAATAAAACATGGTCTTCTATTCCCAGAGTGACACGGGCCTACGTCACAATAACATTGCCACTTTATTTCAACATAACATGTTACATGGGTACATTATACCTATGGTTAATAAGTTAAAATATTTCTTTATAATTTTATAATTTTCATTTATATGTATTTTAGCTTAAATTTTACAATAACACGTCATTTTTAATTACTCGTTAGCAATATCTTCCGATTCACGAAATAAATTTCAGACTTTCGGGTAATTCTGTTTATACTACTGGCAACACAGGATAGCGCTGTGCACATTTGACAATTCGGATCTAGATAACTTCATGCCCAGAGGGGCTACCGCGAAAACCGAAATTCGCAAATTGCGGGGATCTTACTCTTTTACTCCAATGAAGGCGTAATTAGAGTGACAGAGAAAAATGCCCACAATTGACGATTTTCGGTATTGGCGGTAGCCCTACAGAGCGGCTACCGCGAAAACCGTAATTCGCAAATTGCGGGGATCTTTCTCTTTTACTCCAATGAAGGCGTAATTAGAGTGACAGAGAAAAATGCCCGCAAATTGCGAACTTCGGTTTTCGCGGTAACCGCTCTGAGGGGCTATAGGCCAAGAAAGGTACGCTCGGCTAGTATGGCGGAATGGAAATAATTAGTAATAGCTGAAATTTTCGGTGTATGGGACAGATAATAAATCTAGTGATTACGTCGACACATAATCCAAATAAATATATTACATTTAGGTATTTAAAAAAAATGTAAAAATATAAAAAATCACAGAAAGTTTGTAAAAAATATTAATAACATTTTTTAAATTTATACTCATAGAGAAATATTTGCTTTATGACATTAAGCATGAATCACACAAAAAATAATTCTGTATCCTACATTTAAAGTAAGTAACCTACGGTTATTATTAAATTCAGTATATTTCCGTCCTCAAAAATGGTAATAAGCTATTTTTTCTCTCATAATTTCCAAATTACAATAAGTACAAGCGTTGCAATTTAATCGTACACTAAATAATACCGTATGGGAGGTTTTATGGGGTTGTGCATTAATTGCCTGGTTAAAAATGGTAATAGATCAATATCATATGGGATTTTTATTATGAGTTCTCCTTCATCGAATACTGTAAAAATCGGCTTGAAATATGATTCGTAACACAAAAAACCATCAAAAACGTTATCGTTGCTTTAAAGTTGCCGCGCACGAGCCAGCGAGCTAACGCGATTGGTCGTTGCATGGAGTGGGGCGACGGAACGATGAAACTTCCATCGCCCCGAGCGCGAATATTTAAAAAAGTATTTAGTATATTTACTATTTACTCGGTCAAAACATATGTACCAGTGAACGTAAAAAATATGGGAGACTAGATTCGAACTAATTATCAGCTTTAATCTGGGCAAGAGTGCTGTAAATAAGAAAGTAAATTTTACGTAATTGCAGGCTTTCCGTCTTTGCGTGCGCGTTAAATTTAATACAATAATAGGCCAATTATATAGGGCTATTATACTGACACACACCCAATTTGATAGCAGAAAAAGACGCGAAATTAAAATTTTCTTAGGGAAATCAAATCTTCGCGCCTATAAGTTTAAACTTTAGGTTTCAATAGCGGTCATATAAATTTCAACCCTCACCACTAAAATGTAATTATCAAAAACGACAGTTGCTAATGTTCCCCAAAGTAAGCATTTCTAGTTAATGCTGCAATACAGTGGTACCGGGCACCTTGCGACGCAAGGCCGAGCAGGAATCGCAAACCTTAAAATATTTGCACTAATTAATTGAGTTAGGATTTTGTTAGTACTCTTTAATTGAATAGCAAAAAATATAAGTTATGCATTAGAAATACCGTTTTTATTCGATTTTTAATTAAGTAATTATTGTTAAACTTATTTTTACCGTGTGGTGTCGGTTAAAATTTCACTAGTAACATCATTTGGCGACTAGGGCAATAAAAGTCGACACCACAACCAACAAATTAACAAACAACAATAACCAACAAATTAACAAACAACAAAAATTTGCAGTAATATTCCAAAACTCGACTGAACGCAAGCGCACCGAACCGTGTCGCTCCCCTGACGCGACTCAGTGTCATAAAACGTAAGGCCGTGGTATTAACGACAGCGGATAGCTGAGCGGCGAGCGGTGACTGCAGGCGGCAATAAGGTGTTCAGTTAATGTTTTTATAATTTGAAATGACTTCGTTTCCATGTAGAAATAACCAAACAGACTTTAGAAGCATTTAATATTTTATTTGTGGCCGTATAAATTATGTTTTATTGGTAAATTAACTACAATTATTCATATTTGTGGATAAAACAATATACATACTATAATTAATACTAAATTAACATTAAATAAATACATTATTTATGACATAAAAATACATTGCGCGTATTTAACTACTTAGCACTGTTTAATTACGATACTTGCAAGCAAGTAGTAAAGTATATGGCTCCATCCTATCCTGTACCACGATATACAAGCGATAACATTTTTGCGACAGTTTTGTATAGATAATGGATTTGTCGCTAGAAAATTACGATATCGAGATAAAAGTCAGGTCTCTGAGCGCTATTGAAACCTAACGCTATACATGTTTTAAATTTGCCGCGCTTTTTCTAGTCAAGCTGAATGTGTTTCACTATAGAATAGTAATCGAATTGGTTCAGATTTAACGTTTAATGCATATAAATAACATAATTAGTAAATAACATAATTAGTAAATAACATAATTTTGGACTAAGTACATTATACATACCTACATGACATCAGGCTATGGTTTGGCGCACCGTGACCCTGAACGGCGCGGTAATGTGTTACGGCTGTTAAGTGAAGTCCAGACGGGATGATCAAATCGACCGATTAGATCAGAAATGAAATTGGGGTCAATCTCCAAATTAAGCAACAATTAAACAACTGTACCGATATTTGGAACCTCAGAATAATATACCCGGCCGGATACCGGATAGTAACTTTGCTTGATTTCAGAGTAAACAAATTGGATTTAAGAAACAGTCACGGTCATATTGTACATTACTCGTTTATTATTTCAAAACAATTTAAACATCCACTCACTTGCACGCGTAGGTACCTACTCATTTCGAACATAGAAATGAGTCCGCGCCAATGTTCACCACGAAACAGGTTAAAACCTGCACAATGCGCACCTAAAAACCGAAATGTAGGTATTGTTAAATTTAGTTTGTAGTTAATTAGTTTTTTGGTGTAAGTGTATGAACCAAGGTCTGAAATATATGATTTTTTATTTTTTTTATTGTTCCGCCGGCCGAAGATTCGGCGGTCGGATACCGAATATTTGGCCGACGGTCGGGCCGAATATCCGGTATCCGACCAAACAACTATCCATTGCATTTCTAATTGAGAGTGGCAACACTATCGTAGGTCGTATTGCCCTTTTCTAGCATATACGTCCCTCGCTCCTACACTCCCACCACACAGGCAGGTTGCTTTGTCAGTTATACAAGGCAAATTTTCAAGTCATTGGCATGCTGTTTTTCCATCTGGAAGGTCGTGAAGCTAAACTGCTGGTGAGTTTTTGAATTTGTACCTCAGTTTAGCTGACTATATTGAAATAGTTATTTATTTTACAAGGGGGCAAAGTTGTTGTTTAACCGCTCGTGCTAATATTGATACTTGAGCAAGTAAAACATTCGAAACATGGAATCTTGAGCGTTGCGAGGGTTTCAAAGGACGAGGATTAAACAAAATTTGCCCCAAGTGAAACACAAAATGTTTCACCACACCAACCCGAAGCAAATATTAAATGTAAAAATATCATACAAAATCAAATACAAATGAATTTTATTAAATATTTATGATTTAAAAGTCAATTCTACCAGCAAACATAAGAAAACAACTCAAAATTTGCATTTGATTCCTTTGCCTCACTTGTGAATAAAATGAAACTTTGCTCTCAGTCTTTGAAGTGCAAGGTAAGCCTTTCCGAGCTGGTGTGAAATAAATAATTAAATTTTTCACGCCACTGTTCGGAAATGTGGCAATAGATGGTCTAAAACCAAGCTGGAAAGTAGACAATAGCTGTAGCACTTGAACCACCACTACTACACTCGCGTGCAAAAGTATTGCATCACTTTGCATTTTTTCGTCCGCACCCAATATCTTTGTAATTTACCCGATTCTGAAAATTTTGGTATCAACTGAAAGCTTATAATGTAACGCATTAGAAAAATGGTAAATTCAATGAAATTTCGAATCTGAAGACTATAAAAAATCATAAAACTGAAAGTAGTCGCATAATGCTCCAAAAATAAATCCGGAAACTTGAGAATAAAAGTCATTTTTTTAATACAATATCGTTTATTATTTTTAAATTAATACTTGGTATTGCCACCTACAGGCCTCCTTTCACAAACCAAGTGGTTTTTCATAGACGTAATTAATTTTCTAATGTGATCATGAGGAATAGCGTCCCACTCCTCCAGCAAGGCTCCCTTCAACTCCTCAACATTGACCAGGGCAGGATTCCGCTTTCGAACCCTCCTTTTTAGGTAGTCCCACACGTGTTCAATGGGGTTAAGGTCCGGGCTCATCGCTGGCCAGTCCATTGTGTCGATGCCCACTTCGAGAAGGTAGGCTGCGGTGGCCCTAGCGGTATGACACGGGACATTATCCTGCATTAGGATGAACCCCTCATCAAAAATACCGGCATAAGGAACAACATGTTCCTCCAGGATATCAGTGATGTACTTGGCAGCGGTCAATCCACTGTCACGGCCCCCGCCAGGCACGAAAACCAGTTCTGTCCGCCCGTCGTAGGAAATGCCGCCCCAGAACATTACGGATCCACCGCCATAGGCGACCCTTTCGGAGAAGAAACATTGAGCGAACTGTTCTTCTGGCCTTCTGTAGACTCTTCCTTTTCGGTCACATCCATTCAAACACATTCTGCACTCTTTCAAGAAGAGAACTGGGGTTCATTGCTCAATGGTCCAGTCCTTGTGATTTTCAGTAAACTCTCTTTAGGCTGTACGGTGTCGCGCCAGCAATCTGGGCACCGCTGCGGGCCTCCTGGGTGTCAAGTTCGCTTTCTTAAGTCTTCTTCTTATTGTCTACTCACTGGCAGCCACTCCTCGTACCTCACGCAGACGCTGCTGGATGGCAATGCTGGTCTGGTGTCGATCTCGGAGAGATGTTGTGACAAAGAAGCGGTCGTCCCTCTCTGATGTACACTCTCTGCGGCCGCTTCTTGGTCTTGAAGTAAAGGATCCAGTCCCCTGGAACCTCTGGTAAACTCTGCAAACTGCAGATTGGCTTAAATTCAGCTCGGCAGCTACTGAACGTTGGCTACGCCCCGCTTGCAGGGGCTGGATGATTTGGCGGACTTCAGCTTCAGTGGTTTCCATTTTTCCAGGTCTTTTTCACGGGAAAATACGCGGAGATATGTAACGATCGACTTCTGATAAGTGACTGATAACAACCCCTTCTCTACCCCCGTTTTATAAGGGTCAAGGGTAACGCAACTCGTGCGCGTGATAACGTGAAACCGCTCACAAATCGGGAAAATGCCGATAATTTGAAAAATACTGGGTCGATTTCCATGTTTTTTTACTTTTCGTAAAGCTAAAACTTCAAGGAACATGATTACATTAAAATAATTTAGAGAAATTAACCAGTTTACAAATATATTGGATGCGGACGAAAAAATGCAAAGTGATGCAATACTTTTGCACGCGAGTGTACAATGTTTCATTATTATCATCATCTGTCATTGGTGACAGTTCGCTACAGCAATGAGTATAATTTAAAACATAAAAATCAATAAAAGGTCTTTTTTGGCGCAACTTTTTCCTTCAAAAATAAATTTAGGTTATTTATAGGACCAATTTCTTGTTTAAAAAAAAACGAAATGTCAAACTATTCATTCATTCAGTCAGTTCATTCGATTCACGCTTAAGGCGTTTTTTACTTTTGTAGCTGTTTGTGGTTTTTTTAGCAAAAACGCTTCTAAGTTTAGAGTCCGTTTGAAGCAAACAACATAAAAACGCCTCTTAAATGTGATAAAAAAGAAAAAAGGCGGGATCGGAAAATTCTCACTGAATTGGATAGTACTATAAAATATAAGAAACACGTATCTACGCTCGCTATAAAAATGAGTTCTTCTAGTGAAGAAAATGATATTCTTAGTATTCTTACGCTGACGCCTACCGAAATTCAAGAGACAGCACAGGCAGTGGCTAGTAATTTGCTACCAGAGAAATCGCGGGCTAGTACTTATTGTTATCCAAATGTTTCCTTATTTCCTCGCTCTAATGCCTCGGCCGGAAACGCTAAAGATGGAGTCGTATTATTCGAGGGCCTCCACCAACGTGTCGGCCCTCAAACTCACTCGTCCATCTTTTAGCGGTTTTCCGTCCTCTCCTACAATGTACTATAGTTGTCCGTTAAATTATCTAGCAAATAAAAACGATCCGGAATAGTGATGTGAAAGTGCAAGAGGATATTAGAAAGAGAGATGCCTAAGAGTAGCATACCATAATGAATACATGTGTCTTAGCTGTATATTGTATTGTTATAAATAATGTTAAAAATGCTTTATGTTGTTAATGTGTTCCAAATTGTGCTGCTTTGGCATTAGCTGTAAGGTGCAATTTGTTATTTGAATTAATAAATAAATACAATAAATGTTAATTTTACAAAATGTACCTATCAAATTGTATACTTTACTAAATATCTCTCTCCTCACAGGTGTTACAATAAAGGGTGTACGTACTACATTATTAATTAAACACTCATAATATAATTATATTACATACACATAATAAGTATATCATAGGATATGTATAATCACATTGGTTTGGCGTCTTCCCACCACCAGGCGATAACAAACATGTTTCAATATTATTCTTAGGTTCCGAATATCGGTACAGCTGTTTAATGACAGCATTTACACAAAAATAAAACGCTAATTAAATAACTTATCATATTCGGAACTACAGATGCAACGGATAGTTGTTTGGCCGCATACAGGATACGGGAGGTACGGCCTGACCATAGGCCGAATATTCAGTATTCAGCCGCCGAATATTCGGCCGGCGGAAATATTCAGGTTTTTCAGGTGCGCATTGTGGAAGTTTTGGCCTGTTTCGTAATGAACTTTCGCGCGGTATATAGGTCTATCACTAGGTACGAAATTAGTGCGCGAGCTAGTGAATGGAACGTTTAAATTGTTTTAAAATAATAATCGAGTACGATTATATTCCGATATCAAGCATAGTTATTTAGTACCCTTATTTTAGTATCCGGTATCCGTCCGGATATTAAAATAAGGGCGAGATAGGATACCGGATAGTAACCGAATATCCGGTGCATCTCTATTCGGAACCTAAATTTTTAATCCTGCATGGTGCAAATATGTATAATATTGAGACAATGACTTGAAAATTTGTCTTGTATAACTGACAAAGCAACCTGCCTGTGTGGTAGGAGTGTGGGGTAGAGAGGGAGGTATATGCTAGAAAAAGACAATACGACCTAGGGGCTGTCCATACATGACGTCATCTATTTTTGACGATTTTTGTCCCCCCCCCCCCCCCCATAAAATCATCAAAAAATCATGCTTCGAATGACACCGTTTCCACCTGCGTCATGCTACCATCATCCGATGTCCAGACCCCCCCCCCCCCCCCAATTTGAAATGACTTAAATTTATGAATAGCCCCCTACGACAGTGTTGCCACTCTCAATATTATTTATTCTTAGGTTCCGAATATGGTAAGTTATTTAATTAGCGTTTTATTTTTGTGTAAAACGCTGTCATTTTAAAGCCGTACTTTTCGCCTTATTGCAAAGGAGTAAGGTGCAACAGTGTAAACATATATTTCACGTCGACTCTTATTATACTATGTTATACTTATTATGGAACTTACTATGTTATACTTATTATGGAACGTAAACTATGAATTGAAAGAGCACGAAATAGTCAATATAATACGTTTGTTGAAAAAAAAAGTCTACAGACGCTTAGGCGCGAAGGGTTATTGTCTCATAGAAAATTTGAATTTCGCGCCTTTTTCTTGGCAAAGGCACTGACAAAGTTGTTGGATATACGTTAATATCAAATTAAAGAGTGGGCCTACACACTTCGCTGTGACAGAATGTGAAAGTGTCACCAAAACTGTCAAATGACTACGATAATAAGTATTCCTTTTATAATGCCACTCCACACTATGCCATTCTGAAATTAAATAAGAACGACAGATAGTCATGCGCAATTTTTATTTTTGTAGTGGGTCATAATTGACGTATATAATTACGAATATAATTTGAACATCAACCAATAATATTGGATATGATATCAGTTATTTTTAATCAGCTATCATTCACGCGCGCGTTCATTTTGCTCAGACTTGGCCGCACAAATATTTGGTGCGAGCGAGACGCCCGCGCACGTTCGAATTGGCCTGTCACTTGTAGCAACTTGTAGGTAAGTACATACTTACCTACATACTATCCACGCGTCCTTGGCACGAACTCCCGCCACCGCCCGCATTGAAACTGTCCCCGCGCGCCGCAAGGAAATGTAATCCTTAGCATTAGCGCAAAGAGTTCAAATTTGGTAGTTTCATTTAGCGAATTTGATAAAATGCACATATTTATTACATTGACCATATTTTTGTGTGATTATGTATTGAATATCACTTTGAACGTTATCAGAACAAAGTCTGCAAGAAATTATATCTATAACCATTTTTTCTAGCATGTTTAAGGCGTAAATATATATACAAGTGATACAAATAATATTGATGTCGGATTCTCGGATAAATAGCTTAATGAGGTAGTTTTATGGTAATTCAATCAAAGACCTAATTATTACTTTTTTTTTATATCAAGTCACGACGTATATCCGTGAGGCCCCGCCATTTATTGAATGAGTTATTTTCCGTGTTAATATTTTGACTGATTCCATTGTCGACTCATTATAAATATTATTTTCGTCACGTTTACGAACTAAAAATACTATTACTATTTTTAACAAACAAGAACGGCTCTTTTTTTTAACTATTTTTTTTTACCTACTTCCGGACAGAAAGTTTTTTGGATTCGAAAATAAAGTATCTTAAAATGATCTAAAGAACAGGAATAAAAAAAAAATTGCCTAGTACTAATTAATGTTTAACGTAAGCGTATCTTTACTGGAGTACTACCGCGAAAACCGAAATTCGCAAATTGCGGGGATCTTACTCTTTTACTCCAATGAAGGCGTAATTAGAGTGACAGAGAAAAATGCCCGCAATTGACGATTTTCGGTATTGGCGGTAGCCCTACTGACCGTCATCCTTGTCGAACGCGTGTTAATTGTTATTTCCTTCTCGCTTAGTGTCAGCAGTCGCAGTGTTTTCCAAACTTTTCACGTCGTAAGCTTGGTAATTAATGTGTAACTGTGAATTAGTTTTTCAAACGTTTGTCTTGTATAGATAAATAAACTTTAATTTAATACATTAGATTTGTTTTATTTTACTATGTTTCTACATGAATGAATAACTTAAAATGAATGCCGTTAAAATAATTTTCACCGTTGGTTAAAATTCTCCCACATTTTAAAGTTTGAGAACCTGTAAACAGCATGATGACGTAGGCCCGTGTCAGTTAGGTCATACGCGAATCTCGGAATAGAGTACCAGGCGAAGTATATTATTATACCATGAGTGTGGCGTCGATTTTCGTGGACAGCGAAATCGACTCCACACTCGCATTCGCGGCTTCACCCGCGATTCACGCGCATAGTCTGGAGGGGGCTTCATACTCAAGTGTGGGTACGGCGAACCAAGGTTGCAGTGCGATGCGGTAGTCTGCTACGGCTATAAAGATCTCCCCAGACCTTGCAACAAATTGTATGCAAATGTATCATAAATTATATGAAAATAATTGTACCAGGCAGTTTACCGCCAGCCAGCCGCCAGCCTCTCTGTTCATTCGTATGTTTGCCTTTTTATCGCTCTTGCATATTTACGCAATAGAGAGGCAAATTATAAACGAACAAGCTACTAGTGAGTACTAGGTTTTACATACGTACATATTTTCACCATTGGCAACGTTTTAATGCTGGCGCCGTTGACGGTAATGACATGACGTACCTACCTAATTTGTTGTTTCGTTGAGTTTTGAATTTAGCATAACGTAACGAGCTTTAATGCAAAAGATTGTGCGGTTCAATAATCATGTCTATCACGCATTCCAGATTAAAAAAGTTTCCTAGTTTTGATTTAGTTAACGCTCATTTCATACATCATAAATTAATAATACAAGAAGATACGGAAAAAGTGCGAATATGTGATCTAACTGCACGTACTGAAGAGGACCCCGATAACAACAAGGTTTATAATTTCGATGCGAAAATCTCAAACACTCACGTACATGGCGAGCTCCTGTGGGTCCTTTTGAGGTCAGGAGATATCATAGTAATAAACCCAGCGACAGGAACTCAAATCAAGGTAACATGTGAAAAGTTGGTAAAGTATAAAATCCAAAAGTTAAGAAGCAATGAGAATAATGTGATCCTAATCAGTAAAAGTGGAGAATGTTTAGTGGTGTTATTTTCAAGAAAAGATTTGGAACAAGATATTGTAGATGGCAAAGCAGAACATACCATATCAATAGATAAATATGGTGGGTCTTATTTAGCTGTGGAATCTCATTTGCTCACAAACGGATTGATTGCATACATCGAGGGAGAAACTTTAGTTTTGAAATGTCCTTTAACTGGTTTATATGAAGTTATGAGTTCAACAAAGAAGATCCTTTATGCAGTTCCATGGGCTGATTCACTGATAATTTCTGATGGAGAAACAATGTGGCTGGTAGATATTAAAGACTCCCACATTATGTATGAATTTAAAGAAGATGGAATCACATATTATCCATTGGGGTCATATAACAATGACTTTTACTATCTGGTTTGGGATCAAATGCAGGTGAGATAAAAATACACTCATTTTACACAAGTTTTCATTTTATCTTAAATATATGATTATTTTTAAGTATTGGTGCACACACAGTTATATCAGTGTCAGGAATTCAATGCCTTGATGAAATTCTTGATATAAAACACTAAAGAACTTTTGGTGACAAGTGAAGTCTGAGTTGGTCTTCTGTAGAGTTGTGCCGTTCTCAAGAACATTCTCCATTTACTATAGGGAATATTCTTGAGCAAGAATGTTTTCCATACAAAACAGAGAATGTTCTCGAGAACGGCAGAACTATAGTCTTCTCCACCATGAATTGATCATGTACACCTATTGCTACTATGTCAACATGTTTAATTCCAGTTTTGTTGCCTATTTAGTTTTTACAAGCAAATATAATAACATATTATGTTCCTGTGCCCCATTAGTTTAAGCTGCTGCTAACAAGAATTTTTTATTTGCCTTTAACCTTTCCCCAATGTATGATTTCGTCAATGAAATGAAGTAATAAAGTGTCATCAATCAACACCATGTTAAAAATGGCATGTAGACAACCCATATAACATGGTGGCGGGTGGGGCACAAAATGTAATGACTTTATACCAAGTAAATGGCGGTGAAAAGGTTAAAATTAGCTGCAACGATATTGTTGCTACTAGAGAACATTTAAACATGCCTTTTGTCTTTTCTTTTGCAATTGTAAGAACTTATTATTAAGTTGTTGGCAAACAAGAAAACAACCCTTTCATTTATTTCAAACCCCCTCAACAGCCTCAACACCTCACGAAAATAATTGATTTCCCCCAACAACATCATGTACTTATATTTAACTATGTATAGTCTTCTAATCCTAAATTTCCATATTCTAGGTGTATGTTTGCTGTGCTTGGGATGAATCACTTCTACTTGATGCAACAAATGACCAGCGTGATAACAACTCTACCATCCAGAAACTTTCATCTCAAGAAACACTCAAAGTTCAGTTGAAAACTATCATTGACAGTTTGACATCAACAACAGACCCAGATCAGGTATTACCCCAAATACAACCATATTTCGACACCATTGAAGACTTACCTCTCCTTGTCAATATGGCCCTTAAACTGTGTAAGATTAACTTGGCATTCAAAACACTTGCATATAGTTTACAAAAGAAAGTTTTTGCATCAGGTGATGATTCTCTGATTCAATCATTATGTGATATCATGAATAAAATAGACATACTGGAGTACATTGAGTTCAGAGGAAGTAATTTATATGAAGACCTAAGCATATTTGATTTGAGCTTTGTGGAATTATGCATGACATTTGTCTCAAAAGGCGATTTTGATTTATCTTCCATAAGTTGGCTCAAATATTCGGCTGTAAAACAAACAATTAATTCGAATGATATAATGGGCATATTGAATGCTATTCCCAACAATATTAAGATGGGTGCCTTAATAAATTGGTTAAGAAATTTTCTCCCACCTCTTCTAGATGAAAACCCCTTTTATATAGATTTATTTGTGCGGTGGGTGACAGAAAGAGTTTTTTCACTAGAGAAATCTAGTTACTGGCCGAAAATTGGATTGAAGTTTATAGAAGATATAGGCATAGTATTGGAAATTTCATTAAAAACGATTTGTTTACGACCAATATCAATGGATGATCTTGATATGCTAAAAACGCATATAAAAAATATAATTGAATTAAAAGAAAAACATAAAATTAATATGTTGCTGGGTGAGCTTAGTTCACAGAGTCCCAGCGAAGTCGCGTTAATTATGCTACGTCGATGTTACACAGAAGATTTAGAGCCTTTCTTGCAGCATTATTTGCCTTCATATAGTGCTAGAAACTCTTTTGAAATTGACGATACTCTACGCGCATTCATTGAAATAGAAGCTGCAAGCAGTGGCGGTGACGTAGATGGCGCCCGTTTAAAAATATTGCTTAATTCGTTTCGATTACACACTAACAAACTAGAATGCTTCCTTCAGGTTCTAAAGGTTTTAGATGTACCATGGAATCCAATAGTACTAGAACTCGCGGTAGAAGCCGCTTCTTCAGGGAGAAAAGATTTCACCACAACTGCTACAGATCGTATTCTCGCTGAGCAAATCCAGCGAGAACTGAATTATGCGAAAGTTAAAGTAATTTTAAAGAAATATAAATTTTCCCTAAAATGTACTGATTATCAATTGGTCTTGCATAAGTTGATGACAGCACCAAGCATTAATTTGGACGACTTGAAAGTTATTACCAGTGCATTGACAGATTACGCGAATTACGGCAGCTTATTATATTTAAACCGATGTCTTTGCGATTGTGAAACGAGAGCTGCGCTGGAATATTTTAACCAGATGCCAAGCAAGGAAAAGAAAATTTTGCTGAAATCAGTTATGATCAAATATGAACAAATCATAAAGGGAAATTCAAACGATGCTATTATCGAAAGAAATTATGTCGATTTCTTGAAAGGTAGTAAAATGCTCAATGATTTAGAAATTAATACGATTGAAAACATGTATTATTTGAAAAATTCCTTTGAGACAAAACGAAGTATAAACGATATGTATTGTGAAAATAGTGCAAACGAAGCGGATATTACTATGAATGTTTCTGACACAGAAATGAGCGGGTGTTTGGCTCAGCTTACTCGAGCACACCAAACTTCACGGTCAACATTGATAGCATTACTCCACCGCACTTCTTCAAATCATGAAGTTCGCAAACTAGTCGAAGCTCTCTTAACAGCTGAAGCCCAGGAACACTGTAATTCACAAATTGCTTCAGTATTGGCTAATTTCAGAGATGGAAACAATTCAGCCATTCTCATGGAATGCTGCCACGTTCTCACCGAACTTGTATCAACTTGTACTGAAGAACATATCCATTGTATAATCAAATATTTATCAATGCTGACTGCCTTAGTGAATGCTAATATAGTAGTTAAAAATCTGTCCATAGCATGGAAATTCCATTACATGTTTTTACCTATGTCTTCACTCTCAACACTGAATGATCTGATTGATTTTTACATTTCGCCACATAATTATTTGGCATGTAATCCCGGAATATGTCATAGCAGGGGCGATTTCATTCCAATCAGAATAGTCGTAAATATTTCAGAAGACATTTCTTCCTCTGGGAAAGATTTACCTGGCGAATTACTTCAAATAAGAAACAAAATATGTAGGCAACTTCTAAATAAAGTTGTCGCGTCTCAAGAACTCGACGAATTATTGATAACGATATTATTGGATCTCTTAAGCAAAGATGAAGCCGATAAAATGTGGATTATAGACATGTTACGAGGTCAGAATGAGTCACTGTCCCATGCTGCTATCGCGTACTTGGCACAACCAGTGATAAGGCGCTCATTTTCGGCATTCTGTTTAACCCAAAACACAGTAGCGTATTCACCTCAATACATGTTAAAAACCAAATTTAAATTTAACGTGGCAGACTTGGCTTTGCCAGAAATTAACAATGATGATACTTGGGACACTAAAGTAGTGCTGTTTTTCTTTTTGAAACAGTACCCCGAAACTTCGGTTGAGCGCCTTATAGAATTGTGCCGCACCTTACACATACCCGTCAATGAAGGTCTATCCTTTCAACTCATCTCTTTGCTTACTACTTGGGAATTAAAATATAAAATATTCAATGACGACATAGGTTGCTGTCAAACACTCTTTGAAAACGACGAAAGCCATCTGCTGCCTAACTGTGTAAAACTATGGGAAAGCATAAAAGACAAAGATTTCATCAAAGATGTTTTAACAGATCTGTGGAAAAACGGTGAGGTTACGTTACATGGTCGTATTGTTTCCATAAATCCCTATTATTACGAAGTGTATTTATGCATATATAATTTATTGTATGGTTCGTCCACCGATTCAGAATACGTGAAAGAATATTATCTGTTAAATTTCCTTAAAAATTATAACAGGAAAAGCGCTCCTAAACAACATGAATTTGAGCTGTTTTCTGTCAAAGGAATGTTCCCAGAAATCGGACATCACCGTTTACCCTTTCACCTTTTCATGCGTGAAGACATGTGGGCGAATTTGAAGTCAGAAATAACATTAGAAACCTACGAGCAGTGGCTGCCTGCGGTTGCTTTACTTTCACTAGATGCTGATATACAAACCGCGAGAGACATGATTTGCAGTAACGCTCTCAAGCAAACTATGACGTCTAGAAAGAAGAGTGAAGGGCTAGAGACTGAACAAAAAGAGAGCGAGCCCTGGCGCCTAACCACACGAGAAGAGCCTCTGCTTCGCGCAGCACACCGATGTGTGAAGCATATAGCAAATATGGAATGGGCAGGCGCGTGCCTCTTTTACGTTCTTCAAGGTTGTGCTCGTGGGGCCGACCAAGTGGCAGCGGCGCAGTTGTGCTATCAATTTGCTCAACGTTGGTCTGCTGTTCAGCCTGGTAATCGAGCAGTTCGGCAAATGGAACGTCTGCATTCCACTCTTTCAACGAGACATATTTTGCATAAGGTGGAATGGGCATGCGAAGAATTTGTTCGACTTTCAACAGAGCCAACGCAACTTATTCGAAACCTTTACTTGCATCCAAACTTCGTTGAAAAGATTTCTCGACACGATATAAATCGGGCTGCAAATGAAATCGCCGATAAAAATGCCATCAACATCAGTTCTATCCGCATAGAAATTTTGGAAAATATTCTCGAAAAATCAAAAGAAGAAAACAAAAATAAAACTAGCTTTGGTCTTGACAATAAAGACTTGACGACCGCTAAATACATACTGAAAGCTACTTGTCCAAAAATGGGAGCGATTTATTTATCTCGTATTGCGCTCGATGACGAAAACGATTATAATAAAAGTAAAAAATTAAGAGCACTCCAATGCCTTATGAGCATTATAGACTCTGACACAGCATCAAAAGTCACAAACAGGGAGCGAGACTCTTTATGGAACACTCTTTTGGAATTGTTATACATTGTTAATCTTGAACATATTGACATGCCTTGGATCGTTGCCACGTTTATGAATGATAAGCTTGGAGCACTTGATCAATTACTACAAGCAGTCGGAGGAAATGTGGAAGGTTTAAAAATAACAGGAGAACTCGCGTGGAGGTATGGGAATATCAAAATAATTCAGAAAGTAATACCTTCAGTGTTGCGTGCTGGACTTTACGATGAATTAGTTCCTTTGTTATTAAAGGTCGCATCTGCAACCGACAAGACTGTATGCGACGCCTGGAGAACCGTTCTTTTATCGCCTTTCCAGCAGGCTGACTATCCTATCACTGAACGTCAGAGAGCAAAATGCTTAAACGCTGTTAATTTATTACCTGTATGTCCAGTAATTAGAGATGCAGATCTAATTGAAATATGGAAAAATTGTGTGAGGTGTAAATGTTTTGGTATAGGTTGCCTATTATTGCCATACATGACGACGGAATCAAGACAAATGTTATCGGAATTGCAAAAAATCGATAGGAGAAATCTGATAGCTAGCCTAAAGAATTTGCAAACTGAAACATACCTTGTGCCTGGTGCTATGCATGTTCTAGAAAGTATGGCAAGTCGATCATACGGAAGAAGTCAAAAGACGTAAAACGTATTTCATACTTATTTATTTTTATACATACTTTTTTGAGATTTCTTAAAATATCTGTTAAGATTTTAAATGATGTATGTTTAAACTATGTAGGTGCTAAAATTAAAAAAAATATTTGCTCTTTAAATTAGAGGTACAGACTGTGTTACTTCATAAGCTTATTTTATCCTAAATATAAGATACAACATACATATAAAGTAGTAATTTAGACAAATTAAATACTAAGATCAAATGTGACATTCTTAAGAAGAAGGGATCATAGTGCTGTTGATATACATTAAGATTTGCTCCAGTACAAGTGTATTTCAGCAGAGAGCAAAGAGAAATATATTAAACCATACAAAAAAAAATTATAATAATTTAAGAGGGTTTGTGAAATTAGCCCTCTAAAAGTTCCTTATACTTGAGATTGTCATGCTCATGTTATGTGATCATGTAATTATGAAAAATAATTATTAATTAAATACCAATTGTTAGACCTTGCTAATTTGCTGTATTGAAAAATCATTAAAATACTTGTAAACATCACTTACATAGTTATAATTAAATAAGTGCTTAGGTACTATGGAAATAAATTTACTGTAGTAAAATTATGTACTTATCATTTGTCCCACTCACACCGGTTCTGATGGTTTTTCCATTCTTAAATATGGATTGCAAGTGAATCCAATTGATTTAATGTAAGAAGCAGCAGGCATTACCATTTCAAACAGTGGAGCATATATTCCATGCCCGCGAGCTAGTTCTTCAGGTTTTTCTCCAACATTATTAACCATCTGAGCCACCTGCACACTGTTTTCTTGAAAGAGCAATGTGATAATGGTAGATTTACTGTGACTTTTTGCCGCTGCTAAATGTAGTGGTGTTTGGTCTGAAATCAGAAAGACATTTTTGTTACTGAACTCAAGCAAAATTACTGTTAAAAATATTTCTTTTGGTACATGCTTTTATTGCTGACTGTATTTGCTGTTAACACCTGTAACCAAAACTCAATCTAGTTGGGTTTTTTCATCAAGTCTTCTCAATTCAGCTACCTTCCAACTGCATTGTAAGGTCAGCTCCATGTTGTCAATTATAACATACATAATTACAGTGTCATTGAAACTATGGAGTGGAAGTATACCTATTTTCAGCTCTATCAGATATTGGGAAAAGCGATAATAGTAAATAAAATAGCGGGTCTCTATTGTTTCCCAAATAGTTTTAAGTCATAATGTATTGTTTGTCCGAATTTTCGTTAGTCATAATTGGTTTTTCTCAGAAACGCGTAACTTTTCAGGATTGCCATAAAACAAACCTAACCTAACCCACAGTACAAGAACAGTAGTGAATCTTCATAGAAATGTGGCGCTGCCGGCTTGAATGTGTGCGTGCGCGCCGGGCGCCGTGTACGCACGCGCTGCCACGCACACATTAGCATAATATACGGGGGAATACGGTGGCGGCAGTGTGGGCCGTACCGCGACTGTGATCGCGCGCATTCGAGTACGCTGCACGCCCGCTCGCATTTGCCTGCTCTTAACGGCCTTAATTTTTTTGATCATGACTTCGAACAGAGGAAAAAAATATTGTAGTGTCTTTGGGTGTCACAATAACGACTCCTCAAATCCGGACTTGTCATTCTTCACAATACATTAATTACAGGAATTATGGTACAGATCGAAATTACTCATAGTCCCACCCGATGACTTCGTCGTGAATATAGGAAGGATGGAGAAGGTGTTTCGCAAGGACCACATCGTGTTTGAAAAGGACCACATCAACATTAAAATCGGCACGTCAATTTAGGAACAATTAAAAGACATAGAATTTACGATGCCCTGCCCATGCTTCCCTAAAACCTTTGTACTAATGTTATACGTAAGGATGAGAATTTACTTTACTTTAACCGCTAACAGTAAAGCGTTCCGAACATGCAGAAACCGGAGGAACTTTTTTTCTGTATTGAATTTATAATTTTTTTAATAAATGCCATTTCTTAATGTAAATATTTAAAAAGCGTTTTATTTATACGTCATTTATGAATTGTTAGAACATTTCATTATATTATATAAATAGAAACCTAATGTCACTCATAATACGCAAATAATATTTAACTAAAAATAAAAGTGACAACCCTAAGCACCAACGCAAGAGTAGGTAAATAACTTGCCGAGCGGCCTTAGATTCACTACTGTTCTTAGTGTACTGTGCCTAACCTATCTATAGGATAACCTTACGAAAATCCTGAAAAGTTAACGGTTTCAGTTTTATGACTAACAATAATAAAACATTACATTATGACTTAAAACTTTATGGAAAACAAAGGGACCCCTAATAGCATATGTTTGTGCACATGAATGACTCTTCCTGTTTATCTCCATAATGGCTTGGCAAACCATGGTTTTCAGTACAACTTGAGATAGGTTTTAATTTTTAAGTCACTAGATAATACTGTTCTAATTTTGTCAGGGGTTATTAATTAATAATTTAGAGTTATGAATAGTATACCTCCCTCAGACACTGCAGCTGGATCAGCACCAGCTGCCAGTAATCTTGCAACAACCCAGTAGTTATTCCAATTGGCAGCAGAATGCAGAGGTGTCCAGCCAAACTCAGTTTTAGCATCCAACTTAGCGCCAACACTCAACAGATATGTTATGGTAGTCACATGGTTTCCGTAAGCAGCACGGTGGAGAGGTGTGTACAGATTGCTGTCTTTAGCGTTGACTAGATCTGGTTGAGCAGCCAATAGTTCTTTGAGAGCTGCAATGTCAGCATTTTCAGCAGCCCATAGAACATGGTCTACAGGATTAGCTGTAAGAAAAATATAAACAGTGACATAACATATCTTACTGTACTGTTTAGGTTTACTGTAGAAAGTTTCCAAGATTTAGGAGAAAATATCTTTGTGTTATTGACCTTGTATCATGTACCTTTAGATATTACATTTAATAAAGTAAATAAAAGGTATATAAACTTTATCATTTTCAATTATTGTTTTTTTGTAATATGAACATAAACATTTGGTTAGTGCCTCAAGAACACCGGTTTAATGTAAAATTAACAAGCCGGTTTTGGAATATTGACTAATAAAAGTGCCAACACTGAAGGTTACCTTTAGGATCCTTTACTTCCTCCACGCCCTCGTCTGCATCATCCCAGCCAGACACAAACATACCCGAAGTTGCCGGGTTTTTCTTGAATCTTTCTATTTCGTCGTGAATATCATGAAATGACCTGATAGGCTCTTCATTAAACACATCTGATTCTTCAGAGTCAGACATAGCTGAGATAAAAGTATAGGTACCTAATCCGCGATTTACACCTATAATTTAAAATGAATAAAAACAACTTAAAAACACGGGTCTTGGGTCTTCAGTTCACGAAGCATCAAAGCCATCAAATCAATGTCATGTCACTGTCATAATGTCAGTTTGACACTATATTCAAGGTTGCCATATAACAAAGTTTAAGGGCTCATACGCACACGCGGTCGCAACCTAGGCTATTAATTTTGAATATGCAAGAACATAGAAGACCAAGAAAAGTCTGCAGCGATTTTGATAGCCCACGCAGTGCAAGTGTTTGTGACGTTTAAAATAACACTTAGTTTTTTTAAGGTTATTTTCACACAAAGCATGAAGCGTGGTGTGGGTCCAGCGACTCCAAGCATGGTACTTACACCAACTTACAGCTTGCCAAGCTGTACGCTATCCATTAAGCGTACTGCTTGCGCATGTCGAGTAGGATAGGATTAAAAGATCCATGGATAAAGTGGTCTACTATTGCCCTAGTCTGAAATAAGTTGTTTGGCATTTAAATGTGAGGTAAATGAGAGTACCTAGTTAAAAAACAATAGTAAACCTTTTTTTTCTCATGGACCTAAGCCATGCCGTAACACACTATCGCACCGCACCGCGACCTGGGTGCGGTGCGATAGTGTGTTACCACTTTTATAGTACGAGTAGGTATTGTATATAGCTTCTACATTGCTACTGATGCTTTCAATTTTACTTTTTCGACAAAATAAAAATAAGTTGTTAAAAATAAGAAATATTTATTCATGTTTCCTTTTCTTACAACCTTTCTTTATTGCCACAGATTTCTTGACCTTCGTTGTTATTTCTGTATTGATTACGTTCTTTGTTTCCTCAATTGCATATTGGTAATCTGAAGATAAGCGATCGAAAACATCAGGTTGAATTATTATTTGCTTTAATTCCGATTTTCCTCCAGACTGTAGTAGTTCCTGCAATAAGTATTTCTTTATAATCTGAAGGTCTGCCGCAAACATCGAAAAAAAAAACGAAAATTTTAAATTTTCGATGTTTGCGGTATAGGGTATAGGCTCACTGATGCTTAATGGAATGGGGTATCATTGGGAAAGTAATGCTTGGTAATGCTCAGCTATCCTTATCAAAATATGCTATATCTACACGAAGTACGAAATTTAGTATTTATCCGTAGGTGTTTAATCAAAATTATACATAAAAAACGTAAAGTAGGGCTAAATATTGTAGCCCCAAATTTGACAGCTGAAATAGGTAGATGGCGCTGTGTTTGATAACCTTGTGATATAATATAACTGATATACAATGGCGCACGGCGCCATTTACTTCAGCTGTCAAATACGTAGGGACCTACAATATTTGAAATTATCCATTTTCGTGTTCATCGTTTTAATACAGCGTATGTATTATATTTATTAGGTAATAAATTACATCTAGCAGCCCAAAGGCCTATAAAAAGGTCTCCCATTCCATTCTATTTTGACAAATCAAAATTTCATGTCTTGGCAATTTTTGATGTGTGAGTGGCTAGAGGATAACACATAATATAACAAAAATAGCTAGTAGCAAACATAAAATTGTTAATAATGTGATTACCTTAAACAAATTCATTTGATTGTGTTGTAGGATAGTAACAGCATGGCCTATCCGTCCCGCTCGCCCCGTGCGGCCTACTCTGTGTATGTACGTTTTGATGTTCCGCGGGGGATCGTAAGACACGACATAGTCACAGGAGGGAATGTCTATACCTCTAGCTAATGCGTCAGTGCTGACCAAGCTGGAACAGAAAATTCAAGTGATCTGATCAAGTTACCATTAAATAACTATAGATAAATAGACATTTAAAAATGAAAATAATTTAAGTATAGGTTCTTCTACAACTACATATACATTTGCGTTCTTTGAAAGTAACTAGATGTAGATGGCGTCACTTAATTGGCGTCAAAAAATTTACTTGATGTGAGGAGGCATTTAGAGGAAAAAATATGTAAGGGGAAGGCATTAAATAAATCAGCAACTAAAATAATTATTTAAGATAGGTAAGTACATACACATTGATTTCTGATTGAGTAAACTTCTTTAGAACCAAGTCTCTGGTTGATCTATCCAATGCTGCAGACAGATCAGCAACCTTTAGATTGCCTTTTCCCCAAACATCTAAAAGCACAGAGAGCCTATGTGCAGATTGAGCTGAGTTAGTAAAGCATATGACTTTATCCCACTTCTGTTCTACTAAGAAATGATAAAGTATAAGTGGTTTTTCTTCAGCACCGCAGGTCACATATTGTTCGGTGAGCTCATCTGGTGTGGTATATTTTCTGATACTGTCTTCATCCTCAAAATCAGTTATTGGAGCAGCAGAGAACAGTTTCGGTTGGAATAACCCCCATCTTTCTAATTTTTCAGGATCCTGTGAAAGTGTTGCTGAGAAAAGTAGTTTGTGAGGGGGAGGATTCTGTTCATTCAGGCTGTTCCAGTTCAAATTGGGCACTTTTCCTGTCATTAGCTCATTCTCCAGTTTTATGTGCTTATCTAAATGGTATAACCAGTCGTTCTGGATATGGTCCATGATTCTGTCAGCTTCGTCTATTACAAGGAATTTAAGATGCTTTAATGAGAATCCCTCTGTGTTTTGGATGTGCTCCACTAATCTTCCTGCTGTACAAACTATGATATCAGCTTCACTGATCCAACCTGCAGACTCGGCTGAAATAAAAATCAATTTATTTCATTTTGGTTGAAGCTTTTACGCCTAATAGTGCTTTTCTGTGCGGAGCCGGAGTCCAGAGAGCGGAATTATTTTAAGAAGTGTCAGAGCTTCATGACAATGTTGACTCCAAAAACCACCAGAAAATATATAACAACGAAACATTTAATCATAAGTAATGAGTAAATGACAGATAGAAGAATAGCATGATCATCAACATCATTTTGGCCAAGCTATTTTTTTTCTTGAACTTGTAATATTTATAAAGTTACATACTGTATTTTACAATTTGCTGCTGTTCCTTGTGTAATGGAGTGGATGCACTCAAAAGTACAACTTTGAGCCCTGTATTAGTGCAATACTTTTTGAAAACTTTTGACACCTGTGTTGCCAATTCTTGGACTGGTAAAACAATCATTGCTCTTACATGGTGACCAACACTGTTCATTAAAACCTGAAAATAGAAAAGGTTTTATATAAGAGCTAATAGTGGCAAATCTATTTACAGTTGTTTTTTAAAGTACATTATTGAGAGCCACTTAACTATGCACATAATGCATTGTTATGGAAAATTACAATACAATACAAAATTACAAATACTTTTTATTGCATACATCAATACAGAAAACAATACAAAGAATACAGAAAATCAAGAAGAGGTACACTTATCGCTAAAAAGCACATACTGGATTACATGTTTTTTTAAACACTAAATTAAAAATAATTGATTATAGGTTTAATCTTTTAAAATTAGTTTTACATTCAAGGTATTAAAATATTGAAATGGACTAAGTGCCAAATATCTGCATATACAACCCTATTGCCCACATATTAAAGTAGTATGTACATATTTTTGGCACTTATTACGTGTTGATATTGAAAACTTTGACTTATGTGTTTTTTGTGATTTACCTGAATAATTGGTAAAACAAAGGCTAGTGTTTTACCACTTCCCGTTGGAGCTGAGACGCAAACGTCATGCGGCCAGAATGGATGAGGCAATCTATTTTCCTTAATAATAAAAGGAATGACTTGCTCCTGAACTGGAAAGAAATATGTAACCCCCTCACTCTTGAGAGTAGTTTTTAAAGTGTCATTCAACCAAACCTGTTCATCTACAACACAAGTCAACTTCTGTAAGTTTGTGGATAAACTGTAGGGATGAGACAACCAGTATGGTAACACTCTTTTAACCTGAGAAACGAAAGGAAAACCATTAATTTCATGAGTATTGTACTGCTTGGATTAAACAAGTCAAATTGAGCCTTAATAATATAGAAATGGATGGTACATTTAGCAGGAGAAGTGGCTAAACGGGAGAGGTTTTAGAAATTAACTTGGTGTAACATTATTGTTCAAAAAATAAGAGAGTGTGCAGGTAATTTTGAACACTTCAGCCACTTGGCTACCTCTGCTGCTGACTACTAAAACGAAAGTGTATTTTTTTTTGGAGTAAATTATCTGAAATATATTGTTTGTATTTTCTTCATATTCTTACCTTCGTCTTTTTCTCAAAACTGTCTGTGCCCAAGACTTTAAACTCAAAATTAGGTTTGTTTTCCACATTTTTCTGTGGTTGGATAGTATTATCAACAACTTTGTTGTCAACTGTCTCATCTTTGTCTTCTTCTGTTTGTATACTGATTGCAGGTTTCGAATCAAAAGAATGATCGCTTTTTATAGATGCTGCTGTATCTTGTTTCAACGTGATGACATCTTGTTGCTTAAAGGTACTGTGTGTTTTTCTCCTCTCTTCAATTTTTTGTTTTAACTTTTGTAACTGTTTTGTTTCATGAGTAACTAAATCTATATCTTCTCCTGGATCACGGTACCTTGCAAAGTAAGTACATTTTATTTATAAGTATTCAAATTAGTGTAAGGAAGGAACCTTTGACGATGTACAATATTTATATTTCACATGAAGTACCTACTCTTATTACAAATTTACCTGTTTATAGTAAACAAATCCATGCTGAGTTTAACAGTTATCAAGATCCCCACTTCAGACACAAGGTTATTTATAATGTTGTTTATTAAATTATTCCTAAATTATAAACCTTTTGAAACTTGCTTTACATTAGGTTATGTGTCAATATCTCAATATGTATGATGTACACGATGTACACGTTGAATTGACAGCTGTCAGTTACACTTTTTTTTGGGGATCTTAAAGCCGTAACAGACTACCGCACCGTATCCCGACCTTAGTGCGGTAAAACATTGTCAAAATATCTCCTGCTCGCTCTAGCTTATAGCTGCGTCCTTAACGCACGTACGGCGACCACTATCGATACGTGCGCCGCACCGTACCAAGGTCGCGGTGCGGTGCGGTAGTTTGTTATGGCTATGGCTAAAAGAATTTTATTTCCCAATTATAGTCTGACAAAAAAGAGTAGAAATTAAAAAGTGGCAATACTGTAGTGTCGTCCCGTATTTATATTAGGCTTGTGCCTGCTCGGTCACTTCAGAGAGCGCTCCGCTCTCGGTCAATCGGTCAAACGAACTAGTTCGGTCTTTTAGTTCCTTTAGTTCAGTTCGGTCGTTGAGAGCCGGGAATGAATAGGAGTCGATTTTTCATTGGTTTCTTTCCAATCTTTGGTAACTGAATACAATTCAACTTGTACGATACGATGTGTCGATATTAAAAATTAAAACACCTTAACATAATTAAAAAATATCAAATATGTCGAAATATATTTGTTTTTCCTTCATATTTTCGGGCTTAGGAGTGTCACGTCGTTCTTTCATCTCGTTCACACTCGTGCCAGCGACATTGACAACCGTTTCGTTCCGTCCATTTTACGTTTCACTCAGTCAAGCGCTCTCGAATCCCACTGAACTAAAGGACCTAAAGACCGATTAAGAGCGTGCAAAAAGATTTAGTTCCTTTCGGTCCTTGATGGGATTTCATTCTTAATAGTTCTTAGTTCAGGACCGACTCAAGCCTAATTTATATATATATTGATTTGAAGGGGACGACACTACAGTATTGTCACTTTTTAATTTCTACTCTTTTTTATCAGACTATACCAATTTTCTAGGCAAGGTCCAGTTTACAGTTTGAGCGGCAGACAATAGACATCTTCCCCATCCTAGTAGCCCATCTTGATTCCCTGTTCACCCCAGCCATCCATATTCACCCCAGTTGACGATATTTTTTTTCCACACAAAAGTCATTGTCACTTGCATTGCATTTTTAATCTGTACGGTTACCATCAGTTTGTCACTGACATAAACGCCGTCGAGAACGTAATTTACTTTCTATACATCTCGCTCGCACTCGCATATTAGTGCAAACGGGATGTATAGAAAGTAAATTACGTTCTCGACGGCGTTTATGTCAGTGACAAACTGATGGTAACCGTACTGTTCATTTTCATTGGTCATTGGAGTTGGAGCATCACCAGGCGGAATCTTTTTTATTTTGGGTGGTTTGCGACTGCTTTGAGTAAATGTTCAAATGTTCCATCCTCGCATGTGTTGTGTAAAAATTATAATTTTTTGTTAGTAGTCTGTTTGCTGGAGTTGTTAAATTTTCTGTTGGAAGAGCCGCAAACTTGTCAAAATGGCTATTGTATCTTATCAAATTGCAAGTCTTCTCGAGAAGGTAAGCCGGTGTTGATTGAAATACACATAATATGGTTCTATATTATTTCCTGAAGACAGTAATTAATGTAAATTTCGACCTTTAGATGACGTCTAACGACAAAGATTTTCGGTTTATGGCTACAAATGATTTGATGACCGAATTGCAAAAGGACAGCATCAAGTTGGATGATGATTCGGAGAGGAAAGTTGTGAAGATGCTACTCCGTCTGCTTGAAGACAAAAACGGCGAAGTTCAGAATTTGGCTGTCAAATGGTGAGCTTCAATCAATAACCTATAAAACCTATATTGTTGTTTATATGTTTGTTTTTTCTAATGCCATTATACTTTATATTTTTTAAAAGTGCATATGGGTTATATTCAATTAACATTGTGTTATGTATCTCAAACTTTCAGCCTTGGTCCGCTTGTGAATAAAGTAAAGGAGTATCATGTGGAAGGCATAGTCGAGACGCTGTGTGCCAACATGTTATCGGATACTGAACAGCTGCGAGACATCAGCAGCATTGGTCTCAAGACTGTGATATCGGAACTACCTCTGGGCTCCAACACACTGGCCGCTAATGTGTGCAAGAAAATAACTGGCAGGTTGAGCAGTGCTATTGAGAAGGTAATTTATTAGTATATTACTATGTGTTTAATTAGAATTTTTTAATAAGATAAAAATTAAGCAATTTGACTTCAACATGAGTTACATAGTACTTTAAATGTAGTAAGTCCAAGTTGACGCTGTACTAACTTAGCAAGCAACATATTATGGAATTTATAATAAACTAATCTTAAAAATTATATGCCATGGTTATATATGCTACCTGCTGCCGCTGTGTTATTCATAAATGCGCAACATGCCTCAGTCAGTTATTGTTTGTTTTAAGAGCCCATTAACATGCACACTAGCGCCACTGCTAAATAATCGAGGTAATTTAAATTTAACGAAAAATGTTTAAAAAAGGGGGCCGCTACATACTGTATTTTGTATTTAAGTACCATTTGCATACATGAAACTAGTTTTTATGTTGGTGGATTCATCGATCTATGAACTCAAAACAAAAACGGCCGTTTTAACTTTGGATGCATAGATTAATGAATCCAGCAACATAAAAACTAGTTAGATGTATTCAAAAGGTACTTAAATACAAAATACAGTATGTAGCGGCCCCTTATTATAAATATCTATCTTTAAATTTAAATGTAAACTCTTGTCTAACGAAAATGATATTATTTAAATTCCATCAAACTTAATAAGCACTATATCTAGGACCTTAAGAGGATAATTAAACTTTAAATGACCTCTAAACTACTAAAAAAGTAGGCATGATACTTTGATCTTAGATAAAAGTTTGTTCAATTAGTGTTTTTGGTTACTGATTGCTATTTTATATTTTCAGCAAGAAGATGTGTCAGTTCAATTGGAAGCTCTTGATATTCTGGCAGATCTGTTGAGCAGATTTGGCGGTTTGTTGATTTCATTCCACCCGGTGCTATTGAATTCTTTGCTCCCCCAACTGGCTTCTCCACGTCAGGTAAAGAAAATCAAGAATTAAAAAAAAAATTAAGAACATTAACCTTTTGAACGCCGCAGACGGCAATTGACGTCAACGCAAAATCGTGACAACGACGTCATAGACGGTATTTGATGTCGATCGTTTTTTGATGAAAATCTACTTAAAAACACCCCACTTTTAGGTTGGCATTATTTATTCACAAAACTAAATTTTACCCCCATGGCGTCAGTGGCCCGGCAAATGGATGCGCCGTTTGGCGTTCAAAAGGTTAAGAAAGATTTAGTCCATTAGATATACATTCATTAGAATTTTTGTGTTAAAATTATTTATTTGTATGATATTTATCATTTATCATTTATCATTTATTTCATATTGTATTGTCATGTACATTGGGTGTTACATTATATATAGTCAGATCATGACACCCTGTTAGGGCACACAGTAGTATTATTATTCTATTCTATTCTAGGCTAGTCTATAAGGCAACATAATAACATTAATAACATTTACTTATTAGTAATAAATTAAATTAAAAAATAAATGACGTCAAAGCTTAAAACTAAGTCTAAGTAAGTATATAACGTCAACAATATATTGATTAATGGTTATTTGTAATAATGTGTCAATTTATTATTAATAGCAATTATTTTAAATTATTGATGTCATTTCTTATTGTGTAGGTTGTAATAATGTGCTAATAATGTGAATAGAGGCAGACCGACGATATTTTGTCATTTTTCTTCGGTATCATCAATAAATTGTTGAAGGCTATAGTAGTTGTTATTTAATAGAAATTGTTTAAGTTTATGTATAAATTTATTATCAGATGTTTCGTTTTTTAATTTATCTGGGAGCTTGTTATATATCTTAATAGCCATCATGTTTGGACTTGCTTGGTACAGTTTTAAATTAGTATTTGTTGTAATTGCCAAATTATTTTTGTATCTCGCGGGGTATCGTCGTGGTTGTTCATCGACTTTTGTGAAAAATTGAGGGTATTTCCGAACAAATTTGCATATTTCTAGGATATAGATTGATGTTAAGGTTAGTAGATTGTGTTTTACAAAGAGCGGCTTACAACTCTCTGGGCTTTTGATGTTGGCAAGAATACGTCACAAAGTTTGCCTCTCCCCCTCCCCTTTTCACAACTTGTCACATTTTCATGACCACCTCCCACCCCCTAAAAGTATGATGTAATTAATGGACCCTTTATCACCTAGTTATTTTTAATATCCATATTGGTTCCAGGCTGTCCGTAAGCGCACCATAGTAGCACTGTCCCACCTGGTGATGTCATGCAACGCTGCTCTCTATAACAAACTTATTGATCACCTGCTGGAGGGACTGGGTTCATCTACATCGTCTAGTGTCAGTCGCACTCATATTCAGTGTATTGCCTCTGTGTGGTAAGACTAAATTCTAACTCCATTTTACATAAGACAATTACTAATTTTTGTCTCTTTTTAACAAATGTAAATGTAGTCTTTCTGTTGTGTACAGTACTAAACTTAAAGTACACTGTTTGTTTATTAAAGACTAGTATTACCTTTTTTCATAATAAATTAACCAAAATTACCATAATTATTGTTAACAGCATCTGTCCTAATATAAACTATTTCTATAGTTCGTTTGTTTAGCATTAGAAAAAAGGTAAACAATCTTGACGTGTCTTTTAATTGAAAAACACTTTTGAAAAATAAGTCACGGCAAATATGTAACAATTATGAATCATATACGATTATTTACATTATTTTGCTTTCATAAGTAATAGTTACTGATTTTTAAAAAGCGTTTTTCAATTAAAAGACACGTCAAGATCGCGTAGTCTTTTTCTAATGCTAAAATAACGAACTATATTGGGAAGCAGGCCCAGAACACTTTTACCAAAATACTCTAAAAATGTCCATCTGTGTGTTTTGAGTATTTTGGTATAAGCATATTCTGGCCGGGACTAGTTATTATTGGTTACGGTGGCAATATACCTATTCTAATCTAATAATGCATTGTCCCCAAAACATTCTAATGGTGAGTTTGGTTTAGTGCCGAATGCACCGGAAAGACAAACAAATTTCAATGGTCTTTTATGTTTTACTAATTTAATTTCTTTGAAATTTTTTTTTCAGCCGTCAAGCAGGTCACCGCTTCGGTGAGCAGCTGTGGCGAGTGGCTCCGCAGGTCCTCGAGCACTCGAACGACACAGACGAGGAGCTCCGCGAGCACTGCCTGCAAGCCCTGGAGGCGTTTGTGCTCAAGTGCCCTAAGGAAGTACAGCCGCATATCCCGACAGTAAGCATGAGCCTCTTAAGATAAAAAACTTTAATACTTACCATCACTTTACGAGGGGCGTTCAATAAAAAGTGAGAATGAGTATGTTATATACAACTTTTCTTAAATGTTATTTTATTTTTAGACATAGTCACCTTTTAGCATAATACACTTAGTATATCTTTTTTCTAAACTTAAAATTCCATTTCTAAAAAAGGTTTTATCTTGAGTACTTAAAAAATCTTGTACTGCAGCGACTACCGCGTCGTCGTCTTCAAATTTCTTGCCTCTTAGGTATTCCTTCCAATCTCGGAAATAGGTAGAAATCACTAGGGGCGAGGTCTGGTGAATACGGAGGATGCTTAATGTGGTGGATCTCGAACCCAGCATCACGTATTGCAGCCATTGCAACGGCGGACTTGTGTGCCGGTGCATTGTCCTGATGGAACAACACAATTTTCGAGAGTTTACCTCGCCGTTTTTCACGGATCTCATTGCGCAATGTTGCTATTTGTTTGGCATATAAAGTGCCCGTAATAGTGGCTCCATGCTCGAGATACTCAATCATTACGACCCCTTTACCATCCCAAAAACAGAGCCCATGACCTTACCGGCAGATGGGCCCACCTTGAATTTCTTCGGAGTTGGAGATGATGGCCTTTTCCATGTCATAGACTGCAGTTTCGTTTCAGGGTCGTAATGATGGAGCCATGTTTCGTCCATTGTTATAAATCGCGCCAAAAAAAGTTCCCGCTCTTGCTGTATCAGGTCCAAAGCTTCTTGACAAATCTCGACTCTAGTTTGTTTTTACGTGTCAGTAAGCATTCTGGGTACCCAACGCGCTGATACCTTTTTCATACCCAAGCGTTCATGTAAAATATTATGCACGCTCCCCGTTGAAATCCTTACATTTTCAGCAATAAAACGAAACGTGACACGACGATTCGCCAAAACTAAGTTTTCGACTTTTTTCAAAATTTTTTCAGTTACTGCTGTAGTAGGGCGTCCGGAGGGGGGGTCATCCATGGTCGATGTTCTTCCACGTCTAAATTCGGCGCACCAACGTGCGACTGTCGAATACGGAGGAGCATTAGACCTTAAAGTGTCCCGTAAATCTAAATTGACTTGGTCCGTAGAAAATTTTTCAAACACAAGTATTTGATAACGGCGCGCAGTTAAATTTTCTCCATTTTTGCTAACGCTGTCAATAGCATCGCAAACAAATCGCCGTATTTTTTTTTTAAACAAAAAACAGTTAGTTTTTTTTTCATGGCAATCAACTAGGTAATAGATTAGCTTTACTGGCCAGTATTTACTTTCCTAATATTTAAAGAGTTTGCATCTCATTCTCATTATATATTGAACGCCCCTCGTAGTGTGCGTGACCCGACTTTGCACAGGTATGGTTATAAAACAATGAATATATGTATGTATTTTATTTTATTATTTAATAATCATACTTACAAAATTTGTCTCCAGATCATCGAGCTATGCCTCAAGATGATCACCTACGACCCGAACTACAACTACGAAGATTCCGAAGAAGGCGGCGGCGGCGAGGACGAAGAGATGGAAGATGAAACGGCGGCGCCCGACGCGGACCCCGAGTCCGACTCCGAGGAGTACTCTGATGACGACGATATGTCCTGGAAGGTAATTAATTACTACTAGGTCTGTAGCACCGACTATATAAGAAGATTACGAAGAAGGCGGCGGCGGCGAGGACGAAGAGATGGTAGATGAAACAGCTGCGCCCGACGCGGACATTGAGTCCGACTCCGAGGAGTACTCTGATGACGACGATATGTCCTGGAAGGTAATTACTACTAGGTCTGTAGCACCCGCTATATAAGAAGATTACGAAGAAGGCGGCGGCGGCGAGGACGAAGAGATGGTAGATGAAACAGCTGCGCCCGACGCGGACATTGAGTCCGACTCCGAGGAGTACTCTGATGACGACGATATGTCCTGGAAGGTAATTACTACTAGGTCTGTAGCACCGACTATATAAGAAGATTATGAATAAGGCGGCGGCGAAGACGAAGAGATGGTAGATGAAACAGCTGCGCCCGACGCGGACCTTGAGTCCGACTCCGAGTAGTACTCTGATGATGACGATATGTCCTGGAAGGTAATTACTACTAGGTCTGTAGCACCGACTATATAAGAAGATTATGAATAAGGCGGCGGCGAAGACGAAGAGATGGTAGATGAAACAGCTGCGCCCGACGCGGACCCTGAGTCCGACTCCGAGTAGTACTCTGATGATGACGATATGTCCTGGAAGGTAATTACTACTAGGTCTGTAGAACCGACTATATAAGAAGATTACGCAGAAGGCGGCGGCAAAGACGAAGAGACCGTCATCTCAGCCATAAGACGTCCACTGCTGAACATAGGCCTCCCCCTTGGACCTCCATACGTGCCGGTTGGAAGCGACCCGCATCCAGCGTCTTCCGGCGACCTTAACAAGATCGTCTGTCCATCTTGTGGGTGGACGTCCTACGCTGCGCTTGCTAGTCCGTGGTCTCCACTCGAGCACTTTTCGACCCCATCGGCCATCTTCTCTGCGTGCAATGTGGCCTGCCCATTGCCACTTCAGCTTGCTAATCCGGTGGGCTATGTCGGTGACTTTAGTTCGTCTACGGATCTCCTCATTTCTGATTCGATCACGTAGAAAAACTCCGAGCATAGCCCTCTCCATAGCTCGTTGAGCGACTTTAAGTTTTGAGATGAGGCCGATAGTGAAAGACCACGTTTCGGAGCCGTAAGTCATCACTGGTAACACACATTGATTAAAGACTTTCGTCTTGAGGCACTGAGGTATGTCGGACGAAAAGACATTACGTAGCAGAAAACGACCAACTAAATTTTTTTATCAATGCAGAAAGCGACCAAAGCTACTGAGTTAGGGTGTAAGTTACTTTGACAAAAATAAAAAGTTGGTCGCTTTCTACAGAACTACGGTCAAGAGATATAAGATGAAACGGCGGCGCCCGACGCGGACCCCGAGTCCTACTCCGAGGAGTATTCGAATATGTGGGATTACTAGGTTTCCGGCATTAGTTAAAGACGATTAATGTGCTTTGTTGTATATCATTATATTAAGTTGTTGATATTTCTAGGTGAGACGCGCGGCAGCCAAGTGCCTCGAGTCCGTCATTTCAACTCGGCACGAACTACTGGCTGAGATGTACCAGACGGTGTCCCCCGCTTTGATCGCTAGGTTTAAAGGTAACTATTTAATTTAGATTTAATAAAACCTTTAATTTTTGTAGGTCAGTTAAATTTTCTTTTGTGTTGTATCATTGGAGTGGTTCAAAAGCAACTTTTAAGTGGAGGGTTCAAATTATTTAAATAATTTTCAGAACTATTTATAGTTTTTGAAACAAAATTTGATGAAAATAAGGTACTAATGTGTTTTCTTTATCTTGCTACAGCGACTTACTTGCTAACGCTGTACGGCTCCGTATGTTATGCGGTAACTTTGGCTGTTAAATGTTGGACTTTGATAATTTAGGTAGTTCGAAACTATAAATAATTGATTTTGATAAATAATTAGGTGATTTTTTCTTTAGAACGCGAAGAAAACGTGAAATGCGACATTCTGAGCGCTTACACAGCGCTGCTGCGCGCCACACGTCCCCAACCAGCGCTCCAGTCCATCACCCCGGCCGACAACTCACCGCAAGCCTTACTACTGCAGCGGGCAAGTATTACTGGCATTCAAATGTGCATTGCTTTTCACTCTCTTATTAAGGAAAATGTGAGACGCAAATACAAAGATCAAATATTGGATAGGTGGAATACCAACCCAAGATATGGCTAAAGGTTACAAAAAAAAGCCTTTTCTCAAAAATGGACGGCAAAGTCGACTTTGCCGTTTAAAAAATAGGTCGCGAAGCGCGTAGTTTATGGTCAGTCAAAAATTAAAAAGTTAAAAACATTGCAGTCTCGATTTTGGGACTGCAATGTTGCATACAAATTCCATTATTTGTCGAGTTCCAAACTTTTTAAAAGTTGAAATGGCCATATCAAATGAAGGCACAGGCCCATTAAACAGCCAAACGGATGATTAGTACCGCGACTATTTAGCTGTCTCAAATAGGTTGACGTATTTTCGGCAGAAAAATACACTTCTATTTTTTTATAAAAAAAATAAAAAGGCGGCAAAGCTAATTTTTTCAATTGTTTCTACTTTTTTCTGTGAAAATATATACGTAAGAACGTTGCTTTTGTAAAATATTCCTATTATATTTATATTTCTTGCACCATTTTTGAGAAAAGCACTATATATGACTCGGCTGGAAGGCTACTTGCTGGCTTCGGATTCAATTAAACGGACTCCCAAGGTCGTCCGTTTAAAACGAATCCTCAGCCTGCAAGTAGCTACTTCCGAGCCTCGACAATAATGTACTATTTCTCAAACATACTCCAAAATGTATGCGTTAATGTCACGAAATGAAGACATGAAGTTGCTAATTTATGGCTCCTTGCATTACTTCTTGACCTAGGCCAAGAAATAATGTAGGGAGTTAGTATGAAACGTACATTATTGTCCGCTGCTCTAACTTTTTAAATTTGCTCAGTAAGATTAGACTGACAAAGGAAATATTACATACAGCCAACGACCACTCTCTCTGTAAGCATACTTGCGACATTAATATATATATAAAAAAAAAACAAAATGTATGGTACTATAGACCAACCGTTTAACTGAGTCCTCGCCTGCGCGGTACGGGGGCGACGGGGCGGGACGACCAAGGGTGGCGGGGAAGGTGCGGGCGGCAGGTTAAACATGGTGCTCGAATAGCTTTTTCAAATGTCTAGTTAAAAAAATAAAAAAGGCGGCAATTAAACATTTTTTTCACTTCTCATGCTCAAAAAGTGCACCTTTATGTCGTGCGTAGACGACATAAAATCGCATTTTATGCTCTAGAGCATAAAAGTAAAATTTTCTTCTAAGACTAAGGTAATCGGTCTCAACAGCCAAACAGTTAAAACATATTGCACAATTTTACTGAGCAATAAAATTGTGGAGTTTTTTTTGAGGAGTAGCGCGTTGAGTGAGTGGTTCGTTTTTAGGTTATATTTCCTTAAATAAAACAACTTTCCTTGTTTACTAATCAGGTGGTGGTATATTTAAATATAATACTGTAGGTTAATCCTATAGGCGTTTAGATGGATGGTAACGAGAAGGAGAAGCCTCCAGACGAGGCTGATAATGACATGAACTGGGAGATAGTCTCACGTAAACGTAACTTGGATTTGTCACCGACCAAGCTGGAGCCTTCTCCTAAAAAAATTGTAATCGACCCGTCAGAGGTCGCCAATCAATCGGGTAATACAATTAATACAGTGGAGTCGAACAACAGTATTGTGGTTGAGTTAAACAAAAATGATCCAGCCGAGACAAGTCAAATTAATACAGTTGATTTAAACAAAAATAATTCAGATGAGTTCAACCCACATTTATACAAACACCCCAGTCTAGACAGCAAACACCGAGAGTACAATGCCGAAGATGATGGACCATTTATAGTTCATGTCTCTAGAGAGTCTGCACCATCTTCCAATGCCTCTCTAAAACCCATCAATGTAGGCCTTTTGCTTACTCAAGCAAATGTTCATAATATCCAGAAAGAAGGTGGTATTAAATCAGTAGGTCGCAACAGAGTAGCAGTAACTTTCTCCACAGCAGCTGATGCAAATAGTTTCCTAAAACACCCGCTACTAGACAAACATAAGTTTATAGCTGATATTCCTTCATACCATGTGTCGCGTATGGGAGTTGTGCGAGGAGTTCCTTCGGATTGGTCGATGGAGGAGTTAGTCAACGGCACAAACCTCAAAGAAGGTAAAGGAAAAATCCTTAAGGCTCGACGACTGCAACGAAGGGTGACAAAAGATGATGGCTCCTCATCCTGGGTACCAACCCAGTCAGTGGTGGTTACTTTTGAAGGGCAATCTTTACCATCAAAAATCTTCGCATACTACACCTCACTAGTTGTAGAAGTGTATCAACTGCCAATTATTCAATGTAGGAAGTGCCTTAGGTTCGGACATATTCAAACACAGTGCCGGTCTGATGCCAGATGCTATAAGTGTGCACAAAAACACCCCGGTGATGGATGCAATGTAGCTCCAGAACATGTGACATGTATATTTTGTTCCGGCAGACACTTTGCTACAGAAAAAGTATGCAATGAATATGGTCGACAAAAGGCCATTAAACTTGCCATGTCTGAACAGAATATCTCATACGCAGAAGCAGCAGCACAGTTCTCAGCGGTTCGCAGGCCATATTCAGATGTAGCAAGAGTCATGTTTGAGCCGGTTACAGACTCTTCACGATCTTCCCAGTCCCCATGCCACCCTGATACTTTCATGCCAACCCCTCCGCCCACCACTTCATATCGTAAGACCGTATATCGAGCGCCCCGGACGAGGGTCTCCCTCTCCCCCGGTTATGATAGAGTAGCTCACAACAATATTGTCCGAACTCCCCCACCTCAACTGCCCAATGGCCAAGCTCTGAAAGATTCTTCTGCTTACAATAGAATCACTCCTAATGAAGACCTAATGGAGCTCTGTCTAAAATTCTTGACAAACATAATCGCTAAGTGGAGCGATTGCCTACCAGACGACGTTGCACCCTTAATGATCACACTCGCGGAAAGACTTACATTCCATAACGGCCCCCCCGGTCACATTTCTTCAGTGGAATAGTCGAAGCATTATACCAAAGAAACCTGACCTTATTCAGCTCATCAACAATCATGCTGTGACTGTTGCGGCCATTTCGGAGACATGGTTACGCCCAGGCTCCTTTTTCAGAGTGCCGGGCTTCTCATGTCTCCGGGAAGACCGCAATGATGGACGCGCCGGATGTGCGTTGTTCATCAAACGCGGTTACCCTTTCGCCCAAATTTCTATTCCCCCTCATTCGGATGGGATTAATGCCGTAGCTGCCAAGGTTATGGGCATTAATTTCATCTCTATATACATTCCCCATCCTGAAGTAGTTGATATATATGAATTAAAATCTATTCTCAAATCGGTTCCACCTCCTCTTATGATTTTAGGGGACTTCAATTGTCACAATATGTCATGGGGGTCATACCATTCGGATGCATTTTCATCAGCCCTGTTGGATTTATTCGATGAAATCAATGTGGGAGTTATTAATGACGGTACTCCCACGCATCGGGTATACCCAGGACAGAACCCCCAGTCAGTCCTCGATCTATCTGTGTGTTCTCCTAGTTTGTCTTCTTTATTATCCTGGAGGGTATTACGCCAGTCGTTCGGCAGTGACCATTTCCCAATTATTATCACGAAGCCTTCTTCTATTCTTCCAATTCCGTCCCCTGAACCTCTTTTAAAACACAAAATTCAATCAGCAGACTGGCCCAATTACGCATTATTTGTAGAGGAAAGTATGAAAGAGTGGGACACGAGCGAAATGGGTCAAGATGAAAAATATTTAAAATTTAAAAATGTGTTAATAGAGTCCGCCGATAAATTTATACCAAAAAAGAAACCTGCTAGACTTAAAATCCCTTCACCCCCGTGGTGGAACGCAGACTGTACGGCAGCCGTTAAGGAAAGGGATGCCGCTGAAAAAACTTTTAACAATTCCGGAAATTTAGATGATTACATTTCTTTTAAAAAAATCTCGGCACGTACAAAGCGCTTCCTAGCAAAGGCTAAAAAGGGGGGATGGAAGGGATTCTGTGAGAGCTTATCTCCTAGAACCCCTCCATCACTTGTATGGCGGAACATAAAGAGGTTCAGGGGTTCATTTCATCCAGAGTCTATGCCCACCACAGATGCTCCTTGGCTGGCCGACTTTGCAGATAGACTTGCCCCGTCAACTGTCCCTGAAGCATCCTGCTTGTTACTTCCCCCGCTGTCAGGCACCTTGAACTCACTGGACATGCCTTTCTCATATTCAGAACTCAGTCTAGTGCTTAGTGGATTGAGAAATACTACACCTGGAGAGGATGGCATACCATACTGTTTCCTGTCTAAGCTCAATTCATCTTCACAGGAGTATCTGCTCGGTATTCTAAACCATGCCTTTGACACGGGAGAGATCCCAGTTGACTGGAAGACCCAAGTTATTATCCCAATCCTAAAACCGTCTAAAAACCCAGACGAAGCTAGCTCATATCGCCCGATTGCTCTTTCCGCGACAATGGGAAAGATATTAGAGCATCTGGTTAAAAATAGATTGGAATGGTTTGTGGAAAACAAGGGTATTCTAGCTGACACGCAGTTTGGCTTCCGAAAGGGTCGTAGTACAATGGACAGCTTAAATATCTTAGCAACTGATATCCGACTAACCCTTTCAAAAAACGAATATCTGCTGGGATGTTTTCTAGATATCTCTGCGGCCTACGACAATGTCCTTCTTCCGGTGCTCAGGGCAAAAATGCTACATCTGAGCATTCCCGCGAAGATTGTACATATTGTCACCAAATTGTTCATGGGTAGGTCAATTAAAATTAGGAATGGTAATTCCTATTACCCACCTCGAACTTTGTGGCGTGGTCTCCCGCAAGGATCGGTACTCAGCCCCCTGCTTTACAGTATCTACACCTACGACTTGGAGCAATCTGTCCTATCCTTCTGTAATATCTTGCAGTATGCTGATGACCTAGTCTTATACACCTCAGCAAAGTCAATGGACAAAGCCACTGCTAGTCTTAATACAGCTTTGGGTTACCTCAAGGATTGGCTTGATGAACATGGTTTGACCCTATCGCCAACAAAAAGCTGTGTAGTGACTTTCAGTCGCAGAAGGACCATGCCTGACGCAGATGTCCGTTATGGTGGTGTGATGATTCCAAATAAAGAGTCAGTAAAATTTCTAGGTGTTATTTTAGATCATAAAATGTCTGGCACCTCACACCACAAATATGTACTGGGTAAATGTGAGAAAAATATTAATATTCTTCGAGCATTGTCGGGTGTCTGGTGGGGTTCCCATCCTTATTGCCAGAAGCTACTATACAATGCCATCATACGTAGCCATATAGACTATGGGGCATTTTTAATGGAACCCTGTAATAAGGATGGTCTAGATAAATTAGATCTTATACAGGCTAAATGTTTAAGGATCATACTAGGTGCTATGCTTCCCTCTCCCAAAAATGGCATGCAGGTGGAAGGTGTTGAACCGCCGTTGGCTCTACGCAGACAATACCTCGCCGACAGGTTCTTGATCAAAGCCAGCTCTTACAACAACCACTTGCTGCTCCCACGCTTGCAGGCGCTGGCACTGGAGGTCACTGAAAGTAGATATTGGACATATAAAGCCTTTCCCAGAATAGTAATTTCTTTTTCAAAATTAATTAATATCCACCCCACTTTATATCAATCTGGTGCTAACCCATTATTTGAAGTGGCGTTTGAGACCCTAATTTACTCACCAAAGGTCATATTAGACATAGGAATTTTCAAAGATGATCCAGGAGCAAACAATAAATTTAATAAATTTTTAGATAAATGGCAAGATTACTTACCGGTTTTTACTGACGCTTCTAAGGTGGATCCTGCAAGATGTGTGGGAGCAGCGGTGTGGATTCCACGGTACAATATCGTCCTTCCATTTAAATGTCCTCCTCAAGCGTCCATTTTCACAGGTGAGGCAGTTGCTATTCTTGAGGCTGTCAAATATGCAGACACACATAACATTAAAAAAACAATTATCTTTTCTGACAGTAGGAGTTGCCTGCAGGCAATAGTAGGCAATCAATTAAAATTTAAAGCCAAATTTCCTTTGATTCTTGAAATTAAAGCTGTGCTACGTAGGTGTGAATCGAGGGGCCTACATATTGTTCTCGGATGGGTTCCAAGCCACTGTGGTATTAGAGGCAATGAGGTGGCTGATATATGGGCAAAACGGGCGATTGAGATTGGTTCACTAAAACGGGAAACTTACAGTACTGACCTGTTGAGTTGTGCACTATCTGATATGTTTAATACATGGCAGAGGCAATGGGATATCTCTAGATTGGAGACTGGTAAACATTATGGCTGTGTACAACCTCGAATTACTCGAAAACCATGGTTCTATCGATTCCGTACTTCTCCAAAGTGGGTAATATCCACCATTTGCCGTTTACGCTTAGGCAAAGTATGTACTCCGTTATTTCTGGCTATGATTGGTGTCCGTGCGAACTCATTGTGTGAATGTGGGTTGGATGAGGGCAACTTGGACCACATCTTCTTTGCTTGTACAAAATGTAGCTACTCACTATACGATGTACTACCCGAAAATGTTCCACGACCTATATGCTTTAGCTCGCTTCTTTGCCACATGGATACTAAGCTAACTTCTATTCTAATTAAATATTTACAAACAAATAACATAAAACTCTAAATATTGTCTTATCTCTTCTAATTTAATGCGTATAATTCATGTCAATCTATACTCGTTTTATTCTAAACTCTATATTTCTATATTATATATATCGTTTTCTTCTCTTCCACTTCCTTCATGTTGGCACTACTAACGTTCTGTCATCCGCTTCCCGCTTTTTTGCTAATCGTTGTATTCGTCATGTGTTTGTCTGTGATGTTCATAACAATTATTTGTTTTTAGGTTTCCCCGACTACATCCTCCCAAAAATGCAAAATTATTATACCGAACATTCTCCTCACGTGTGAAAGTCAACACCGACATTGGCAAATCCACCCTGTGCAAAATTCCAGGGAGTAAGCCAGAAAAAAAAAAAAAAAAAAAAAAAAAAAAAAAAAAAAAAAAAAAAAAAATTGTGTAGATGACAAAACTTGTTATATTATTTTATTTTTGCTACAATTTATTAGAAATCCGTATTTTCTGTCATTAAATTTAGTAAATCACATAAAATAGGAGTCGATTATCGTTCAAAAATGCTCCGAAATGTTTGACTTGGCAGAAAACCAAGCGTCTGAAACTATGATCACATATTGAAAATAAAAAAAAAAAATTAAAAAGTTAGTTGGCGGGAATTGGTTATTGGTTATTGGTTGGTTCGAGGGCCTCCACTAACGTGTCGGCCCTCGAACTCACTCGTCCATCTTTTAGCGGGTTTCCGTCCTCTCCTACAATGTACTATTCCTCGCGGGTACCTAATGATTCTCCGATAAACTTTTAGCAGATCATTGATTCGCCGACAACGATTCGCCGAACATCGTTTCGCAGAGTCATTTATTTGTCAATGTAACTTCTGGTCAAATAACGTTACGTAGACTCTTGGTTCACATACCGTTCAGTTTGCTTCTGTGTAAATTCGCAGAACTATTATTGGACGATTTCCATTTGGCAGAGTAATCGTTTCGTTTAAGCAATGTTTAGTCCAATAACGTTTCACATTTTACATATAAGTCGTTATTTGCGAAACAAAAGAATGAAATAAAATATTATCATTTTTTAAGTAAATGCGTTAAGTATATGTAGTTACGAAGAAGTTAGCGAATATGTAGTGTCAAACTCGTGGTAAGGCTACAGTTGCACTTCATGAAATTGGTGGATTTCAGGAGGAAATGCTTGAGTTACTTTAAATACCGAAATCATAATACACAGTATGCCTTTAAAAATTGAGGGGTTCCGTCAATTCCTCATGGATTACAACATCAGATCAGAACCAAAATTATTATGGGAATACCTCGCAGGTAACTTTTTTCAAACAAAAAATAATAACTCAAATCGGACCATGGGTGCTGGAGTAATCGCTAAACATACTTTAAAAAAATCATCATCATTATCATCAACAATTATCATCATCAGGCGCACTTCATCAATAATTGAAATCTCACCTTATTTTATATATTTTTTTTAGCATTAGAAAGAAGGTAAGCGACGTTGACATGTCTTTTAACTGAAAAACGCTTTTTAAAAATCAGTAACTAAGTATTACTTATGAAAGCAGAAGAATATAAATGATCGTATTAGATTCGTGAAACAAAAGGCAAAATCTATAAGACTGCCGTAAGACCGGTCATGTTGTACTCGTATGGTTCGGAGTGCTGGACTGCACTTAAGAAGCACGAACAACAAGTGCATACGGCAGAGATGAAGATGCTGAGATGGGCAGGTGGGGTAACACGCTTGGATGAAATGAATACGTCAGAGGATCCTTTAAGGTAGCCCCAATAATCGACAAGCTGAAAGAAGGGAGACTCCGCTGGTATGGCCACGTAATGAGAAGGGACGAGAGCTACTCTGTAAAGACTGTGCTCAACATCAAAACACAGCCCAGGGGAAGAGGCAGGCCACCTGCCACGTGGTGGTCAACTGTCGAGAGGGATCTAAAGGCCCAAGACATTTCGCCAATGACAACCCGGGACAGAAGGTCCTGGCGCCGCTGCACAAGGAGGCCCGACCCCAGATGACCTGGGAATATGGGCAAGGACAAGAAGAAGAAGTATTAGATTCGTGAATGTTACATATTTGCCATGACTTATTTTTAAAAAGAGTTTTTCAATTAAAAGACACGTCAAGATTGTTTACCTTTATTCTAATGCTAAAAAAACGAACATTCAATATTAATACCAAAGGAACATTCGACCTATTGTGTTTCGACCAATGGTTTCTCGGGTAATTATGACAGTTACTAAATGATTATTCTACGAATAGTAAATATGCGTATCAATGTTCTGCTTATTGACTATTACTCTCGCAAATGACTATTATGCGTAACGAGATTCGGCGAATCGTTACTCTGCCAAACAACCCGTCTGCGAATCGTTGTCGGCGAAACAAAAATCGGCGTATTTTTTTTCGGAATATTAATAGGGCACCATTCCTCGCAATCGAAGTGAAAACCAGAGTGTACATCAAGGGCATAAATGTCAATTTTTACCCTCATCTACTATTTTGGTCTTCGCTTCGCTCAGACCAAAAAATTGCCTTGGGTAAAAATGGGTCACTTTATGCCCTTGTTGTACAATCTACTATATTTTATACTGGGTCAAGCAGATCTTGTCAGTAGAAAAAGGCGACAAATTTGAAAAATGTAGGCGCGAAGGGATATCATCTCATAGAAAATTTGAATTTCGCGCCTTTTTCTACTGACTAGATTTGCTTGACAGTCTGTAGGTTGTATTGTAGGAACAATTGCTTCATAAGTCAGAAACGCGCACGTGACACCCATACTATAGCAACATCCATAGACTACGAAAACCGCTTAGCGTTACTTGTTAGTCTCCATAGGCTACGGTGGCTAAAATCGGGAAAAAAACTATTTAAAAATTGAATTTAGCAAGGAGGAAGTACCAGGGCCTCATGAGTTACGAGAAGGTGTCGTTGACCAACCCGCCCTGGGGCGCGGGGCGCGGCGGCCGGGTCGCGTAAGAAGGTATCCCGGCTGCTCGCGTATCTTAGCTGTATACTTTTGGTTTGTTTACATTTATGATTCTACTAGTTTAACGACCCTTTAAATGACAAATAAAAATACGGGAGTAGAAAGTTTCCCCTTTAGGAAACCTCTTAATAACATTTAAAAAAACACAAGAAAAGAAAAAAAAGAAAAAAAAAGCAAAAAAAAAAATTTATAGGGTTGTATCTCCTAAACCATGCGCCGTAGCGCAAAAATAATAAAATGTTCGTTCCTCTGCAAGAAATCCTTAATTAATATTTAAAAAAAAAGCACAAAAAAGAAAAAAATAAATAACAAAAAAAACTTTATAATGCTGTATCTCCTAAATCGTACGTCGTAGCGCAAAAATAATCCAATTTTCGTTCCTCTGCAAGAAACCCTTAATAAATATTTAAAAAAAAAGCACAAAAACGAAAAAAAAATAACAAAAAAAAACTTTATAATGCTGTATCTCCTAAACCGTACGTCGTAGCGCAAAAATAATCAAATTTTCGTTCCCCTTTAAGAAACCCCTTAATAACATTTAAAAAAACACAAGAAAAGAAAAAAAAAAGAAAAAAAAAGCAATAAAAAATATTTATAGGGCTGTATCTCCTAAACCACAGTATAATAAATAGTACTAACGTACAGTATGGACACTCCCTGCCTCCCGTTGAAAGTGCCGCCCACCCGCTCTCGGTTACCTCTCAGTTACCGGCTGGCAAGGACGCGACGACGCGGTGCGCAGAGCGGAGGCCACGTAAAATATTAAACAAATATTTACAAATCCTTTTGTAATGTGCGTGTGTTGTGCTGTGTACGGTTGTTTAAGCTCTATAAACGACAAAACTAAAAGAAAGTTCCACAGATCCCATTGTATGAATCAAGGCAAGTAAAATAGAAAACTATTGTATAAATCGAGCTTAGATACCCACCTTACAGCATAATATGATTCTTATTTCTTCCTAATTCGCGCAATGATTTTTGGGTCATTGAGGTCATCGAACTTGTCAACAAAATGGCGGGAACCCTAGCACGTCTTTTCTCACTCACACAAGCATGGTACGCGTTCAACTACACGAGCTTAGACTGTGTGCGTAGGAACGCGTTTGTTTCATACATTTGATCGCCAGGTTCCGGGGTGTGCCTAAACCATGCGTCGTAGCGCAAAAATAATAAAATGTTCGTTCCTCTGTAAGAAACCCCTAATTAATATTAAAAAAAAACTTGAAAAAAAAAGAAAAAATCTAAAAATACTTTATAATGCTCTTAAACCGTGCGTCGTAGCGCAAAAATAATAAAATGTTCGTGCCTCTGCAAGAAACCCTTAATTAATATTTAAAAAAAAAGCACAAATAAGAATTAAAAAAAAAACAAAAAAACTTTATAATGCTGTATCTCCTAAACCGTACGTCGTAGCGCAAAAATAATCAAATTTTCGTTCCCCTTTAGGAAACCCCTTAATAACATTTAAAAAAACACAAGAAAAGAAAAAAAAGAAAAGAAAAAAAAAAAGCAAAAAAAATATTTATAGGGCTGTATCTCCTAAACCATGCGTCGTAGCGCAAAAATAATAAAATGTTCGTTCCTCTGTAAGAAACCCCTAATTAATAAAAAAAAACTTGAAAAAAAAGATAAAAAAAAAAACTAAAAATACTTTATAATGCTCTTAAACCGTGCGTCGTAGCGCAAAAATAATAAAATTTTCGTTCCCCTTATGAACCCCACGCACTGAATAACCTATCACATTAGGACATGAAACAATCATCATCATCAATTTTTATTATTATTTCATTGCATGTTTAAGAAAAGCACTATACATACCTGGGCGTGAAAAGGGGTTGTCGGCCTCATAACTATCCTATGCATTCGGCCGGCAACCCCTTACTTCCCAGCCTCTGTAGTAATGTACTATTACAAGCCTTGGCCGGAACAGGGATTGCAAGACTCGCTTTATCCGTCTACGTCTACTGCAATCTCGTCCTGCAGTCCCTTACTTCACGGCCTCTGCAGTAATGTACTATTTTGTGGGCATTGTTGTAAAATTGTGTTTATTGGGTAGGTGAGCGGCGTAGTCCGCGGCGCGCTACGAGTGATCCGCGGCCGCAGCGTGCGCGCGCGCGGCTGCGCGCTGGCGCTGCTGCGCGAGCTGCTGGCCGCCGCGCCCGGCTGCCTGGCCGAGCACGCCGCCCGGGTCATCCGCGCGCTCACTCCGGCGCTCACGTATGTTACATAGCCTCAGTAAACCGTACTAAACGTTGTCTGCGGAGCGAGTGATCCGCGGTCGCAGTGTTTGTAGCAAGGACTATTTGCTCTGTAACAACGCCCTGATGGGTATGGGATACATAAGTTACAGTCTGATAGTTGGAAGTTGTCGCGTGTATTTCCCCCCTCACGCACATAAACAAAATTAGTTGCATCTCGCTTATCGCATTAATGTACTAATATAACTTGGTTTACAAAATATTGTTTTATAATCTTCTTGGTTCGCATGACTTACTATTACTGACAATATGAAAGCTTGATAAAAAATATTGTTCTAAGCCTTTGGATGATATTTTAATGAATCGTGTGTTTATACAGGGACAAGACCACCGCCTCATCCATGAAGATCGAAACCCTAGTATTCGTAGTGTGCCTAGTCCGCGGTCACTCGCCGGAGGCTATGCGCTCGCACGTGGCGGCACTCATGCCGGCCGTGCTGGGCTGTGTGCACGACCCCTTCTACAAGGTCACCGCCGAGGCGCTGCGCGTGCTGCAGACGCTCGTCAAGGTCATGCGCCCGCTCGGTGAGTCCAGTACGAACCGTTGTTTCTTCGCGCCTGCGTGATTATACCTCGGCCACGAAACGCACACTTCAAACGTTTATGCCCGACGCTGACGCCGTCACCAACGCCACCATACATTTATTGACCAAACGTTAGTAAGGTGTCCGTTTCAGATTGCTTTTCTGCAGGTCGCATTTCTTCATCAACGCCTTCGCCTTCGACTGTTTTTTGACATGTTTTTACAGATAAAATGTAACATTGATGCATTTAGGCGGTTTGTTTACAAATTGCCTATAAGGAAACGCGAAAATCGAAATATAGTTATCTGCGTCTTTATATCGATCGAATATGCAAGAGTGACGGAGAGGTTAAATAACGAAATTTCGACTGCGAAGCGTCGAGGCTTGCGAAGGCCGAGCTCCGCGTAGGGCCGAAGGCCCGAAGCGTCACACAAGAGGGGGAAGTTGGAGCTTAAATACGACCCAATAGTAAAAGTGTCTTGACAAGCTCACGTCGGGCCTACGGCCGTAGACCTTCAGATTGTGATGAATTGTGGTATTGGCGCCCCCTACGCAGAGTTTCGCGTAATATTCCCTATTAGAACATGTGTCATGGAAAATATTGAAGTTTTATTTACTGTTAATTTTTTTTAATACCTGGGGCCTATTTCTCGTACGTTACAAGTCTTGTAATACAAGTGTGTATCTATGGTAACGCTTGTATTTCAATATTTTTTACAAGTTTCCGTTTCACGTAAATGTATAATTGTTACAAGAGCGGGGATAAAAGAGTTTTCACAAGTGTTGTTGTTTCACAAGTTGACAAACACTAGTAGATATTATATACTAAAATAGTAATTTCGTTTCTCAAAAGCTGTACTTTATACTTGTAGCTTGTGACTTATCACGAAATAATGAGGAGTCTCTATAAACTGCTAATATGCGTTTTTGGTAAAAATCGATTAATAAATAAATGAAGATATTGCATTTTTAAGATCTCAAACGTGTAAGTTTTGAATGCACTTCGTTAAAATCAGGAATATTATTTAAATTTAGCTTTTATTCTCCAAAAAAAAAACAGTAAACTCATTCCTATGAAATTATTATAATTGGGAAAGAACCAGTAAATGACCAATAACATAATAATTTTGTAATGAATTCACCCGTATTATAAAAAAAAACTGACCCACCCTGAAGCTTGTAAACATTCATAGAGTGACTGACGAAACTGAGTTTGATTTTACACTTGTAATTGATAATTTTGAGAAACGCTTTTCATTACTACTTGTATTATTATACGCTTGTATATTCCGAAAACACAAGTCAGCCATTTTATTTTCCTCTTATTAAGATTATGATGCATAACAGTGACATTGACATTAAGATAACATTTATAATGGCCATTGCATTTCCTTTTTGCATAGTAAACAAACCTATTTTCTAACTTTAGACAGCCGCCTTGTAGCACTTGTAGTAATCATTCCTACGAGAAACAGAATTAAAACACACTTGTACAATGAAATTTTAAATGTAAGCTTGTAGACTTGTGAACTTGTAACGTACGAGAAATAGGCCCCTGGTTAAAAAATGAACTTACTCTTTGATTTACTTGCAGAACCCTCTGAAGACATCGAAGATTCCACAATCGAGCCGCCACCAGAAGAGTTGCAACAGTTCATTCTGCCCATGTACGAGTGTACCCTCGTGCGGCTCCGGGCCACGGACATGGACCAAGAGGTCAAGGAGCGCGCCATCGCGACCTGCGGACAACTGCTGTGCCATTTCGGTGACTATTTACAGGTAAATAAGGTTTCTATTAATTTGATACATCTTGCCCATTTTCGAATGCATCATTTTGAGGGAATAATAGGTTCAGGAGCGCGGTATCATGACATGCGGCTAGCTGCTGTGCCATTTCGGTGACTATTTACAGGTAAATAAGGTTTCTAATCATTTGATACATCTTGCCCATGTTCGAGTGTTCATAGTTAGGGAAAAATAGGTTCAGAAGCGCGCCATCGTGGCAGCTGCTATGTCATTTCGGTGACTAGGTCAACAAAACTTCTATTCGTTTAATCTGCCCTGTCTATGTATATGTGCACACTCGTGAGGTTTCTGGCCACGGAAATGGAACAATAGGTCAAGGAGTGCGCCATCACAATATGCAGCCGGCTGCTGTGCCATTTCGGTGATTATTTGCTGGTTTAAGAGCGCTATTACATTTCGGCGTTGAGCGAGTTTAGGTATTTTACGCGCTGCGGCAGGCCGTGCGAGCTTAGTATGCCGATCCCTTCTACCACACTCGCACTACAATGATGGATTAAACATTCTTGATCCTTCGCGAAGCATATTGAAATCAACCATAACAACACTAACTGTGCTTAACTTTTAAAGTACGAAAATACTAAATGCAGTGCAAATGTGTGCAGTGTTCATAAATTAATTTTTCATCTATTTTTGACGATTTTTGACCCCCCCACCCCTCAAATCATCCAAAAATCATGCTTCGGATGACTCTGTTTCCTCCTACGTCATACTACCATCATCCGATGTCCAGACCCCCCCCCCCCCCCCCCTCCTTCCATTTGAAACGACGTAATTTATGAATAGCCCCATACTCGTACTTATGAAGGTATAAGTATTACTCGAAATAAATTATAGGTACTCGCTTATTTACATGTTTCGTCATAGCATTTGGTACCTATAGGTTGTAAAGTTTGTATCAACGAGGGTTTAAAAACGAACTAGTATTGAGGATCTGATGATAATGATGATGATTAAGGTGGTCACGGATACCAATCAACCATGTAGTAACATGATTAGGCTCGTTTGATTCGTCTCAACAAGATCTTTGACACTGAAGATACACAGGGTCTGATGATGGAGCTGGAAGGCGGCCACGGGTACCAGTCTATCATGTAACTAAACCACTTCGTGTTTGGGCTCGTTTGATTCGTCTCAACAAGATCTTTGACACTGAAGATACACAGGGTCTGATGATGGAGCTGGAAGGTGGCCACGGGTACCAGTCTATCGTGTAACTAAACAACTTCGTGTTTAGGCTCGTTTGATTCGTCTCAACAAGATCTTTGACACTAGGTGATACACTAAACACGAAGCCCAAACACGATGCCCAAACACGAAGCCCAAACACGGAGCCCAAACACGAAGTGGTTCAGTTACGTGATAGACTAGTACTCGTCGCCACCTTCGAGCTCCATCATCAGACCCTGAGTAGTATCTTGTGTCAAAGATCTTGTTGCGACGAATCAAACGAGCCCAAACACGAAGTGGTTCAGTTACATGGTAGACTGGTACCCGTGGCCACAGTCCAGCTCCATCATCAGACTCTGAGTACTAACTTTTGTCAAAGATCTTGTTGCGACGAATCGAACGAGCCCAAGCACGAAGTGGTTTAGTTGCATGGTTGATTGGTACCGGTGACCACTTTCAGGCTCCATCATCAGACCCTGAGTACTATCTTGTGTCAAAGATCTTGTTGAGACGAATCAAACGAGCCCAAACACGAAGTGGTTTAGTTGCATGGTTGATTGGTACCGGTGACCACCTTCCGGCTCCATCATCAGACCATGAGTACTATCTTGTGTCAAAGATCTTGTTGAGATGAATAAAACGAGCCTAAACACGAAGTGGTTTAGTTGCATGGTTGATTGGTACCGGTGACCACCTTCCGGCTCCATCATCAGACCCTGAGTACTATCTTGAGTCAAAATTAATACATATAGAATGTCAGGTCGTTTCAAATATTTTTAATCCTGTCCGGTAGTTTATTAAACTGTACCATTATAAATTATAATACTATAAAAACAGTGCTAGGATCAAAGTCTCTCGTTGCGGTTTACACGCACACAGTATAGCGTTTTACACGGCGCCCGCCGCACACAATGATAAAAAATCTCGTTGTCGCCGTTGAAAATGTGCGGAGCCGACCGACACACGTCCTGCCTCTACAAGCTCTGCCGCGGCACTGAGCTGGCGCAGCGCGCGTCATCGGTAATATAGAGTAGTTTTCAAAAAATTGCCAAAAAATTATAGTAGAATTTCATAAACACTAATGTATACCAACAGTATAAGCAAACGTTGCAGATTGCTTGAGTATGAAAATGACTTCGATATTAAGTAGATTTTCGTAGGAATTGACACTTGTTTCGGAGAGAAAATTGAGTTCGTTTTACTTTGATTTTCTCTTTCTCAAAGGTGTGTAGGAAAAATATCGTTTGATATGCCTAAAGTACAGGGTATTAGTAATACAAAATAGCCAGGTTTAGCAGAGTAAACTTCTCAACATTTCCAAATAAGAGCTTGCCATTCAGTGCTTCACGGGGTTTTTCGGAAACGACCATCAGAAAAAAAATCATTACTAATTTAATAAGTCCTTTTTCTAATATTTACAACGATATTTAAAAAGATAAGAAGACGCTTTTCCTGGAACAAGTACTCATTGTTTCTAATAATGAGCACAAAGTCCTGAATTTCGTCGACTAGTATCATCAATTTTGCGTTATTTCGACTTTTCTTGTAAGAGCGCTCTTAAGGCAATATGTATGCTGCACACTGGTACCAAACATATCAATGTTTTTCTTTTGTTTTAGAATGAGCTTCCCGTATGTTTGCCAATATTCTTGGAACGCCTACGCAACGAAATTACGCGCCTAACTACGGTAAAGGCTTTAACTAAAGTGGCTGCGTCTCCGTTGAGAATTGACTTGAGGCCTATCTTGGTAAGTATTGAACACGTTTATACCAGTACTAAACAGAAATCTGACTCCTTGTGATCCTAATTTAATTTAATAGGAAACTTCATCATTTTCCTTAAAAGCATGTGCTGTCCCCTACAGATCGCGCACGCTCTATTGCGCGTAATTGCGTCTGCCATCGAAAAGTGAAACATACCATTATGTTAGGCGCTAATAAACAGGGGGCTCCTGTGCTGCCACCTAATACTTCATGCACGCTTCCTATAAAAATATACCGTCAGTTTTCATTGAAATAAACATAAAGTAACCAACTGAACCGAATACGCCCCTGCTATAATAAAATTCAATTGTTTTGTAAACTACCACTTGCTGATTTATTTAATTTATTTCAGTCTGAAGCTGTGCCGATTCTAGGATCCTTCTTAAGGAAGAACCAGAGGGCACTGAAATTATCGACACTGGTGTTACTGGACACATTGGTGCAAAACTACAGCGACGATATCAGCATAGAACTTCTTGCAAAGGTAAGTTAAAATATAACTTACTTTACTTAACTTACCTTACTTTTATATTATAAAAAAAATGTGTAGAGAAGTGTCGTTCCGTCGACATCCTAGTAAATTCGTTCGGTCCTATCCCATTTCACAGTAGAGTCAAAATAAATAAAAAATCATGTATCAAATTTTTTGCACCTTTTTTTGTTACATGTTTATAAAAACTTCATATATGCCATGTTTAATGTTAGATGAGACTGTATTTATGGCTGAAAATCTCATAAACATTAAACTGGTACATTTTTAAAACATTCGAATTTAATCTTGAGGTGTGTACCGCCACATAATAAATAATAGTACTAGGTACAGAAGACTCACTCTCTAACAAAACGCGTCTGTTACGTTCAGGACATATATGGCCGCTAGGTGGCGACAGCGCCACGCTCGGCTTATGCCTAGCCACCAAAATTGGTGTGGAACGGATGTACTTTGAGCTACCTGTAGCAAAGCGACGAAATCGCGGAGTGAGCCACGCTTGGTACCGCCCTAAAGGCCGTAACACACTATCGCACCGCACCAAGGTCATTGTGCGACGCACCGATAAGTTAGAGCGAGAAAGAGATATCGCTTTCTCGCTCTTACTTATGGGTGCGTCGCACAATGACCTTGGTGCGGTGCGATAGTGTGTTACCACTATAAGAATAGAAACTTATGTCTTTTGCACATAGCGCATTTTGAGACGCGGGCTACAAGTTCCAGTCGCTGGACTCTCATTTCTTTGTACTGTTATTCACATGATATTTATAACTCCGAAAATGTCTAAACGCCTTATCAGTTGACAGTTCAATTATGACAATCGAATGTCCGTCTTGCTCATTGAAAATATAAATGTTTAAAGTTCAGATATATCTCCCTCAGCCGGATAAATGGGTAATATGCGTCGGTTACATGTTCGTTTAGTAAATGTTAGGTGATGTATGCAGGTGCTAGTAGAAGTGCCGCCGCTGGTGTGCGAGGCGGACCTGCACTGCGCGCAGACGGCGCTGACGCTGGTGCGCGGCGCGTGCCTGCGCTGCCCGGCCGCGCTCACCGCCGACGCGCGCGCCGCGCTCACGCCCAACATCCTCGCGCTAGCCAAGTCCCCGCTGCTGCAAGGTTAGCCACATCTATACTAGAACCCCCCATGGGGCTTAAATGCAGCGCTCGATTCTACTCGCCAAATCGAGCTACTTTTACTATGGGACCAACACCGAAATCGCGAAAAACTTTTTGGCTTTTCCATAAATACATCGACATTTGATTAGCCAAAATGTATGAAAGTCAGCTTCGATATAGTGATTGGCCATTGACCAAATCAATCAATCAAAATATACTTTATTCATGTAGGCCTAGCAACAAGCTCTTATGAATCGTAATTAATCTTAATCTAATTATCAGAGCAATTTATTGATGTTAATATTATTCCATAATAAAATTGGATTATTATACATATCAAATTTAACACAAAGAATTTCACAAAAGGATCGTCAAACATTAAAAAGATTGTATAAAAAAATACTAGTCTAGAATTTCTAGAATAAAATCTAAATGTCAAAAAAAAAAGCATAAGTAACGAAAGAAGTAGATAGTATTACATCGGAATATCCATTTCCTCATCAATAATCAAATATACCTAATAAATAAATAATCATTTCGAATAACAATTAATCCCACGTTGTAATATCATTCATGTAGTCTTGTGTGGTATAATAAGCTTTAGAAATAAGTTTACGCTTTACATAATTCTTAAATTTATTAATAGATAATTCAGTAATATGGTTTGGAAGTTTATTATAAAATCTTACACAATTACCCATGAATGATTTTTTAATTTTATGGAGCCGAGTGAAGGGCACTGCGAGCTTATGTTTATTTCTAGTATTAATATTATGAATTTCACAATTTTTCCTAAAATTTACAATATTTTTATGTACATACAGAATATTCTCATAAATGTATTGACAGTGCACTGTCATTATGTCAATTTCCTTAAATTTATCTCTAAGTGAGTCTCTATGGTTCATTTTGTATATTGCTCGAATAGCCCTCTTCTGCAGAACAAAAATGGTATTTATCTCTGAAGCACCGCCCCACAGTAAAATACCATATGCCATAATGCTATGGAAGTAACTAAAATATACTAATCGAGCTGTTTTCACGTCAGTTAACTGACGGATTTTGCTCACTGCAAAAGCTGCAGAGCTCAGTCTATTCGAAAGAGTAGCAATATGGGGACCCCACTGGAGTTTAGAATCTAAAGTTATACCAAGAAAAACTGTACTATCAACTAATTCCAATTCCACAATGACACTTGTTTGCACATGCCTTACGTTACTACTAGTGACAAACTTAATACATTTAGTCTTTTTCTCATTTAACAATAAATTATTAACATTGAACCAATTTACTACTTTTGAAATGGCATTGTTTACATCATTGTAAGCTTGTTGCTGTCGTTTGACTTTGAAAATAAGTGAGGTATCGTCTGCAAACAATACTATATCATGGTGGGTCTTAACAAGGAATGGCAAGTCATTTATGTAGATAAGGAACAGGAAAGGCCCCAATATTGACCCCTGTGGTACACCCATAGAGACCAATGACCCAGGTGATCGCTGTCCATTCACATCGACCCTTTGTATTCTACCATTTAAGTAGGACTTAAGTAAATTCAGTGCCGATCCTCTAACTCCGTAATAATGAAGTTTCCTGATTAATGTTTCATGACAAACACAGTCGAAGGCCTTAGATAAATCACAGAAGACACCTAAAGCATCTCGTGACTCCTCCCAGGCATCGAAAATATGCCTAATTAGCTCAACACCGGCATCGGTTGTTGAGCGACCCCGTGTAAAACCAAACTGCTTATTATGCATCAAATTATTAACGTTAAAATGTCGTACTAATTGAGAAAGAACTAATTTTTCAAAAATCTTGCTAAATGTTGGTAGCACAGATATCGGTCTAAAGTTAGTGGGGTCAGAGCTGCTACCAGATTTAAATAAAGGAATTACTTTACTATATTTCATTAGATCAGGAAACTCGCCGCAATCAACACTGTTGTTAAATATAACTACCAAGTCAGGCGCTACAATTTCTACTAAGGATTTGACAGCATGGACAGAGACTCCCCAGAGGTCATTAGTTTTTTTGACATTAATTGATTTAAACGCCTTTATTACATCTGAGGTACAAACATGTTCAAAATGAAGGTCTCCACAACACTCTGGAGCGTTATGTTTTAATAATGTAACAGCAGATGAGGGTGATGAATTTAAATCCTTAGTTGTGGATACTGGTACCTCGGTGAAAAATTTTTCAAATTCTGTAGCTACTTCTAAATTGGAATCTATAATTTTGTTATCAATGTTTAGTTTAAGCTCTTTAATTGTGTGTTTAGAGCGACCAGTCTCCACATTTATAACTTTCCAGGTTGCTTTAACAATGTCGGAACTACTTTTTATTTTCTGACTTAGATAATTTCGCTTAGCTATATGACAATCTACTTTAAACTTCTTCGAATACTCCTTCACATGTTCTTTAAATTCATCACTCTGATTAAACCGCCGTTCCTCATATAAGGCATACAGTTCACGTCTTCTTTGATGTAAGTCCGCAGTAGCCCACTCACTAAAAACTGATGCACCACTAACTACGACCGATTTTGAGGTGAATATCGCATTATAATGATCCATAAAAGTGTGAAAGAATGAATTATACATACTATTAGGACTCATATCGGAAGACAAAAAGGGTAGCGCCTGAACTAAACTTAGCTTCATTCTTTCCACGCGGTCCGAGGTTACTGGTACAAAATTTGTTTGTTTTCTCATGGTATTTTTCCTTAATGCGTCAAATACCATTAATTGACCTAAGTGGTCTGATTCTAAATTGCTGATAACTTTTTTAGCAATAGGAAAAATATCTGTGAAAATATTATCTATACAGGTTGCACTAGTAGCAGTCACTCTAGTGAGCTCCATAAACATGTGGTTGAGATTACAAGATTTAAAAAGATTCAATAATCTACAAGACATTGTTGAATTTTCCATAATATTTACATTAAAGTCGCCGCATATAAGCAATTTCTTACTAGAAGATGATATTTTAAGTAGGGCAGATTCCATTATGTTTTCAAATAATTCAAAATTACTTAATGGCGGCCTATACACACAGACAACAATAAATTGCTCTAATTCTACTGCACTTAGTTCTATAGTCCGTTCAACAGACATGGATACAATGTCCTTACGTTCCTTAAATTTTAACTGACTATTTAATGTAATTAATGACCCACCATGTATGGAACTAAGTCTGGTGAACGAACTTCCGGCCTGGTGATTATTAAATTGGGGCATTAATTCATTATTATTTAACCAATGTTCAGTAACACATAAAATATCAATATTAAAATCATTCAAAAATAGTTCTATCTGTAAATTTTTTCCTCTAATACATTGAATATTTTGATGCACCAGGTGGATATACTTTCCATGTTTGCAGTATTTTTCATTATATTTATTTAAAACTAAATTGCCAGAGACAGAATCTTTTGTCTTAACAGCTAGTTTAAATCTATTAAATCATTGGTTATGACTGGAACCAATTCCATGTTCATACTGGGCTGCTCAATAGGAGCAGAATTGTCTGCCAAATTCTTGGCAGACATGTCAAGTAAATATGATAGCGATAAAGCTATTTGTCTTTTGTAATAATTTGAAAGGCAACACTTGCCTTTAGTCAAAAACACCATAGGCATATGGTATTTACTAACAAAATTGTTAGTGTCAATTATGCTAAACTTACTACTATATGTACAAAGATTATATAGAGATATATTTAACTTATGTCTAGTGGTATTTTCTGCCTCTGACATTTGCTCACAATAGGGGAATGTGAAAAAAATAATTTCATGCACTGCAAGCGAGTTTAACTGTTCAAAGTATTTAATTAAATTATTTTTGTTCACATTACCCCTATTCCCCATAAGAATAAGCAGTGTTGTCTTAGAATTAATATTACTGTCATTTAAAATTTGTTTTAAGATATTTTCAAAGCTACTGTGAGGCAGACAATAGGCCTGTTGCAAGTAACAAAGAATCATGGAAATAATGGTTTCAAAGAAACATATATGTTAATATGATTCTAAAAAATGGCCCAATCTCAGTATAAACTGAAGGATTATTAAGATATTCAATAAAATAAAAGTGCAAAATTCTCCAATCGGCCATTATTACTGAAACGCCAATCAGAAGCATTCCAAACAGTGACGTCATCAATCCATAACATATTTCTTAGAGCAACATAGACAACCTCATTGACCGAAATCTATACGTCCTCACCAAAGAGTTCGAAAGGTGCAAAAAAAAATATTATTTCGCCACTAAACATTCATTACGTCCAATAAATATTATTACACGATATAAAATAGATATCTATTTGTTATTATTTAAATAAAATGCTAAATAATACGATATTTCAACAACAAACTTTTTTAATTATTTGGCTGAATGGAACTATCATTGCCATGTTGGCTGTCGTAATTAGAAAAAATGAAAAATTAAAAAGTAAAACCGGCGCTCGGTGATTTTCACTCAAAATTTACATGTATCTAAATAATTCATCTTAAACTGCAACCGTGTGAGAGTTTTTGTGTAAAATGAGTTATTGTGATAAATTGTTGTAATGTATTTATCATCCCTAATCGTAATATATGGTGCTGAATTAACAATATCATTCGGATTCAAGGGAAATTCGTAACTGTAAGTATGTAAACAATGTCTACCACCCTACCACCAACTAAATGATGACGTCACAAATGGCATGCGAGGCGTTTTCGCGCGAAGTTTAAACTAGCTATAATAAAATGCAATTATCTATGTTAAATCTTATGAGTATAGCTGAAATATTGTGTTTTCGGAACCAATACAAGTGTACCGACAATAATAAAAGGGATTTCAAAATTTGTCATCAGGCCTATTGCTGATTGTACTAAGTCCCTTTAGGTAAAAGCTTAAAAATGAGCTCATATTGCTTCCAATTTCATCAGAATACATAATAACATTAGGTTTAGGTGTGCTTTGTTGTGTAGTGTGGAAGGAGCTATTATCATTTACATGCTGTTGTGGTAAACCGTCACACAGGCTTAGGTCGAGTAAACTGGTCGACGAATGTTCAGTCACTTGCTTACAAGTACATTACTGGGCATTGGTCAGTGACTCAAACCGTTCTGAATTAAGCTTAATCTGGGATATTAAATCATCCATGGCCAAAGAATATTCATTAATCACCTTTTTAGAACTCTCATTTATTTTTTCTAAGGATTCTATGGAATCCTCCAAACTCTGAATTTTTAATTTTAAAGTCTGTGTGTCGGTTTCATATTGCAATTGACTATTTTCTAACTGGGCAGAATATAAATCTAACTTATCCACTAAATTAACATTAATTTTACAAAATCTCAATTTTTTAAAAAACAATTTATTTATTTTTGACAAGTTTTGGTTTTTTTTTATTAGTCTATTTAATTTAATATATTTCTTTAGTTTGTTCCCGCTGCAATTTACTAACCTTGGTGTGGTAGTATCATAGGCTAAATCTGTAGGGGCCACAAGGTTTTCAATTGGTGCGGCAACCAACTGAGAGTCGGGCCGGACCAGTTCTTCGAACAAGCTCTGAGAGTGTGCCACTGCTGCATTGTGGTGGGCCTCCTGTAGCTCATAGATTTGTTCGTGGGCGTCGTGCAGTGCTCTCTCCAATGAGTTGATGTCCTTCAGGGCCTGCTCATACGCAGCACTACACTCAGTGAACCTGTCAACCGTCTCCTGAAGCCGGGCCCGCTCTGAATTTACATTATTGTAGTCAGCTTCTAATGAGCAAAGTTCCTTTTTAAGCTTATCATTGCTATTAAGTACTAATAATAGTTCCTTCTCACTGTCTTCCCTTTCACTGAGCAATTGAGCACAAGATTCCTTGGATATTTTCAACTCCAGCAAGGTAAGTTGGAGTTTATCAGTCTCCTGCTGGCGAGCCGCTGCGGCTGCTCTGCGGGTAAGCATTGTAGACAGTTTTGCAATTGAAATTAAACCCAAAAATAAACAAGGAATCGCTCACTCAAGCTAAGTGATATTTAGGTACGTACTTACGTGAAATAGTGACGATTGACTGTATCTACACTGCGTTCTAACCCTGTACAATGATCAACGCTTTATTATAAACACACTTAGTAAATATTAGTGATAAAAAAAAACCCAGAAAGGAATCCAAGGCGAAAGCAGGTTTCAAATTTATAACCTGTAACGGCTACAAATCTGAGATATTACAAGACACTAGTAAACGTCACTAAAGCACTTCACTTATTATGTATACATAAAACTTAATGTTAAAACTATTTGATTAACACTTTTAATGCTTAATATTACATGAAATATCATTAAAATTAAAATAATTACAAGGGACCTAGCAAAATCAGCTGCTTATCGTTTGACAGCCGGGGTTGCCAAAGTGGCTAAATATACCGTACACACCTTTGCCACCATAGACGTATGCATACATATATATTTGGCCACTTTGGCCGGCAATATCTATTTGATGCTGATTTTAGGTACCACATTTGGTTAACACTATAATCTAAGTTTTTCACAGGTGGAGCGCTAAAGGCGATGCTGGGCGTGCTGAGTGCTCTCGTGTCGGCGGACGTGGCGGGCTGCTCGCGGCGCGAGCTGCTGGCGCTGCTGGTGGCGCCCGTGCACCGCGTGCACGAGCACAACGCGACCGCGCACCATATTAAACAGGTGATGCGGGTCATCCATTCTGTTCTACTGCTCTAGCACTGGAATATGGCTCCTTTAGCCTCCTTTGAACTTTGAACGCAACAGCTGACTTACAACGAACCATTGGAGACGCTTAGTCGCTTCGGTCTCCTTGACTGAACTCATTATAGGCAAAGCCAACAATACGTTTTTCCATAGAGCGTGACGTTGTACTCAGGCAAGGGGCCATCACAGCATCAGGGGAGGGTCCAAAAATGTTTTGTGTGATGTAACTGCTGTAATAACTGTGTAACTGATGTATATGGACGACGTCCAATTTCAAACGAATAATAAGGCCTAAGCTTACGTTAGTTTCGGTCAAGGCAAATTCATGCTGATTGCGCATTCGCCTTGGGAGGCCTTGACGAAGCGTCTCGCCTAGTTTGTACCCAGCTTTTTCTTCGGAACTAACCTAAATTTTCGTCACAGGCATTCCACTCGCTGGCGAAGTGTGTAGCGGCCGTTGTAACGGAGGGCGGGTCGGACGCGTTAGACGTGGTGCGCGGGTTCCTGCGCGACGCCACGCAACCCCCCTCGGACGCGCACCACATGTTCGCGCTACTCGCCGTAGCAGAGATCGGCCGACATCTGTGAGTCTCCCCTTCATAGACAATTATCCTTCGGCTTTGCGAAAATTGTAAAGCTTACACGAAAGTGTACGAGTTATGCGACATACAGAGGATTACGATCCGGCTATATTTCTGTCAAACAGAGTACGTTTTACACGGACAAGCGCCTACCACGGTACCGTCTTTACCACAGGACATTTCCCGGTATTTTATTTATTTCTCGGAAACCGTTCTCAAGTTTCTTTTTAGGGCTTCGTACCCAAAGGGTTAAAACGGGACCCTGTTACTGACTCTCTGTCACCAGACTGTATCTCATGAATCGTGACAGTTGAAATTGCCGCTATAACAACAAAATACTAAAAAGTACATAACCCTCGGTGGGCGAGTCCGACTCGCACTTTTCCGGTTTTTTTTTAATATCACGTCGGTAGTAAACAAGCATAAGGCCCGCCAGATAGTAAGCAGTCACCGTAATTTTAAATATTTATCGCACTTTCCACAGAGATCTAAGCTCCATCCCGAATCTGAAGGAAGTACTCCTGGCCTCTTTCGCCCCATCATCAGAGGAAGTGAAGTCGGCAGCGAGCTACGCCCTGGGGTCGGTGGCCGTCGGCAATCTGCCCGAGTTCCTGCCCTTCATCCTGAGCGAGATCGAGGCGCAGCCGAAACGACAATATTTACTTCTGCATTCGCTTAGAGAGGTCGGTTAAATGTGCATGTGCGCATGCGAGTTCTCGCATCGACTAAATGAGCCCTTATGGTGGTATTCTACCTATCCAATTTTTTTGTAGGTACAATGTGTATTGCGTCAGTGCGTCTCACAGCAAAATGCTTTAATGAGAGAGTGACGCACTGACATTGGACAAATAAATTGGACATGTGGAATACCACCCTTACAATTGGTACTTTTTCAGATAATCTCGTGTGAATCATGTACACCAGAAGGCGTAGAAGCGCTCAGGCCATTCATACCCGAAATCTGGGTACAGCTATCGAAACACTGCCAATGTGCGGAGGAAGGATCTCGTAATGTAGTAAGTATATCATACTTTTAATTTTGATATCATACATTTAATGTTGTTAAATTTGAAGAAAACTAAGATTAACTAGACCTCTAGACCAGTCATTAAAGGACTATGCGTCAAAATGGTCCCAATACCAACAGAGTTGAGAATTAGGTCACTAGATATGTATTTCTATTTACTTAATTTCGTTCTATGCGCACCAAGCAGAATTCCATTGCAGAACTGAGATATTGGTATTTTAGTCAAAATGTCGTCGCCCTTATTACCTGGGCAAAAGAGTCCAGCCCGGCGGAGCACGAACATCTACCCTGCATCAATTATTTACTTACTAGGGGGCTGTCCATAAATTACGTCATCGATTTTGACGATTTTGGACCCCCCCCCCCCTAAAATCATCCAAAAATCATGCTTCGAATGACCCCGTTTCCTCCTACGTCATGCTACCGTCATCCGATGTCCAGACCCCCCCCCCCCCCCCCCTAATTTGAAATGACGTAATTTATGAATAGCCCCTAGGACTCTATTGCCTAGGTAATAAAAGTGAGGACATTTTAACTAAGATACCAATAAATTAGTTCTGCAATGGAATTCCGCTTGGTGACCATATAACGAAATGAAGTACATAAAAATACCTATTTAATGACCTAACTCTCATTTCTGTTGGTTATTGGTCCAGACTCCATACAAAGTTGCCCATGGTCCTAACTTTGGGTCAATGTATAATGCCTTATACTTTTTCTCTTGCAGGTTGCTGAATGTTTAGGAAAATTGTGTCTGTTAGAGCCTAAAGAATTACTGCCGCATCTCAAGGAGTTCCTCCAGTCGCCTGAACCACTCACGAGAACAACCGCCGTCACTGCTGTCAAGTTCACAATCTCAGATCAGGTATTTATCGAAAGCGTCTGTAATACGATATAATAGTGTCACGTATAAAAAACAACCTATCTGTCAATCTTACTCTATGTCCCCTAAATCTTTGGACTTACTACCATGGCAGAAATACAGTACATAAATCATAAATTTAAATAACCAAGGCTTTTTCCGCGGTAATACACAACCATTGTTCTCGTCATCTTTCTCGTCGAAGCGGAACGAGGCAAGTTTGATGTATCTCATGTAAACTTAGCTGCAGAGACGTCTAACTCCTCTGCATAAAAGTTTGCTAGGGCGTCTAGGGCTCCTTTTGGCGTTACCAGTGCTCTCACTTTTGCGTTTACAAATCCTGCTAGAATAATGTTATATATTCAGCCGCAAGCGATCGACCCGCTGCTCCGCGCGTGCATGTCGGAGCTGCTGGTGCCGCTGCGCGACCCGTCGCTCGGCGTGCGGCGCGTGGCGCTCGTGGCCTTCAACTCGGCCGCGCACAACAAGCCCTCGCTCATCCGCGACCTGCTGCCCAGCGTGCTGCCCACCATATACCAGGAGACTAAAGTCAAGGTACACTTGTGTTTCCGCAAAGCTAATTAATGACCGACAAAATCGTACTAATGTATTACAATTTCTTTACCTTATTACTTCCCCATACTCTCACCCATCTTTACCAAAAATTTTACGAGTTAGACTAGGTTAACCTATCCCAGGAAGGTATCGATGAAACCAATGCACATATTTATAAAGAAAATTGTATTAAATCCAATCTAAGTTCCACATGTCTCTAAAACTGCTTACTATTTCTCATCAACTTTAATACGCTTGTATTCCGTTCACAGAAAGAACTAATCCGCGAAGTAGAAATGGGCCCGTTCAAGCATTCCGTAGACGACGGGCTGGACCTGCGTAAAGCTGCCTTCGAATGCATGTACACGTTGCTGGGCACCTGCTTGGACCGGCTCGACGTGTTCGAGTTCCTGCGGCACGTGGAAGATGGCCTGAGGGACCACTACGATATCAAGATGCTCACTTATCTCATGTGCGCGAGGCTGGCGCAGCTCTGCCCTACGGTGGTCTTACAGAGTATGTTTTTTTCTGTGGCATTATAAGATCGTATTTAGACTAGCGCTAACGGTCGGTTAGGCGTCGACAGTCAGCGGGTTATTTAATACTTTCAATACTTTCTGCAACGAAAGCTGGAGCTGCCGACTATTAGTGACTGGGGTTAAGCGTTAGTCTAAATACTTTACACCTAACCGTAACTAGGTACCTATTTCTATACATTTATATCTGACCCAATTTTTGTTTTCTAGGGCTTGAGAGCCTAGTCGAGCCGCTGCGCGCAACCTGCACAATGAAAGTGAAGGCAAACTCTGTGAAACAAGAGTACGAGAAACAAGACGAGCTCAAACGTTCTGCGCTGCGCGCTGCCGCTGCGCTACTGCACATACCTGAGGCTGGTATGTGGTTAAACAAATCTAAACCTTATAGAAATATGTGAAGGTTGATATTACTTTGCGCGCCAGCTGCACATACTTAACGCTAGAGTGTAATCTTATTTGGATCTCATCTATATGTACATATGTGTGATATCTTAACACACAGTTGATCTGTGTATCAACCCATTCGGCCCGTTACTTTGAACTTTAGCAGGTGTCAATAAAGTTGAATAATAAATAGGCAACTCATGTTCACTTAATTATAAAGTGGCTTGGCACGTTTCGGAATCTAATTAGTCATGTGATTGACAAATGATAACTTTTGGTTTAAAACCTCGTTCTAAGATGTTTCAACGATTCATGCATTTAAAAACGACATGTTGAAGTTGATATTTTGCAATATGTAAATAATTTTACGGAATAACTGTTGTAAAGGCTTATTTCTTTTTATCCAGACAAGAACCCCCACTTGATGGACTTCGTGACACAAATCAAGTCGTTCCCGGACCTGCAGCCCATCTTCGAGTCCATCCTGAAGGACTCGTCGGGTGGCGCGGCCGTGGACTCCAACCTCATGGACCAGAGTTAGCCGCGCTGCCTCAAGCGCGCCCGCGAATAAACCTCCGTTGAGGTTTGATCCATTTTTATTTAGTCTCGTTATTCGGTTTTATACCAACCGCATTTGTTTTGTGCCTGTTGTAAAAATGATTGAAAGTCAATAGATATCTATCTAATAATACTCGATTTTTTATTATTACTGGAGGCGAATATACAATAATCTACCAATACCCATGTATTGAGTAGCGGTCCCCGAATTAATTTTGTCTGGTTGGTGTTATGCAGCATGAACCATTGTTTTTGAGATAGGTACGTAAAACTTGTAATCGTCGCATAGAGACTGTAAATTATATGGAGATTGGTTATGTGCTTGTCCCTGGTATTACTCGTATATTAGTAAAGGAAACAATATAAAGTTGCAACCGACATTTTTTTATTATAAAATTACAAGTAAATAACTACAAACTTTGCTAAACTTCCCTACCTGAAAGATGTATGGAAGGAAGGGATCCTTACAATTCGCTCTACGTTAGGAAGTAGGAAATAGTTGAGCGGTCACTGTATATATATATTGTGACGCTATACATTGTATAGCTATCGACAGAAACGCATCACGTTTTCTTTATTTCGTAAGATTATTTAAAGGGCCAACTACACCAAAGCTTTGCGCTATTCTTAGTAGAACGTACTCGTCATTGCGCATACAACTAAAGTTTCAGTATTAGTCATTGTCATTTATATAACATGCTTGCATTTCATAAAAGCATTTTCGTAATAGACAAATCATGGCTAATGTCTATTGTAAATGTATAAGAAGTGTCGATAGATATACAATGTATACTGATATGTATTGTGATATTACAAGCTATGGAAAAGTTTAAGGAAGAAGGATAAATACAAAATAGTGATGTGAAACATGAATAGTATCAATTATTTCCCTTTCCTCTTCACGGCGGGTGTCATACTCGATCCCCGCAAACTCTGGGCGTCGTTCTGAGAACAAAGGAACAAATTTTAATGCTAGATTCCCAAATCGTTTACGTGTTATACAGGGTAGAAAGATAAGTCGGGTCCTGGAGGGAAACTACCTTAAATCCTTAAGTTGGCTCATTTTACTTAAAGGAGACATTCCTTTATTTTAAAAAAGAAACAAAACTGCATTCAAAGATTTGAATTATTAATAGTCCTCGCCTGCGCGGTACGGGGGCGACAGGGCGGGACGACTGTATTGGTGGCGGGGAAGGTGCGGGCGCCGTACGCCTGCCGCCCGCACCTTCCCCGCCACCCTTAGTCGTCCCGCCCTGTCGCCCCCGTACCGCGCAGGCGACGACTCAGTTAAGCGGTAGGTCTATAGTGCCCTTTACCTATAACGTAAAAAATTATCGGGTAGTTTTCTCCTATGATACCTATTTACAGTCTAGACAAACATTGATTAAACATTTCTGATAAGTATATCCCTTATCCCCGACTACGTTATCAATAGTATCATATCTGTCATTAACTAAAATGACAATAGTATGATATACATATCTCTGTAAAATAGTTATTTGTACAACAATTTGCGTGATAATCTGTGTATTTTTTGTGTTCATTATTTTAATTGTACGATAAAATACCTAAAATATTGTATTTTATCAGTTTTTATCAAATCTTAAACTTTAATTAATTACTAAGAATTCATACTCGTACGTGGTTTGGAACGATGCGTTCTGAAGTTTTTCGGGGATCTATTATAAACCGTCAATATACCGTTGAAGGTCGTTTTAACTTTTTTTTGTCTGTTTCTTTTTGCTAACAGTGTGAAAGGGACAGAGATAATAGAACCCAAGTATTTTGAACTTGTATTAGACCCCGCATGTTGAAATGACATTTGACTATAAAGGTCACTTGAATGTCATTTTGTCTCACTCAGTGAGCAAAATCGCATTTTGCTCACTGTTTTTAAGAAGCAAAGTACCCTTGTTCGAGCTGCTGAGGTGAAAACTGTATTTGTTTACCGGTTTTGCGGGCGAGGCGCGTTGTAGTGTTGTTGAGCTGGCATTACGCAGCATGGGGCGCGTGCTTACTCCAAGCGCGCTGGCGGGCCGCTCGGGGCCGGTGTCATCGAGGTCCTTGCTGGAATACACAAGTATTTCATAATGTTAATGAATTATTTTGACCCCATTAGTGTAGTAAATGAAGCAAGTTGTTGTATGGAGACCCATGCATTAATTTATCAGTTGATGAAATTTAGCTTGGTTATTGTATAGTATGAGCCGAGACTAACATTATAAATATCCAAAAAAAAAAACACTCCTAAGTTAGGTAAAAACACAAATATGATTATATATTGAACCGAGTAATTCCTCAGTCCAAAATTATTTTACAAAATAAGTTATTTGTATCAGTATGTGATACTAGAAAAAAATCTAAAAGTTTTGTCAAACATGAGAATATTTTTTTATGATAAGTACTTCCTTTTTTTGACGCTCATTTTCATCGGAAAATTGCTCTGTCATTTTTTTCTTCTTATATGATCTTAGAATATAATTTGGCGCAGTGGGTAAAAAAATCCAAAAAAATGCGTATCGAAATGTATGTATTATACATGGTCTAATAAAACATGGTCTTCCATTCCCAGAGTGACACGGGCCTACGTCACAATAACATTGCCACTTTATTTCAACATAACATGTTACATGGGTACATTATACCTATGGTTAATAAGTTAAAATATTTCTTTATAATTTTATAATTTTCATGTATATGTATTTTAGCTTAAATTTTACAATAACACGTCATTTTTAATTACTCGTTAGCAACATCTTCCGATTCACGAAAGAAATTTCAGACTTTCGGGTAATTCTGTTTATACTACTGGCAACACAGGATAGCGCTGTGCACATTTGACAATTCGGATCTAGATAACTTCATGCCCTGACCGTCATCCTTGTCGAACGCGTGTTAATTGTTATTTCCTTCTCGCTCAGTGTCAGCAGTCGCAGTGTTTTCCAAACTTTTCACGTCGTAAGCTTGGTAATTAATGTGTAACTGTGAATTCGTTTTTTAAACGTTTGTCTTGTATAGATAAATAAAGTTTAATTTAATACATTAGATTTGTTTTATTTTACTATGTTTCTACATGAATAACTTAAAATTAATGCCGTTAAAATAATTTTCACCGTTGGTTAAAATTCTCCTACATTTCAAAGTTTGAGAACCTGTAAACAGCATGATGACGTAGGCGCGTGTCAGTTAGGTCATACGCGAATCTCGGAATGGAGTACCAGGCGGAGTATATTATTATACCATGGTATTATAGAACTATTAAAAACTGAGAGTGGAAAATTTTTAGATTTTCATTTTGTAGGTATAAAACGGCAATAAAATGGTATTCCAGTGAAAAAATTAGACTGAGCAATTTTCCGGTCCAAGACACGCCAAAAAATTTTATTTTATTAATACTGGTATTTCTGCTGGGATATTTTTTTGATATTTCATATATTGTTGGAATACGTTACATGAATATGTCTGGTGAAGAAAGATTGAACGGAGCATTTTTCCGTAAAAAGATATTAACGATTTAAGACTTTAGGTATTTACTTTAATTCTATTATTATTATTCTTTGGAAATTTATACAATACTTTTTATTTATTGATACTTTATCATACTGTAAAGTTTTTTCTGGCTGAGGAATTACTGCGGGGTCAACTACCTTTATTTACTACACTACATCGTTGACTGGTAGAGGAGTATGGTTGGTTGGTAGTGAATTCTACCATTTGTACATTGTTGTATGTATTTTGTGCCATAAAGTTTACTTAAATATTGTAAAACGTTAGTAATCAAGTGTAAAACGTCTTAAAAAAGCAAGATAGGTTATTGTCGCGTGTTGTTTGTAATTTTGGTGATTGTGTAAAAATACAATTAATTTTCATGTTGTATTGATTAACAGTCAAAAAAGTATTTTTTAGATTTTAAAATTGCCATTGAAATGACGAAAATGATAAATATGACGTAAATATTAAAACAGACGAAAAATAACGAACCTATTTCCGCGTGAAAGTTGGCCCTTTCTGCTGAACATATCCGACAAACGACCTCGTAAATCTCGTTTGCTGCCAGCCGCACTCATATCCGAATCAGAGCCCTGAAAGGAAATTAGTTATTATAAGTATTGTTAAAATTATGTTCGATTTAATTAGTTAAATGTTGCTTTAGTAAGATTTATTACCTGTGAAACAGTTCCTATAGGTTTGAATTCTACGACCTCAGGATCAGCTTGGTCGTCAATGGAGCGGGATTTGGTCAACTTCTTGAGTTTACCGAATATACTCTTCTTTTTCTTTTTTTCTGTTGGTAAAATATCGCTTTGGGCTGATCCGCCAGACAATCGGCTGCAAAAAATAAGGAATTATCTCGTATTTTATTTAATTATACAATAGAGTTCGTATTGGCAAGTATTGGTTACATTTTACATTATTGGTGCCGTGACCAGGATAGAGTACTCGAACATTTATTGAAGGTGTACGTTAATATACTACGAAATAAATACCTGTCAAGGCTAGCATCGCGTTGCATTGTGAACAGTCGGCCGTCACCATCACCATCCAAGGATTGCATCGATGACACGCTACTATCATCCACCGTCTTCCATATCACGCTCTGTGGAACAATAAATACAAGGTAAAGAAAAAGATCGAGTAAGTACAATCGAAAAATAGTTTATTACGTCCGATTAACTGACGGTTCATGAATTACCTATAAGCGCCGTGATATTTTTAATAAAAAAAGAATGGGTCTAAATTTAGTTCGTGTGATTTTTTTACTAGCTAAGTATAATGCAATTAAACCAACTTTTAAGTGCCGTCGGTGTGCTGACCCATGGCACGGTTAGTAGTTATGTTTACCTGGTCTTTGGTAGTCTGTTCCAGCGAAATGGACCGCTTTTTGAGCGATGGGGCGCGGGACGGAGTTCGCGACGAAGGCGTCACAGACAAGGTGTCTCTCGGTTCTGTTGACATCGCCCTGGAGCAAAAGTTAGAAAGTTAGACAAGTTTAGAATGCATAGTTGTATCAGTTGATTGCATATTAGACATATAGTTGGAGCAACGACACAGAGGCACGTGCCAGCTTGACGATAAGGCGACACAAGATAACCGACGAATGATACAAATAATGAATAATTAATACTATAAGTCGGTGTGGTGTGGTCGACCAGGATCGGGACGTGGACGACTGAGGGACGATACAAATGTTCAGCTCTACGTACCGTCTCTAGCTGGCATGCTGACGGCGCGTACGCTCAGCGACGCGCGAGGCTTGTAGCTTATCCGTGAGGCGGCGCAACGCCCGTCCGTGGCGGCCGCGCCTCAGGTCTGGTTGCATCCGCGCTTTTCGGCGTGGCCGACCGCGACCGGAACGTGTCTTGATACAAATGTTCAACTACGTACCGTCTCTGGCTGGCCTGCTGGCGGCGCGTGCGCTCAGCGATACGTGAGGCGCGCAGCTCGTCGGTGAGGCGGCGCAGGCGCGCGGCCGTGGCGGCCGCTGCCTCGGCGCTGGTTGCTTCTGCGCTCTCCGGCGTCCCCGATCTCGACCGGGACTTGGATGACTGGGGAGTGATATAAATGGTCAACAAAGTTGTAAGTGTTTTTTTTAAATTGCATCAGCATTAGCTTTTGATGACCTGCTCTGTAGTTTGATTTTGATTGCTTTCGCTCGAGATAAGGTGCCGGTAGCTAAGGTAGCTTTGACCTGAAAACATCTCATGCACGAAAATACTTAGTTTTTTACTATTAGTATTTTTATGTCTGCATGTATTTTTTTCTATATGTACAGTCAACTGTAAAAATATGGGTGCACAAATCATCTAAATAAAAAATATGTCCCATAGCTCTTATGTCAGCGAATTAAGAACTTTGGGACATATTTTTGAATAAGTTGGCTATACCCATATTTTTACAGTTGACTGTACTATATAATATTTTGGCGCTAAATAATATATGTATTTTCTTTCTTTCTAGTTTAGATCATTTCAATTCTTGCTCTATTTTACTTCTTAGAGCCTTTCATTTTATATACGTCATGTAAAAAATGATTCGGGGAAATTATACATTATCTTAATGTCTCCGTTTAAATCCTTTGTATTAATTTAAATTAGGTGGTTATTACAGTGACTTTTTTTGTTTTACCTAAGCATGAGACTTACTCGGTTTCTTCTAGGTGGCGTAGGTGTCATCAAATTCTTCTCCGGCTTCACTGGAATAGGTTCTTTGAAGAGGTTAGGGCTCTGCTTCATCAGGTCGTCAATCGTTTCCAGCAGTTGCGTTATTGTTTTGTCATCCTCCTGTTAGTATTATCATTAGTAAGTTTAGGGACTTAGTTCTAGAAATACGAGGTTAGGAATATAATGTTAGGATAGAACCAATTGTAAGTTTCTGTTTGGCCCTATGGTTAACTGGTAGAGAATGCCTTATGGCATTAAATCCGCCATTTGTGCTTTCTTGTATTGTGCAATAAAAGTTAAATAAATAAATAATAGAGAGTAATTATTTTTGGGTGTTATTTTTTCAGATCTGCGAGCCGCATGCGGCATGTTAGAGGTACGATCGTGGTTCTGCAAGTCACTCTTTAAACTTTTAGAGTGCTTAGACCACTGAAAACAACATTTCCTAAATTCGTTCACCATTTCATCAAACTAGTGATCTTCTGCCGTTGGCTCTTATCCTCAACAGTTTATCCTGGTTTTAGAATTGTTTCCTCCATATCCCAGAGATACTCGAATCCTAAATCTATTTTATTCTAAAGCTAATGTTATTTCCATATCGTCGTACAAGGAGAAATATGTTAAAAAGACCAGACCTGTTGTGCTCGCTTGAGAGATGCGACCAGCAGCTTATTCTGATCACGGTCGCGGTCGTGGCGCTCCTTGTCTCTACGCAGCTTTTCATTGGCTGTACGCAGTTTGGCGTGCGCGTCGCGAAGTTCCAGCAAGTCGCATTGTAGCTCCGTCACCTGCCAGATAAATACATTAATGTGCTGACGGGGCAGGCCGGTTGCGAATCACCATTGTCTGACGAAAGCAGAGGTGATGTGTAGCTGTAAAAATGCTAGGTTGGAGCAGGTTGTCTACATTATAACCCGGAACCCAGAACCAAAAAAACAAATCCATGTAGAGGTCTTAAAAGAGTATGTATAAACCTTAAATCATAAAAAATTAAGACTTCCGTCAGATTTTACTGATTTGTGATTCGTGATTAGCGCAAGCTGAACTTATACATACAAAATAGAAATATTTTTGTTCTCAAGTACCTTCTTCTTAGCTTCTTCTGTTTCTTCTTCGGTGGTCCTCTTCAGTTGATCAATTCTTCGTTTCATGTCTAACCTCTCCTTATCTCTTTCGCGTTCCACCTGGAAATGTTGGCAACCATAGTTAATAAGTTCATGCTGTTATAAGTTGATATGGTTCACAATCAACTGGCACGAAAAGATTACCTCGAATAGCGTCTGCCGTAAATCTCTAGCGAGTGTGGAAGTTTCCTGTAACAATCTTTGTTGTTCGTCTCTCTCTTTATGCCATGCGAGCTCCATTCGCGTCGCTAAACCAGCTATACGGGCCCGCCCAGACGAAAGCAACCTGTCTTCTTCATACTGTAAAAAGGAAACAATCATTACTAAGGTACATAAGTAGTTAAGAAATAAATTGCTCAGTGTACACAGCCTACGAGTGTACGGCAATGATCTTTGATTTTTTTGGTTGTCGGCAACGTTTAGTGTAGGGAGGCGAGACTGAGAAAATATTTGGAAGGCATGCTCAGCTGTTGGTCCCAGTTGTCATCTCTGACAAAGGTTGGCAAAGATCGGCATAACAAACGCCAATTGTAAAGTTCACTTGCCAATACCTAAACCCTATAAAATATTGTCGTTTTGAAGGTAGGAAGTTCAAACGCGTCAGCTGGTTTATTTTCTGAAAGTTGAAATAATGTAAGATTGCCTTCTCCGCTGTATATAAAATCCGAATAAGGCGTATGGTGAAAAGAGTAATCAAATATCGTTAGATCGTTAAAATGAAATCGTGAAAAGAGACTGTTATGTTACGTTACCTCATTTAGCTTCGATTGCATCTCTGCCATGCGCACTTCGGCCGAAGATTTTTCGCTAATGAGTTCTGTGTTAAGTTTAGATGCGTTCAGTCTGGACTCACAAAGCTCGTCCTCGAGACACGCCACTTGTTGTTCTAATGTCGCTAACTTTGTGCGATACTCCTCCTGAAAGTAAACAAAAATGTAATTACGTTGAAAGGTCTTCTTCGGAATAGTTCCTTTATGATCGATGATGAGCTAGAGGCCTATATCCTCGTAAAGCTATCAAGACGACCCATATCTGTTTTCTTGATGATATTCTATCACCTTATAGAGATTATAAGCATGGTCTAAGCAAAACGCGAAATGTGCAAAATGATTTCTTGGATTTTCTAGTGACAACTAGTACCTAAAGTTCATTAGATCGGTGCATTTAGAGCCATCAAGTTTTACTGATGAATTTCTAATAACTTTTAGCGTTGACATTAACGCTGAATGAAGTTGTCCAATCTAAGAATCATGTCAATTGAAATGGTTACCTCGTCAGTGCTAGATATGGAAGTCCTCTTTGCGCGTGCGTTCTTGTCGCCGTTCTTAATTTCGTTCATTGACTTTTGAGCTGCATCCAGCATTTGTTTGTAATTGTCCCGTTCACGCTTGAATCTCGATACCTAGAACATCACAGGTATAAGAATATAAATAAGGGGGTTAAAATTTTCTCCGCTTGTCAAACATCTTCGAGCAACACGGAAGGGAGGCGGCATTCGCACTATTTCCCCTCTACCGAGGTACAAGATTAGCGCGTCAATCTAATCTAGCGCGGGTAATTAAACTAGTTGCACTTGGATTTTTCACTAGACCGAGTCCAGACGCGCGCGTGAACACTGCTGCACAAAAATGCCTGTTTGCTCGGTTTTTTGTTATAAAAAGAGGTCGGGGACATCAAATTTACAAAAAGAAAGTGTTACATTTCACATGTAATATTTTTTTTTACATATCATACGTTTAATTACATTCAAACACAATTATTATATTTTAGTCTCATGTAATTGTTGGATTTATCGATTTTGCTCGCTCAGTACAAATTGCGGATCGGTCGAGCGACAAATCCGACTTCTCATCTCTCAGAATACAATAACATACTTCAATGAAAATGTGTTAGTGTGCGTGTTGTGACACTTGTCACTCGTCCGTACACAAAAAGAGATCGAGGTTTGCAAGATTTGTCTTTGACGTGTGTCATTTTCTATGTATTTGTGTCGTCATTACAGATTGGATTTTGTATGTAAGTGTGTGAGAAGTGCGACTGTGTGCACCTTTCCCCCGCGAAAAATGGCAGAAAGATTTGTACGGTGAGATATCGCTTGGGCCCCTCCCTTCCGATGTGTCGGAAGCCGGTGTTGCTCGAAGTCAAACATAATCCGAATAAGAAACCCATATGAGAGTTTCCTACTGCTGGGAGTGCTGGGCAAAGGCCTCCCCTCTTCCCCATTCTCTTTCTAAAATTATGTTTAAATACAAAATAAAAAGTCACCTGATTTTGTAAGGACTTCAGTTCATCTCTCATGGTGTTCATTTGGCCATCATATCGCGTCTTGGTGTCGGTGATTTCGGCCTTCCTCGCTCTTTCAGCTTGCTCCAGTCTCGCTTGCAGGTTTGTCAACTCCTGATCTAATTCTGCATTCTCAGTTGTCAAGTTCCTCTGTATCTTGGATACTCTCTCGTAGTCTTCCAGCATTTGTTTAGATTCTTCCAACTGCAACCATCATCATCATCATCATATATATAAAATTGAAAAACCAGAACGGGATAAAAAACGAGGGAAGAAGCGAGATGGCGCCTTACAAATTTCTAAAAAAGTTTTTGACACGTTTCTCGAATACGACTCACCTATGATAAGAAAAAACTGTTCAAATCAATTATCTAAATATGGGAATAGAACTAGAACGTAAAAACTACCGCTTTCGACGCGTATTTAATTTACAAAAAGGAAAATAAATTTTCATAACAATCTTTATTGTATGAACATCGGCTATTTCTCGGCAACTCTCGGTTCGTTTCGTTTCGGTGTAAAGTAATCTAAATTATGTTTGTCATGTCGGTATACAGTTATTCTTACGTGTTTTTATACGAAGTAATATAAAAAGTGATGTCAACCTCAACCTTAGTGTACGCCCATACGAGTGACTTATGCCAAATATGACATCAATCAAATTAATATTATCATATTATTAATAATTTGTATTTTGTTGTTTTAAATTTATTTTGAGTTATATTATTCGGAGTCAATTTGAATTCACAGTCAATCAAGTCAAAAAGAAATTCGACTTCGGCAAACATTGCCATTCGTCCGGGGAACGGGCTGCCGAGATAGGCCAGAAATACAAAGTGGATACAGTCCATCAGTTCAAAGGGATGACTTTAGAGAGGTATACTTAATCAATTTGGAAACTGTTTTCTCGCGTAGTACGATACGACTCGACCAGGTAAGATTTTTCTTCTTGCTGAAAGTCACCATCAGATATATCGGAGTGGATGAGGTATTCACAAATATCTGAAGTCTGAACAATGTAATTTTAAAGTGCATGTTCAGATATTTTTGAGCGACCTTGGTGGCTACGATATATATCTAATGGCAACTACACATTCATGAAGCCAATGTACAGTCAGTATGAAATAGATCAGGCTAAAGTAGCCAAATACAGTGAAACCTGGATAAGTGAGACTTCAAGGGACGAGCAGATTTGTCTCACTTAAAGAGGTATTTCACTTACCCAGGCTCTCAGTTAGCCAGGTACAAATAAATTTCTGTCTCATTTACAGAGGGTCCCATTAAAAGAGGTGAGAATAGAGGATATTTCAGTTATAGAGGTGGTTAATAAGGTATTTTTAAATTATCTTTAAAAATAAATAAGGTAAAATAATCTTTATCGCTAAATATTTTTTAAGTCTGTTAATTATTTCTTTAAATTTATTTTCAAATGATAGATTTTTTCAATTAAATTTGATACGGACTTCATTGCCTCTTAGAAAATTATTAAATGAAAATGTGTTTATTCGTGTTACTTATCAAGATTTCAGCTTTCGTTTCGATAGCTTTAACTACATAAAGTAACTAAATTAAACTTGAAGTCGTTTAAACACAATTAATCAAATGCGGAATTTGTGGATAGACTAAGAGTTAGTAAGAATACGGAAATTAATCAACAAAGTCCAAGTTAGAGAGGTCATAGACTGACTTTATCTCAGATACAGAGGTCAATTCCTATAAAATTCTAAAAAAAACAATTAGGAAAATGTAATCATATAAATATAGTCTCAGTAAAAGAGGTAAAATACACTCTCAGTCTCAATTATAGAGGTAAATTTGACTATAAAATCACAACAACTAATCCCAGTTATAGAGGTTCGTTTTATCTCACTAACAGAGGTAATTCAGTGCTAAAGTGTCGGGACCGCACCATGAGTCCCAGCTATAGAGGTTTCTCACTTATCCAGGTCCCACTTAACCAGGTTTCACTGTATATCGTAATATAACTTTGTTGCCATAGAAATAAGGATGTGGTCCGATATATTTGGGTATTGGAGAGACCGAAGCGGCTTAGCTTCAGTGACTCGGACACAGAGAGAATGGGAGAGGATCTTGCCGTGAAGAGAGCGTACTTGGGACATCGAAATGGGAGACACCCGATTGGACGTCCTAGGTACCGCAGAAACGACGTCGTTGCTCAAGACCTGCTCAACCTCGGCCATAGCGACTGGCGAGAGCTATCGCAAGACCGAGAAACATGGCGTGATCTGGTATCGGAGCTCAGGACTCTTTTTGGATCGTTGCGTCACCGTAGTAAGTATTGTTATGTCCAGAAAGGAAAATGGGGACTACCTACGTTTGTATGAAAAGGCGATATATGGGCGGTGGTCATCCGAATTCGTCTTAAGGCGGAAATTAATCTAATGAACATTTTTGCTGTCTGGACTGGGCTTATAAAAATAAATAGTAATTTTAAAAAATACAATCTTGCCATCATTTTATCTTATCAAATGACATCATTTATTGAGAAATTTGCGAATTAATTTATCCAAATAACGGTTACAAATAAGAAGTCCCTATCACAGAGTTATGAACACTGGCAGGGTTGAATAGGTACATAATAATGTCGGTAATTAACGAAACATAAGACAAACTCTTTATTTCATTTACGCGAGCGGAGCCGCGGGCCCGCCTAGTTTATTAATATTATCAGTTAATATGTAAATTAGTAACTTATTTAATTACATATATTTGAATTAAAAAAGTTTGTCCGTATTTTCATACTCCAGAAAAGACCATCGCAATATAAATTCCTATTTTAGCAAACTTTTTTGTTTACTTTATAAAAATATATTTTGTAGAACTCAAACCTTTTTCATGTTATGCCCTTTATGGTCAATTCAGTAAAATTGTTTTACCTCTGTTATATAGAATAGTAAAAATTCTGATACAAAACACTAAGGAAAGTAGGTATTTCATGTTAATGTGTTGCTCAAAAGTTTTTCTAACCTCCTTCTTAGTCGCGTCTTGTTGGTGTATCAGCACGTCGCGATTTTCTTGCGCAGTTTTTAATTCTCGCTCCCGTTGATCAAGGCGAGCTTGCAGGCGCGCGCGCTCTACTTCCCAGCCGCCGCCGCAGAGACGCTCTTGAAGAGACGAAATCTCGCTCTAAAATAAACCATCGGTCAATATTAAGTAAGCATAGATGTTTCCATACGTAGATAAAAAAAAACGGCCAACTGCGAGTCGGACTCGCACACGAAGGGTTCCGTTCCGTACCATTATCTATAAAAACGGTCACCCATCCAAGTACTGACCCCGCCCGACGTTGCTTAACTTCGGTCAAAAATCACGTTTGTTGTATGGGTGCCCCACTTAAATCTTTATTTTATTCTGTTTTTAGTATTTTTTGTTATAGCGGCAACAGAAATACATCATCTGTGAAAATTTCAGCTGTCTATCACAGATCACGAGATACAGCCTGGTGACAGACGGACGGACGGGCGGACGGACAGCGGAGTCTTAGTAATAGGGTCCCGTTCTACCCTTTGGGTACGGAACCCTAAAAACCGCTGAAGCCACATGTATTGCAGTAGTGAAGTGTTCAGGTAGACGTTCCATATTAGATTTTTTTGTATTTGTTATAGTTAAAACGTACCAAATATGAACACCCCTTATTTTGTTAAAACGGGATTCGGGATAGAGGGATTTGTTTATTATCGTCGATCTTTTCTCGTATGTTTCCCAAGTAACCGCTACGCAACGTAGTTAAAGCTTCTAATCAAATCCTGCTAAAACTATTTTTTCTACTTTGTGTTTAATAATATTATTGTTTAATGTATATAATTTATTATGAGACCAATATTGCACTTAAATTTCTTGTTACGTACTTGCAATTCCGACTTCTCTTTGGTCCACGCAGATGACTGCTTTTCATAGTTATCTTGCATTGTTTTTAACTCCGTTAAGGTCGAGCTTAGTTCTTTTTGCACGTGCATTAATTCACTGAAAATGATTATAATTTATTAATATTATATTAGATCTGTAACAATTAAATTAGATAGAGATTATACAATATTTGTATGATTTACCCCTGCGCTTGTTCCTTTTCAACCGTCAGTCTTGCTTTAGTAACTACATGCTCTTCTTCGAGCATTTCGTATTTACCCGTCAACTCTTCATACTCTGCCTTTTCTACAGCTAGCGAATGTTCTAATTCTGAAATTTCAAAGTGATTACAAATTTAGTACTGTCACCTTCAATTATAAAAATATTAGGCAATTAATGTTCATAATTATTACTTTTGACAGTCTCCTCATACTCTTGCTTGAGATCAGATATCCTTTTGGCGCCCGCGCCAGAGCTTTGTTCTAAAACCTTTAGTTTCCCTTTAAGTGTTGCTAATTCAGCTTCTTTGTTCTTGTTGTCCTTATCATGAGTAATTCGCATTCTCTCCAGTTTTTTACGTTCAGCCTGTACATTTGTAAAACTTTTAATCCAATGTTCAAATGAAGTATCACACAATGCATAGTGGATGAACTTACCTGTAGGTCGGTATCGAATTCACATGCTTTACTTTCCCAGTAACTAGAATCCTTCTTTTCAGATTGTATCTTATTTTCAAGGTCTTTTCTTTCATTCTGTGCCTTTGCTAAGTCAGATTTAAGTGAAGAGGTTTCCGCTTGCAATGAGGATAACTCGCTCTCCGCTTTACTTAGATCTCGTTTTGCCTTTTCTAATTCGTCCTCCTTCTGTTGAAGCTCCTTTGCAGTCTTTTCAACCTTTTCTTGCAAGTGAGCAATTTCTACGGCAGTTACAGCTTCGTCGTATTTTTGATATGATGTTTCTCGAAGGGCATCCTCCTGAATAACACAGTCACAAAATAATAATAATTGGGGCATTATCTATGAAAAGGGACCTTATTGTCGATGGCGCTTACGCCGCACAGCGTCGCGCGGCATTGTATTAATATCGGAGCAGCGATAATAATGGCGTCGGCGCCATCGACAATAAGGTCCCTTTTCATAGATAACGTCAATAAATAATTATAATTATTATAGAATAAAGAGAGACAATCACAGGTTAGCTATTAAAAAGTATGATTTCTAAAAGTCGCAAAACCAAATGCCGAAATTCAGAAAGAACTAATTTTAAACAATGTCTAATTTCATCTCTGTTAAACAAAGAAGTAGAAGCCTAATTTTGTGATTTCTTATAACAAAATATGTTAATTCAAAATGACTACATTGTAAATTTTCATCGAGCGAATTTCGTCTATATATAGCCAGACTATTTATTGGATTCCTGATTAATGTTAGTAATTTTAAAACCCCAGTTCTGGTTCATAATGATAATGTTTTACGACTATTCAACCGACGAAAAAAAAAATGGAGGAGGTTCTCAAGTCGACGCGTATATTTTTTATGTATGACCACGCATAACTTTTTACAGAGATGTTCGATTTCGATAATTATTTTTTTATTGTAAGGGGATACCCCGAAGTTGGTCCCATATAAATTTGGAAAAAAAAATCCAACCTTAAGGGTAGGAAAATAGGGGATGATTGATTTTTTCACTCACCGATTGTAACGTATGACCACGCATAACCTTTTACAGAGTAGTCGTAATAATAATAAAAAATTGGAAAAAAATCCTACCCTAAGGGTGGGAAAATAGGGGTAATTTATTTATATTACAGAACAAAATAATAGTTAAAGTAGCATTATTAATATAACAGTTAATAGCTAAAGCAAGGTAGGTAGCTATTTTAAAAGTAATAAAAAATTAAGCATGTAATAATTTGTATAAATTATAGCCACAGAAAATTATAAAATAAAAACTTTTTAACAAAAAAAATAACCGCCGAAAAAAAACTAAAAGGAAATAAAGAAACCGGCACTAACACGAAACGAGTCGACCAACAAAAACAATAGCACACTGAAAAGAAAAAAATAATTATTTTGTCTTCAATAACGCAAGTGAATACCTATGAACTATGTATATACATACTTCTGAAATCAATCACACAAATCTGCGTATTTATATATTTACAATCTGTTATTTTTGGAGTCAATTCAGAAAGAACTAATTTTAAACAATGTCTAATTTCATCTCTGTTAAACAAAGAAGTAGAAGCCTAATTTTGTGATTTCTTATAACAAAATATGTTAATTCAAAATGACTACATTGTAAATTTTCATCGAGCGAATTTCGTCTATATATAGCCAGACTATTTATTGGATTCCTGATTAATGTTAGTAATTTTAAAACCCCAGTTCTGGTTCATAATGATAATGTTTTACGACTATTTGAAATTTTATATTTGAATAGCTAACCAAATTACGTGGGTGCTTTAGGTGTCGTAACTTGGTACATCTGCAAATAAACAGGATTGTGGTGCTCGTGCAAAAACCATGCGCAGTGTTTTTGTGAAAAACAGGCAGGTATATAGTGTACTATTGGAATTGCTAAAGGACAACTATTCAGGGCGCTATATTTCGTGCAGTGGCAATTGGGTCCACTCCAATTATCATTTAAGTACCAGTTGCTTTATATGGATATCTTTAGCTGCTACAGTTGATTCTAAATGGGTGATTTTACTTTCGTAGTCGATCTTCATTTCTTTTATGTTGGTTTCTAAGTCTATAAGTTTGCTTTCACTTTGAAACAGTTTTGTTTGTATTTCGTCTTTTTCGCTTGTAAATTCTACAGATAACCGTCTATGGGAGCTGGCGAGGGCTTCCGTTTGCTCCTTTTCCTCTGATAGCTGACATAAAAAACAGTTTCTTTAAAATAAATTTAAACTGAAGGGACACTTAAGCGACAGTTCCCTTTGCACGATAACGTTTATCGCCAACGTGTTATTCCAGCCAAGGATTCATTTGTACATCATGCGTACATGAGGAATGAATGATATACGTCAGCGTTAAACGGTGCCGCGCTAGAAGTCTATTGATGGATAAAAGTTTTGTTGATGGTTTCGATCGATTATTTGAAACAATTAGGTACCTCTTTTTCTAATTTTGAAACACGATCTTTTCGAGATGCCAGCATTTTCTCTGCTCTCTTATATTTTTCTTCGGCTTCCTTTAATTTCTTATCATACTCATTAATTTTCTTTGTTTTATCACCGACCTGCAATGAAACATTAATAATATAGATAAACATGATTATTCTTATCAACATTTTATAGCATACATAAAAACTCAGTGGAGAAACAAAAATATACAAATATAATCGCTAAAAATCACCTCTTTTAGCAATTTGTCTTTGTCTTGTTCGAGTTTACTAATATTTTCTACTTGTTTCTTAAGTTTGTCTATTTCTTTATCTTTAGAATCCATTTCCTTTTTGAGATCTTCAATCTTTTTCCGGCAATCTGCCATTGCTATTTGTTGGGTACTGGAGTTTTCTGTAACAAAATTATTAAATATATACCAGCTGCTGTTGCCTCATTTGTGTCATTTAATGTTAAGTTACATACTCAGGTCATCGGTTAATTTATTTATTTTTGCTTCCAATTCTTTCTTTTCTTCTTTCAGTGTTTTTAGTTCATTTGTGGCTTTGTTTTTAGTTTGCTCAATTGTTTTACATTTTTCAGTTAAACTTGATTTCTCTGCCTCTAACTTTTTATTGAGATCCTTCATATTAGCAATTTCAGTTTGTAACCTATTTTTTTCGTTTGTGAAATCCGATTCGTTTTTATTCAATCTTGATTTAGCTTCCTCAATATCTTTTTCCAATTGTGTTTTTGCATTTATTGTTTTCTCTGAGAGGCCAGCATTTTTCATTACCACGTATAATTCTCCTGTGAAATCAAATAAATGCCATTAGTATTAACAACAAAATTATGCGTAATATGAATATGTTTATAATTTTATTATTACTTACCGATTTCATTCTCAAGCTCCTCAACCATCTTTTTCATTTGTAGTTTTGTGGTCAGATCCGTTAATTTCTTCGGTGTGCGTGGCTTGAACGACTTAATGGCGTCTTCCTTGAGAGCTTTCAAGGATGCTTGAAGTTTCGCATTTTCTTTCTCCAACTGGTAAACATTATTTGAATGATTTTGGGTGCAAATCATTATAATATACAGAGTGATTTTGTTTTGTTAGACCATACTTTGAGGGGTGAATTTTTACTATGGGGCCAACCCGAAAAACACAAAAGTAATCTGCTGTCTCTTACATTTTGGCAGTTTTTTCTATGGAACAGCAGATTTTTTTTTGCGATTTTGGGGTGGGCTCCATAGTCCATAGCAAAGGTTGTTCAGTACGACCCACCCCTCAGAGTATGGTCAAACATAACAAAATCATTCTGTATACTTACATATATTACGGTACAGATATTACGTACATAGTTATAGTTACATACATTATTTTTATTTAAATAAAAGAATGTAGGTATGTGATATGTTTACCTATTTTTTTATATATTTACTCACCTTGCTGACGGTTAATTTTAATCTGTCTAATTCCTCTTGCTTCACTTTTAGAGCATCGCTATCTTTTTTAGTAATTTCGCCACCGAAACGAACTTTCTTTTCCGTTTTATCATCTGCATCTTTATTGCTTTCCAGTTCTTTTATTTTTGTTAGGGCCTCCTTTAGTTCATTTTCCAGTTTGCTAACCTTTGTTGCAGCTTGTTCAGATGATTTTTCGGACCTTAACGTCCTAGTGTTTTTAAATAGCTACAAAGTAAACATTTATGTTCAGTTCATTAGACAATATAAGTAATGTTATAAAAATGGTATCACATAATTGAAGACATAGTTATTTACATACGAACATTGCAATATTTGCAAGTTCAATAAAGTAGTAAGTATACCTGTAATTTCTTATTTTCAGCTTGTAGTTTTTCATTGTCAGCTTCCAAGCTCTGCGTTTTTGATCGAAGAACGGTGGCTTCTTGCTCAATTACTTGCAGTTGTCTCTTCAAATCGACAGTTTGTTGATCGTTACTACCGTCCAAGGACCTGAAATAATAGATCGTTAAAAGTATTAAGTAGGCATTAGTGATACTTTTTGATATCAATCCATGCAATAAAACTTACTTGCTCTTCATTAATGATGCTTTTGGTTTCTTTTGCATTAAACTAATTTCAGCGTGTAACCTTTCGCAATCTCTTTCCTTTTCAATAAGCTTCTTTCTTAGTTCTGCTATTTCATCCTCGAGTACCTGGTAAATATTTCATGTTATAATTTGTGTTCGTTCTGATGTTATAGTTATAGTGTCGGTAGAGCACATTAATTATGTGATAATAATAATACGTAAAGTACGCATATCTACCTTTACTTTTTCTTCAGCTAAGTTGTTGCCCTTTGGTGCATTTCGCCTTAGACCGAATGATGAGTTCGTATTATTTGTTGTTTTCGTGGCAGATGCAGCAACTTTATCCGTTAGTTCGTTTACTTGTTTCTTCAAGTAATCTCGGTCTTGTTCTAATTCTTCTACTTTACGCCGCAAAACCGCAGCTTCCTTAGAAATAATACTGATTTTAAAAACTGTTTTTTTTTTATAAATATTATCATTTTTTGTAACACTTACTTACCTGTTCATTGAGTTCAAGAAGAATACGTAACTCAGCGGGATCTTCTTCATCTGATATTCCTTCATCTTTTTCATTTGGAGCTTCAATAGAAAGTCTATTTGGTGGAGGCGTTGGTGATAGCTTGCGGCCCGCTGCGAATTAGGAGTATAATTTTATTTTGAAGATTTTTAATCGGTTCGAGATAACAAAAGACAAAGCAATAATAATGTTACTAAATTCAGTTGGTTAATGCTGTTACATTATGTTCGTTAAGGGCACTCACAATCTTAAAACCCATAAGCTCAATGGAAAACAAATCGAGTATAATAATTACACAATAGGTACACTGAATTCAGCATAATATGGTATCACTGAACTGAACTGGAGAAAATGGCTACCATCGAAACGTATGTTGATATTATCGATAAAGCGTGTTAGTAAACCTTTGAAAACTACGGAGATCCGGCTAAGAAGTTGGAGAGCGAAGGAGTTGTTGGTGGTTGGTTATTCAGAGATGCAGTTGGGTGGCGTCAGGGAAGTGGTGATACACAAACTAAATGGTTGTTTTATAACATATAGTATAGTTTGACATACTTCTGGCTTTGGTAGCCATTTTCTTCAGCTGTTGAAGCAAAGTTTCATTGTCGTCCTCGACCCGTGATGCTGTTTTACGCAAGTTATTTGCCTGAAAATATTCGTTAGTTTATCATTATTGTACATTTGGAATCTCATGGAGGTCTTCTTTTATATCTCTATTACAGGGATGTAGGTTAAAAACAAAGAGGTCACTTTAAACAAAAACAACATTTACATTTCGGGGAAAAACAATATATACCTATTGTTGGTAATCTTACTGCCAATGGATTAAACATGGAGACAAAAGGGAAGGATAGAGGACTTGCTGACATGTCTGCTGGAGTTTTGTCTGGCTCAAGTGGAGGACTGTCAGACTTTTCTTTTGAGTGGCTCTTTACAACACTACTTCCTTCCTTACTATTGCTTTCATTTACTCTAACTGCAGGCAAGTCGAGATCGTATACTTCAAGATTATTTGTCATAGTTCCTTCATTAAATACCATAATTGGCTCGAATTGTGTACTAGCATCCACGCAGTTTAATAGGAAACTTGTAACTTGTTGAGCTTTATCGCTGATTATCATGTTTGGCGTTTGTACATTAGCATTTCGCATTTTCGGTTTAGTTGTTTGAGTTCCATTCTCTCTGAACCCATCTGTCTGTATACCTTTATTTTTCATAAACGGTGCTTCGGTCTGAGCGGCAGTGTCGAGAGTTTCAATACCGCATTGTGTACTTGAATCAAGTGTTATTACACGAGTTTCAGTTGCTACATCGTGAACCATTATTAAATCCGTCTGACATGCTTGGGAAAAACATTGTAAATGATCTTGAGGTGCCTGAGTAGTTTGATTAACTCCAATGGACAAGTGATTTACATCTAAAGCGGAGATAGATTTATTTAGCGCCAGTTGCATTTCAAGTATGCGAAGTCTTTGGTTCGTGTTTTCATCGAGGGATTCTTTGGTGGATGTATTGAAAGGGATGAGATCAGGATGGGATGATTGGATGATGTCTTTGGGTGGCGGCGGTATTCTTCTGCCACCGAAGCGTTGCCGATATCGGCTAGCCTGTTCGAAGACAAAATATGATCGTGACTACATTTGATTTTATAGATCGTCAATAATAATCGATAGCTATTTGAGTAGGTGGTCTGTTGCAGTTAACGGCACAGTAGTCGAGGTTAATTATTTATCGAAAGCTGGTCTAACATTTGTCTATTTGCGTCGCCGCATGACTAAGCCGCAAGTTGGCTCGGTGCCAGTTGGCGACGCTCGAGAGCTAATGCCCTATTAAATGCAATTGTTCCCCCGTAAAACCAACTGATTGGTTTAATAAGTGGAACCGGCTTTAAACCGTTAACGAGTCGTAAATTATTGGCAATCAAATATTTGTAGTCAGAAACCAAACCTTTTGATAAGGATATTTGAAAGAATGATTTTTAGTTACAGAACGGAACGCCGCCAAAAAGCCGCTCCCATACATACGAAGTCAATGCATTAATTGCGGCTCATTAAGCAAAATGTGAGATGTAAACACACATTGGACCAAGAAATTGGACATGTGGAATACCACCCTTACTAAAGTTTAATTTTTGTCGCACCGTCCCTTTGTACAAGTTGTAATATAAACTTTCGATTCGCTATTGGCACCTTTCTTTCAACAGTTATCTAGACGAATCAAACAAATCCAAATTCAATAATGTTGCGTTATTTTTTCACTTCTATAAATAGGCACTTCCAATAACCACCAGCAGAGCAGCTAAAAGCCTTAAGAACATTGCCATCGATCTTTCTTAAGTATACCGAAGAGCCCCACCGAACTGTCGAAAATGGTTCAAATTTTTTTTCCAATAGGTATTTGATTTGACCGTTTTTACCCACATAAACATGACTAACACGGCTAGTTAAATAAAAGCTTGTAAAATAAGAAATTACCTCCTCTTCTGCATTTTTGAGTTGCTCGCGTAAGTCTGCCTCGCGCTCGAGCGAGTCCTGCAGGTCTCGCAGCAGCTGCGCCGGGTCCTCCTGGCTCCCGCCGCGGGTCATCATGGCGCGGGACACCTTTTGCTGTAGTAAGAGCTTTGTTAAGAGTCGATACTCATTGCTAGTATGCAGTCGTCGTAAGAATAAAGAAAATTTAACAAATAAATACCAGACCGGCGAATTCGAATTCGGAGGGGGTTCTCGAATTGCGAAATTGCAAAAAATTACCAGCCACATATGTCGTTATTTTCTCGAGACCTCTATAATGGAGTGGGAGGGTATCGTAATCCTAATATAGGCAAAAAAGTGAGAAGGAAGCCGCAGCAGTGTTGCATTATTTACGCTTGCTGTGTGCATCGGCGTAGTAGATAAAAAATCTCGTATTTACGTCATGTCTTTAATTTTACGTAAGACAAAAGGATGATGTTCCGCTCCCATACAAGTTTGGCCCAACACTCGCTAAACATGGGTGGTATATTGTTAGGCTCCAAACATGATATGAAAGTCCCGATAGTTATTAGAAATTCACGGACACTTCACAGAACATTATAAAAGCGGAATTTCTCTACGATTTTGAGGTTAGGAATTCTGCCTTGTATCGGGCCATGTTAAATATTATTATGCCTTATTACAAGGAAAAAAGGCGCCGTAAATAGTGTAAACATATCGACGATATTGGGCGTTTAAAGGCTGTCAAGGAACAAAAATTGAATGATTTGGTATTAGGTAAATACATTTTTTTAAATATAATAAGTACTATATTTAATACGACTTCCTTAAATGAATAAGGCATAGCATGCGAACCGAAATAGACTATAACAACTATAGCTGTTTTATAGTAAAAATAGTTATAGCATCAAATGTAAAACCAATCACTCATATAAGTAAACATATTTACTTACATAAATACAGTAACAATCACAGGATTGTTATAATGAATTCGGTAAGTAACTCATTCCAAAAAAAAATGTTTCAAAAACAAATGTTTGCCTAAAAGGCACTTAATATATAATAAACTTAATTTATTTCAAAGAAGTTAGAATTCCAATTTTGTAGGTTTATCACCTATATGATAAAAAAAAAGATTGATATATATTTTTCCCTTTATTTTAATGTATTTTTAAGTTTTATTTAACCTATTTTCGTGTTATTCATACCCTGATATCAAATAAGCTTTTTAAAGAAGTAAAAACTACTTCAGTGGGGAAAGCCGGTGAAAGCTAATTGTAAATTGGTGCTCTTCTAGATTTCATACAATACTATCAAATAAATAATATAAATATGTAATAATTAATATGAAAACACAATCCATAGCGACTCTATTCGTTCCATATTCGTTCGCTACTCACTTTTGACGTAAGTCATTTGGAAGTTACAATTAAAGTCATTGGAATAAAAAGTTTTTATTATATCGCAGTTCTTTTTGCAATTTTAATACTTAGTGCTTAAAACAGTATGTCGTTAGTAGTATGAATGGTTTTCTTTGAAGTGAGCGTTATTAGCATCAACAGGAACATCGAAGATAAGTATTTTGCTGCCATACTTTTTTGTTTGGTTCTGGACGTCCATTTATGAAATGTCATTGATTCTATGTAATGGCGTGGGATGTGTTGATTTGGTTTAATTACTCTTTAACTTATTTTCTTTACTAAGAAGTGTCCGTTGGAATCTAATATATGTATGAGATTGTAAGAAATATGATTAAATTTATCGTATATATAGCATGCTTATCGGATCGTAGGCCAAATTCGGCATGATCCTTTAGGGACTTCACGTTTACATCTTAAAGGTGTAAAACTATCAAAATTGTGTATGAACACAGTTGTGTAAATCATTGTCTCAAGCTAAAAATATAAGCAAGTGAAGGCCATTGCAACTATGGCACGTGGAGATGCGCTCAAAATAATGAATAGCTAAACTATGTGATTACTAGGTACTTTTGATGTTTTTGCAACATTTACGACATGAATCCACTATAGGTAACTACTATACGAAAAATCTAGGGAAAACGTGTTACATTAAAAACGGGTTTTTACAGTGACATTGGATCATAAGCGCCCGAAAAATAAATGCATTAGGAACAAATTGTAATTGTAAACACGCTTTATAGAATACCATTAAATTGCCGAGTTCTTCCGATTTATTACATAATCTAAACTGAAATACAGTAGGTAATAGCGGAATTTGTGTGGGCAGGAGTAATATATTACGGGTTGGTAGTGACAACTTGTTGTTAGCCCGTGATTAATTTTGCCGCCGGGCTTGTACGAACAGCCAGAGAACACTAGAATGTAATATACATATAATACGTGTAACCGATTATGTACGTTTTATACGTTCGTAACATTGTGCCTGAAATCACGTAGCCAAATAATACCACGGATTGCTGGCTTTAACCACACATGTAACACACATTACTTTTGAATTTTCTTTAGACTTTGCAGCAGTTAGCAATAGCAGAATTGAGTAAGTAATTAAACCGTTAATTACTTAGTTAATTAATAAATCTTTCTGAAAACACTTCGATTAACATACCTACCTACCCACCAACGCAAAGATTAGTTGTATTGGCATTTTTAAGGGATTGTTTAAAACAACCGTGTCTTAACTTCAAATCTATGTACCGGGAAACCGTCAGTATAGATTTATTGGTTTATGTGTCACTAATGTTGTCCTAAACTAAAACTAAATCTATCATGAGTTGTGAGTTCCTCGTAAGTTTGAAACGAAATTTGTTACTTACGCCTTCAACCGGCATGGTGGATTTCTTAAGGTTGGCGGGTGGCGCGCCAGACAGGGAGGATTTGGCGTCGGCAAGCTCGCGCTGTAGTCGCATTGCCACCTCGTTGGAACGGGCCAGCTCCACTTCCAGCTCCTTGATCCGATGCACGCGGTCTAGGCCGCCTTGACCGCCTACTATCTGAAATATAATTGACATGGTGAGTAAAGCATTTGGTCCCTTGTCGTTCTAACACTCGATCCTAATCGATTAGCCTAATCACTATCATGAAGCGTTAGTAAAATTGCGCTTACGCGTCTGGCGACGGCGCCAGCGACAACCGTAGGGGGGAACGAAACGTCCAATCGCTGCGTCTCGCTCCAACCTATGGTTATCGCTACCGCCGTCGCAAGTCGCTCAATGTTGTGGCCGAGCCTTTACCCTAGTGCTAGCATATGCGACTTATCTCTTAGTGAGTGAGCTATGAAACTCATTAATTATGGCCAAAATTTTCCCCTTAGGCAATCACGGCAGATATCTGATAAGTAAAGGTATTCTAACATATTCAAACTCTCAATTGGTCACCCTTGTCAAAGTTGAATGTGGTATGGCGTGTTTTAATCGTATTAGACTCGCCTCTAGTAATTTCTTCTCTTGGTCCAATTTCTCCTGCTCCAATTGCTCTGCTTTCCTCTCCGTCTTTTTCAATTTAAACGATAATACTCTACAGTTTTTTATAGTCTGTTCCAGTTCTCTTCTTAAGGATGAGTACTCGTCCGCTTGATCTTCTCTGAAATAAATACACTATTAAATCTAAAATGTTAAAAAACCCAAAAATTGCCCAAAAATATCAATGCTGGCTGGCTTAAAAGCCAAACATAGCTTTAGCGGAACTACCAAACATAGCTAGGAACCACCGCAAGGAAACTCGCTTTCACATAAAAAATCGCATCGAAATCGGTCCATCCGTTGCAGAGCTACGATGCCACATCGCGTTACAAGTGTTACAACAGACCGAGCTGCTTCGCGCGGCAATACACGGGGCTAATTTTTGCGGACCTGCCCAATGACGTGCTCCGTGGCTTGTCAAAAATTTAATATTCAAATACTGATTTAAAAGTTTAAATAAATTATTGAAATTTAGAGGAGATTGCTGTTGACAGTAATTATTATGGTTACCTGAAATTATCTTGCATTTCCTCGATCTCCTCTTCAAGATCGCGGAGCTCCTTCTTCATGTCTTCGTTCTCGTCCATCAGCTCCTCACACAACGTCTCGGCGGCTAACAGCTTGGCTCGCAGCTGTTCCACTTGTCGCGCTAGTGATTCACCCGAGGGACGAGACTTAAACATAGTAAAATACATTGTTAGCGTTTTAACTGTGATGAAAAGGATAAATCGTACGTGCTTCTAATATGAGATGCTTTTACTGATTCACTGGTATGTAAAAATTTCGGGTATTGTATTGTACAAGTGTTTATATTCGATTGCAGTTAAAACCTTGGATTGGTGACTGGTGACAACGAATCTCGGTGACCTTTTCAGTCGTTTAGCAATTTTACAGATTCAAATATAGATCAAGAGATATTGTATGTTCTTCGCGATGGTTTTGTGAGTAAAGCAAAGTAATTTGAAGTGGGATCAAATCTCGGTCGAGTATGATATACCTTAAAATAATAATAGGATACTGTCAATACTGTGTGCGATTCGTATTGAACTACCATTATTTTAATAAGTTCCGCGCCAGCTTCTCAGCCCCGTATTTGGTAGATACCTCAAGTTCACCCTCTATCTCCTTAATCTTCAACGTCAGATGTTTCTTCTCATCCTTCAAGTCCTCGTTCTGCGTGGTCAGCTCGTTGACCTTCTGCTGAAGCTTGAGCACCTCTGACGAGCGCCCGGTGGTGTACTTGTTGGCAGTGTCGATGTTAGCGAGCCTTCGAAGCAAGATGTCGCTCTTTTCCTTTTCAACTCGCTCGCAACGTTTACGTAGAATGTCTACTTCCTGCTTTAGTCCTTCTATTTGGTCCTGGAATTTAGAGATAATTTACAATTTGTAGATATAAACAATACTATCAATCTTTTAATTGTTAAGTTCAAGATGTGGCCACCAGGTATTTCGCAATCGTAATTTTAGTTAGGTACCTACATAAGGTATACACGTTAAGAAAAAAACATGAATCCTTAGATTTCAGAAGTGTAACAAAAACACGTGAGCATAATTTTGTATAAAATCCAAGTACCTAAATGGATTATGATTTTATACATAACTATTCTCAATTTCTCAAGAGAATTTCAGCAAATTAAAAAATTGTCATGAACGTGTTCTGAAGACGTCTCTACACACTCCCCTTTAAATCAATGCACGATTGAGAACTTGCAAAGTGCAAATGTGAAAAATCGTCACGAGTCCAGTTTTTTTTGAGTTGCGGCATCTGATTTGTCCTCGTTCAGGGCCCAGCCCAGCTCTGTGTGTCCGGAGTGATATTTACCTGGTAGTCCTTAACATTAGCGTCAACTAAGGTCCCCTCAGTGGTCGTGGTGCCTGCTGTGCTTGCGTCGTCGTCAGATTCCTCTTTCTCTTTCGAGGGCCCGCCGCGTAAAGGCGGTTTGGAAGTCTTTGAGGAGTTTCTCGATTCTTTTACCTGAAACACCAGAATAAAATACTATCAATAATTGAAATATTTTCGTATTGTAATATATCGTCGCGTCACTATTACTGATGCGCAATGTCGTAAGTCTAAAATAAACTATGATAACTCTATAAGTAAGTACCAAATGGTCTATATTTGTGTTTTCAGTTACCGATGAAGCGAATCCTTGGAAATTGTCAGCAACGCGTACCTACGTATGTATTAGGTACCTTTTCATTGATATTAGTCCTTATGAATGTATCCAGCTTACTAAAACTGCAGTAATAAAATAAATATGAGGTTTAAAATATACATAGTTTTAAATTATATTTATATATTTATTTGTATACCTACCTGCATCATAAAGTTAACGTCCTCTTTGTTTGAAGACCGAGGTGGGGTTTCCTTTACTCTAGATGGTTTTTCCTCTTCTTTGCTTCTCGATAAACTTCTTCTTGTTTTCTCTTTTTCCTTTTCTAGGCTTGATTCTTTTTCGAAACTGTTTTGAGCTTTTAATAAGTTCATCTGCAACAGACCAATAAAATATTGAAGTAAGTAAGGTAAAGGGCCCCAAGTTCGTGTTAGTACGTTATTTCCTTAGTTTTGTTTCTGGCGCAAATAATAAGGAATTCAAATATTTTTTATTCAAATTATACATATGAAAGAATCTGTATTATTTAATCTCTTCAATAAAATAAAAACCAATATTTTAGTGATTAAACTGAGAGTAATACGACGGTCGAAACTGTCAGACGGCCGCGAACAGCTGTGTTGTATGCGTGCAGTTTGTTTGGCGTAAGGTGCGCGCTCTCACTTGTTAAGCTTATAGGAAGGAAAAGCTAAACCCATTCGAATAAAAGTTTTTGGGAGTGTTTCTGTGGGTTCCTTAGTAATTGATTTGATAAGAAAAAAGATTGAATATATGCATAGAAATAACTTAAAATTGCAATAAATCGACTCACTTCGTTTATTTCGTGCCACTAACGAATCAAGGATTTTCTAGATACATTTTGAGTGCTTGTTTTTAAATATAACAACGACGATAATTAAATAAAGAAACTAGAAAACAATTAATGTATTTCATGAAGTTTCGTATGAGCGGATTCGGTATATGTTTCTTTCACTAGAATTCTCATAAAACGAGTAAGAATGTGATCCGAGTCAAAAATTTTAAGGTATATTCTACGTATATTCTCATATTAACTACTAGCACAATTTTATTTATAATTCAATTTATTTGATTTATTTTTGTGTATGTTTATATTTAACGTATAAGATAGTTATTTTTTTTTGTAAATAAAATATATTTTTTTGAATTGTTTCTATTTTTTTTTGTTTTTTATTTTTTTATTTATATAGTACGGCTTTTAATCAAGTATTAAAGTATCCATATGGTTTACAAAAGGTTTTTTTTTTAAATATTATTTTTAATTTGACCTTACAATTACTCGTAAGTAGGTAAGACAGTTAAATATTCAAAATGATTATCAGCAAATTATCAACAATTACTCTAAGAAAACTTTATTCCGAAACAGGGGACACGAATTCACAAACTTAGGAGCTGAGCTAAATTTGTATCACGAAATGGGAGTCAAATATGATGTTCACGAAAAATTCATATAAAAAAAAGTTTCAACTAAAACCCTATAGTTTATACATTAAATTATTAACAAAGAACTAATATAACTTACTCAAAAGCTTTCAAGGTATTGATATGCTTAGTATATATTAAAAAAAAAACGGCTGCTATTTAACTGATCACCAGATTTAGTAAAATTTAATACCAAAAAAATCTATTTTACCACCCTAAAATAATAAATGATCACCGAAATTATAACACCATTTTAATGTGAAATGATTACCAATTTTATTACATTTTACTATCCTATTAAAGGAAATGACACCAAACTAATCATTATTAACCCTAAAATAGTAAATGATTACCAAATTTCAAACCCCATTTTAATGTGAAATGATAGCCAAATTTTTACATCTTGCTATCCTATTAAAGAAATTGACACCAAAATAATCATTGTAGACCCAAAAATAGTAAATGACCACCAAAATTAGAACACCATTTAAATGTAAAATTATAACCAAATTTTTAATTCTTGCTATCCTATTAAAGCAAACGACTCCAAAATAATCATTGTAAACCCAAAAATATTAAATGACCACCAAAATTGTAACCACATTTTAATTAAAAATGTGCAAATATTTAATATATCGTTATCCTATTAAATTAATTAATCCACTACGTCACCTTTTTCTAGTAGCATTTTATTCCTGTAACAATCGCAGTTCTAACATAACCTAAACCACTTCTCTAGTAGCATTTCGTTTCTGTAAGGGTCGCAGTTCAAATCTAACATAACCCACTTTTCTAGTAGCATTTCTTTTCTGCAAGGGTCGCAGTTCAAACCTAACCTAACCCACTTTTCTAGTAGCAATTTGTTTCTGTATGGGTCGCAGTTCAAACCTAACCTAACCCACTTTTCTAGTAGCATTTCTTTTCTGTAAGGGTCGCAGTTCAAACCTAACCTAACCCACTTTTCTAGTAGCATTTCTTTTCTGTAAGGGTCGCAGTTCAAACCTAACCTGACCCACTTTCCTGATAGCAGTTTGGTTCTGTAAAGGTCGCAGTTCAAACCTAACCTAACCCCCTTTTCTAGTAGCATTTCGTTTCTGTAAGTGTCGCAGTTCAAACCTAACCTAACCCACTTTTCTAGTAGCATTTCTTTTCTGTAAGGATCGCAGTTCAAACCTAACCTAACCCACTTTTCTAGTAGCATTTCGTTTCTGTAAGGGTCGCAGTTCAAACCTAACCCACTTTTCTGATAGCAGTTTGGTTCTGTAAAGGTCGTAGTTCAAACCTAACATAACCCACTTTTCTAGTAGCATTTCGTTTCTGTAAGGGTCGCAGTTCAAACATAACCTAACCCACTTTTCTAGTAGCATTTCGTTTCTGTAAGGGTCGCAGTTCAAACCTAACCTAACCCACTTTTCTAGTAGCATTTCGTTTCTGTAAGGGTCGCAATTCAAACCTAATCTAACCCACTTTTCTAGTAGCATTTAGTTTCTATAAGAGTCGCAGTTCCAACCTAACCTAACCCACTTTTCTAGTAGCATTTCGTTTCTGTACGGGTCGCAGTTCAAACCTAACCTAACGCACTTTTTTAGCAGCATTTCGTTTCTATAAGGGTCGCAGTTCAAACCTAACCCACTTTTCTAGTAGCATTTCGTTTCTGTAAGGGTCGCAGTTCAAACCTAACCTAACCCACTTTTTTAGCAGCATTTCGTTTCTGTAAAGGTCGCAGTTCAAACCTAACCTAACCTACTTTTCTAGTACCATTTCGTTTCTGTAAGGGTCGCAGTGCTAACCTAACCTAACCCACTTAACTGATAGCAGTTTAACCTACGAGGGTCGCACTGAAATATTCGGGAATGGGACACTTAGAAATAACATAATAGAAACAGGCATATAATTTATAAAAATGTAACTCTTTATAAAACTTTTAAGGTATATTCCATTTGGTTGTCATTTGTATTTAAGAATTACTGGCAATTTGAAAATTGTATGTCGAACATTATTTGAATTTTTGGCCAAGTGATTTTTCGGATCATATTTTTAAACGGTTTTCAATATGCCCTCAGCGAACAAATAAAAGTTACAATGGGCTTCTGTTATTTTTTTATGAACTAGAGTTCATCGTACGCTCGTTTGCAGTTAAAATTAAATATGAAAGTCACTTTCATTTTATACCATGGGTGATCTTAAAGAAGCATGTCATTCCAAAGCGACGTCAAAAATTTAAATCGCATTTGTGCTGTTAATTAAAAAGACTGCCAAAAAAGTTGCATATCGGCAGATTTCAACATTCCTAAAGATTCATATGACAACAGTAAAAAAATCTTTTATATATATATATATGTAAAAAAAACTTCAATTCCGTTGGCTACTCCACGAATTTCATACAAAACCACTAAGGCCCCAAAATCGCCATACAAAAAGGACTTTGGGATTATGAGCCGTGTGCATTACAGAATGATTACTTTCAAAAGAAAATTTATATGCGTGGTCAGTTTGAGTTTAAGTATGCATTAAAATAAAGATTGACTGTCTAGATGCGACAGTTTTCTCTATTCCCGACATTTTCAGTGCAACCCTCGTACTTTTCTAGTAGCATAATGAAATGCTCCTAGAAAAGTAGGTTAGGTTAGGTCGGTATGCGGTGCGGGGCGGGGGGGTTTGAGCGGGAGGGGCTAGTAATTTTGGCATCAGTTTACTTTATTTGGTAATATGTATACATTTTTTGGTAATCATAGTGGTTCATTTAGGTGAAAATATCGCATTAATTTGGTCTTCAAGATTTGGTGATCATTAATGATTTTTGGTGATCATTCAATATATTTGGTATTTGAATACAATTTGAAGTGCAGTCGTAATTAAAACGGTGGTACTTTTGTATTTTTAGGCCTTATTTTTTTGGTGTTCAGTATTTTTTTTTGGTAAGCATGATTTTTTTATTTAGGGTACCAAAGTATTTTTTGGTGGTCATTATATTTGTAGCCAAAAAAAAATACAAACTCTCAAGAGCCTTGACCTGCCGAAACAGGGGCCCTTTACCTTACTTAGATTTTAATTTAGTAGAGCTTATTAATATATAATTGAGTCGCTTATCTTCAAACTTGGGTAAATCCATCTGTCAGATTATGCGATTTTGGTATTAAGAAAAGGTAATAGGGTAGATATTTGCTGAGAGGGTCGAATGGATTTACCCGGGTTTGAAGTTCAGCGACACAATTAATAGTTTTGGATATCTTATTTTATTATAGTTACATAGATAGATATATATAGATATGTGAATACCATTCCCTCAATTAACTTTAACGCACGGCGCGCAACCACACGCGCTTTGATGATGACCTTTTAAGTTTATTTCTGGCCTCGCAACAGACTGAAGAGCTATGGCAGACAGTTCTAGCATCTTGACCCAGTTTATATTTCTTTTATAGATTTTGTGTTTATTTAATTATAACGTAAACACTTCTATGTAGATTAGCCGATATTGTTTGTAATCATTCTCAAGTGATTAAAAAAATCTGTATCGTAAACGATTTGGAATTCTTAATGGATACTGTCTTCGCTCCCGTTTTAAACATACACTTTTATGACTATTATAAAAGTGATGTGATACATCCGGTTGAAAATAATTTTTAAGAAAAAATAACCGACTTTATGGGGCCCGGTGAAAGATTATTGTAGATGGTGCGCTATGTAGAAAAGGAGGTAGAACCACCCACTTTTCTAATAGCATTTCGTTTCTGTAAGGCTCGCAATTCTAACCTAACCTAACCCACTTTTATTCGGTTCTGTGAGGATCGCAGTTCAAACCTAACCTAACTCACTTAACGGCGCATGCGGTGCGGTGTACGGGGGTTTGAGCGTGAGGGGTTTGGCATCATCATACTTTATACCTACATTTTATGATAGGTAATCATAGTGGTTTATTTAGTTTAGGTATCATAGTGGTTTTCCGGGTTAAGGTCCGAGTCTGAGTCCTAGTCCGGGTCCGAGTCCGGGTCCGAGTCCGGGTCCGAGTCTTGGTCCGAGTCCGGGTCCGAGTCCGGGTCCGACTCCGGGTCCGAGTCCGGGTCCGAGTCCGGGTCCGAGACCGGGTCCGAGTCCGGGTCCGAGACCGGGTCCGAGTCCGGGTCCGAGTCCGGGTCTGAGTCCGGGTCCGAGTCCAGGTCCGAGTCCGAGTCCGAATCTAGGTCCGGGTCCGGGTCCGAGCCGGATCCGGGTACGAGTCCGGATCTGGATCCGAGTCCGGGTCCCAGTCCAAGTCAAAATCGAAATTCGAAATCACCAAACGTGTACTATGCGTCGTTGAAGAGTTCTGTTCTGATCATCATCAGCAGTTCCACTTCATCAAATGCGACAGTTTTTAATGAAAATGCTTGATTTTCTGATGATAATACAAAAATCTCTATACGCATGCCTTTAAGATTTGAGGAGTTCCCTCGATTCCTCATGGATCCCATCATCAGACCTCGAGCTTGACAAAAATGTGGCTTAAAAACTTAACTTGCTTAACAAACATAACGAAGAGGACAAATCGCCAAACGTGAACTATGCGTCGTTGAAGAGTTCCATTCTGATCATCATCAGCAGTTCCACTTCATCAAATGTCACGTTTTTGAATGTATATGCTTGATTTGTTGATAAAAACACAAAAATCACTATATGTATGCCTTTAAGATTTGAGGAGTTCCCTCGATTCCTCATGGATCCCATCATCAGAACTGGGTTTTGATAAAAACGGGACCAAGCTGTATGCATATACATACAATCAAAAAAAGAATTTTTAAAATCGGTCTAGTAATGACGGAGATATGGAGTAAGTAACAAACATAAAAATAAAAATAAAATAAAAAAACACAAGCGAATTGATAACCTCCTTCTTTGAGATTTGGAAGTCGGTTAAAAAGTCTCATCAAAATAGTAGGTAGCACCCGTTTTATACCCTTGGCGTGTATCAATAATTCTTGAAACAGTCAGACTGTATAATAAAAATTTAAAAATACATACGTAGTAGAGCGGGCATAATCTTGCTTGTAAAACATCAAAAGAATGCCTAACGGCTCGATTCGGAAAATGAATTAGATTTCTACTAGACTTCAACAAGTTACAATACGAATAATTTAAAGATATTTGTAAGATAGAAATGTCAATTTTGACGTTTCCGCGATTCTGGAGGTCCTCTTGAACGATTTCGACAAGTTATGACTTAGATATCCAAGTCACATCTAGTCGATATCTAATGTAGATCTAGTTGATCTCTAAATCGTCTCAAGATCTTGTGATTATCTCGAAATCCGAATAGGCCTGTAAGTACAGACAGGTTACAGGAATGTTATTCTTGTAGAAGTCTGGACTGGAGGAAAATTCGACTTATTTAATAATAACATGAGACACGGCGACTATAATTTCACCTTGACAAACATTTATAGTGTCAATAGAGAGCTGTCAAGTTATGCTACTTATTCGAAAGCCGCCAGAGGAAGTAGACTCGACTTTCATCATTTCACGACGTCCCATTAATAAGATGCAATGTCACGAGCTGTCAGAAAAAGAAGTCGAATAACGCTTGCAGGATATTATTGTTACCTTGCGCACGCGTTCGGCCAGTGAATCATTCTTGTTGATGGTGAGACTGGCGGAGGAGGGCGCGGGCGGCGGCGACGCTGACGGCCGGCGCAGCGTCACCGTGTCTGCATAATACAAATTATTTATTACTTCTAAATAAAAACTAGTCTACAAGTTAAACAAATTCTTAATATCACACAATTCAGACAATCTTTTTTATAACGCTCATAAAAGCCACTGACGTCAGACTTGAGAGGAAATGGAACGAGCAATGCGAGCGTTATTTTTCAGAGTATCCGTACTTCAACATATGCTACGCCATTATGAACAAAAATAAGTCGATCCCATGGCAGTGCGTAGACATATATCATATATGGGGTTTAAAAAATAATGGAAATCCACCTGTAGTGACGGCGGTCTGGCCAGTGTCGAGGGCGGGCAGCGGGCCCGTGAGCCGCCGTTTGGGCAGCTTCAGGCTGACGGTCACAGCGTTGCTCGTCTCCTCCGCGGCAAGGTCCGGCGTCGACGTCCACGATGATTTCGGTTTACCGAACCCTGTAAACAACGGTCCTGTCGTAGGGAGTGTTCTCGTAGTTGGTGAGACTCAAGTATAGGAACTTCATGGCATTATGTAGGAAATACCGGGAATCATTCTTTGAAAGCTCTCGAAATAAGAGAAATACAATACCTAAGTACCTATCTGTATTTTTTTATAACATACATGTAAACCCAATAGCGTTATAAATTCATTTCTACCAACTATTTGCAGTAACATTACAAAACCATTAACCAATTACATACTCTAGCTTTAATCGTAAGTAGCCGTTATTATTGACTTAAAGAAGTATGTACCTAGGCACTCGCAAAAACTTAAAGTTATGTAAGCTATAGTCGCGTTAATCGTCCCTACTTAACCTGTATTTAATTAATTACAAGCTTAAGTATTTGAAGGTCGACTGGCTCTATCGACCACGGGACTACGAATTCTATGAAAGGATCGGCCCTTTGACCCTTAACCCATTTATAAAATTACTTGGCATAAAATTAAGTGCACACATACGTATCGTACTTATTCACCAAGGTAAGTTCTTTACCATAAGAGGTTCCTACTCGTATCATTGTACCTTTCTTGTTTGGAGTCTATATAACCAATTAATCACCATAATGCTTGCATGTCAATAAAGATTGGTTGAGTATTTCGATTTTTCTGATGTGTTACATCCTAAGAAATTAGGCTAGTAGGTACATGTTTTAATGTTTTCAATAGTTTACCCGTAGAGAAGGCGTCTTTCTTGGGCGGCTCCGTGCTAAGGTTAGTGGTGGACGCCCACCCTCGGCCCGTCCTCTCCCTGTCTGCGCCATTTTCCTCGTCACGACCCCTGCAACAAATAAGTAATTCAGCTGCTTGTTTAAAGGCTAACTTTTTTTCCGGCAGCGTGTCAAGCCAAGTTCAAAAGAAGAGAACTGGCGACGCAGCGGTCGTGTGTTATATATTACCTGCACGAACCATTTGGAGCCACTTTTGACCCCTACGTAACTCAAAATCTATTAAACATAAACAAATTAAATTTGGTTAATTTTTAAGACCCTTAAGGTAGATAAGAGCACCAAATTTCATGAATATAACTCAACCCGGTTGGTATTTAATAACCGGTTGAGTCAACCGGTTATTAAGATACATACATCTATAGATGTATCCCGATGATCCCGATTTATAAATCGGGATTTTTCTCACTGACTTAGGTACTGACTCACGTACATACTGACTCACCTAACATCAAAAACCTAACCCACTTCCAGATGACCTAGCAAGTTGAAATTTGGCATCCAGCAGGGCAATTGTGTGGTTACGAAACTGAGATAAAGAAACGGTGATTTTCTTACACTTTGTATAGTGGAAGTTCGTTAAAGGACAAGAACACTCGAAAGCTCTGATCAAAGGGTTCAACAGCAAAACTGCTAAGGAGCTTTTAGGACTCAAAAGGCACAAAACCTGCGCGGTGACCAGAATACTGACTGGACACTGTAAGTTGAACAAACATATGTTTCAAATTGGCAAGAAACAAGATGCGACATGCAGGTTCTGTCAGGAGTCAGAGGAGACTGCAATGCACCTTCTCTGCTCTTGTGGACCACTAATGTCAAAAAGAAGTACCTACCTAGGGCGACACGTAGTGCAACCCTATGAGGTACAGAACATTACGGCCCAAAGAATCTGGAACTTTCTGGATGCAACGGGCATTAGTAATGAACTTTAAAGGGCCGTCACAATAGATCAATGCTGGTCGATGCGACACTCAAAGGCCCACTACAACACAATAATAGAATACTGGTGAAACTTGGTAAGTAGATGTATTCTGTGAACCGCATTAAGATTTTCACACAAAAATAGAAAATAAACAATAAATTTTGGGGGTTCCCCATACTTATTATAGAACTGAAACTCAAATATTTTTTTTTATCAAAGCCATGCGTGTGGGGTGTCTGTGGATAGGTCTTCAAAAATGATATTGAGGTTTCTAATATCATTTTTTTCTAAACTGGATAGTTTGCGCGAGAGACACTTCCAAAGTGGTATTTTAATTTAAGATTTTTTTCGAAAATTATGACAATTTTGGAATCCAAGATGGCGGCCATGCATTGTCATAAAAGTCGTCATGGATGTCGTTTTATAGGTTTTAGGGGGCGCAGATTTCGAAAATGATGACCATTTTGGATTCCAAAATGGCGGCCATGCAGTATCTTCACCTGCGCTACCTATTTTCGCCTAGTTTGACATAAGTTGCCATTAACAAAATGTTTGTAATGTTAGCCTTACATAAAACTGCTAAATACAAAGTATTTTTTACGGATGTCAACATTCTTCGAACAATCTGCGGCTAACTTCACACAGTTGACCTTTAGTGAGATTTTTTCGCGACACCGACCACACGTTTTTGTAAACCAGTGTTTTAACTTCAGTTTTAAACGGTGATACGGACCCGGTAATGTTAAACTTTTTACATGATTATATCCTATAAGTAACTATTTCTTTTTCATATGAAACTATTATTTAATGGCTAGCTTACGTTTAGAAGTCACAATTTTATAAAACATTGATGAGATGATGAGGGTACTTTGCGTCCATCTTGTTGCCAAATTTCGCCTACCCCTAGGGTTGACAATTTTTAGGGTTCCGTACCCAAAGGGTAAAACGGGACCCTATTACTAAGACTTCGCTGTCCGTCCGTCCGTCCGTCCGTCCGTCCGTCCGTCTGTCACCAGGCTGTATCTCTCGAACCGTGATAGCTAGACAGTTGAAATTTTCACAGATGATGTATTTCTGTTGCCGCTATAACAACAAATACTAAAAACAGAATAAAATAAAGATTTAAATGGGGCTCCCATACAACAAACGTGATTTTTGACCAAAGTTAAGCAACGTCGGGAGTATTTGGATGGGTGACCGTTTTTTTTTTGCTTTTTTTTTGGTTTTTTTTTTTGCATTATGGTACGGAACCCTTCGTGCGCGAGTCCGACTCGCACTTGCCCGGTTTTTTTGTACCACATTCATTGGTGGATGACATTACTTGTTTCCAAATTTAAATATTTTCTTATGTTTAGGTATTTTAGTTTACGCTATATGCAAACGTTTATTTCTACTCTTACCGATGTTGAGTAGGTACTAAATAGGCATTTTTATGTCTCACTTTGTGTAAATAAGGTTGATTTGATGTCAATTACGATAATAACAACAATTTTGCAACAATTAAACAATTTTGTAAAAAAAAAATTTTTTTACTGGTAAACCATTACTCCCCTTTATTTGGCATGTTGGTTAATTTTTGGCAGCCCTAGCTTCATTATAGAAAATGTATGAAAACAACTTCAGACTGTTACCAAACTTCGCCTACCATCCCGTTTTTTTAAAATATGCCTAGTCTGGTGTAGTTAAGGTTCATAGTATATTAGCACATTCCAAGGAGATACGACTTAACATGTGTGAGTCACAGAAAAGTAAGTATTAGCGGCAAGGCATGCCATAGGCGAAGATTGGGAAAAATACCCAAACATCGCCTATTGCCTTTGGGGTCATTTATTACCAACTTAACCAATGACATTCAAAGTTTTAGTGGTGTATACTGATAGTTAGGAGTACTAAAAAACGTTTTTTCGCCTTAACGGATTAAAATGCTTTCAAATTTGAGAGATTTTTTGGGAAAAGTGTCAAAATCCAGGCGAAGATACGAAACTACGGTATGCCATAAAAGTCGTCATGGATGTCGTTTTATAGGTTTTAGGGGGCGCAGATTTCGAAAATGATGACCATTTTGGATTCCAAGATGGCGGCCATGCAGTATGTCATAAAAGTCGTCATGGATGTCGTTTCATAGGTTATAGGGGGCGCAGATTTCGAAAATGATGACTATTTTGGAATCCAAGATGGCGGCCATGCAGTATGTCATATAGTTAGGAGTACTAAAAAACGTTTTTTCGCCTTAACGGATTAAAATGCTTTCAAATTTGAGAGATTTTTTGGGAAAAGTGTCAAAATCCAGGCGAAGATACGAAACTACGGTATGTCATAAAAGTCGTCTTGGATATCGTTTTATAGGTCATGGTCATCATTTTCGAAATCTGGCACCTGTTTCAAATAAGATATAGATGCATCCTAGTAAGTCAACAACATTTCTATCTATACTAACGAAATGTACTTATGATAGTAGTAGTACGAAATGTATTCTGAAAGGAATCAAGTAATGCATACCTGTAATGAGGAATCGACATTGATTCCAATTACTGAGTAATTGTAATATTCGAGAAATTGATTCCTGATTCCTCAAATGGAATTGTACTTAGTAATTCGGTATTGATAGATTACAAAGTACCTAATCTGGGAATCGGTAATCAGATTAAAAAGTAATTTCAAGTAATCGTGGAATCAGGAATCAATTACGAAATGCCCATCTCGGACTAAGTAGCACTGGTTCAATTGATCTTTTTGGCAAACCACGAGTTCTCAGTTCGGGGCGAACTATAAGTCCAAATTAATCTCGAAGTCTTTTGTGAGAGATGACTTTTATGAAACTTGCAACAATTATCAACATGTCACTGAGAATCAAAACTAAAATAACTTACACGCCACGAACGCACCAAACGTCCTCGCAGGGAAAGACGTGGTAGCGGTGCACCGCGGCACAGTATAAGAACAGTAGTGAATCTTCATAGAAATGTGCCGCTGCCGGCTTGAATGTGTGCGTGCGCGCCGGGCGCCGTGTACGCACGCGCTGCCACGCACACATTAGCATAATATACGGGGGAATACGGTGGCGGCAGTGTGGGCCGTACCGCGACTGTGATCGCGCGCATACGAGTACGCTACCCGCCCGCTCGCATTTGTCTGCTCTGACGGTACGCCTTAATTTTTTTGATCATGACTATGAACAGAGGCAATAGTATAAGTAAGGTACTAGATTGAAAAGCTTGATTATATCACTATTGTATACAATACTTTTTCTACGAATCAACAAAAATAATACTTTAAACTAGTAGAATCATACAAACAAACCAAACCAAAAGTATACAGCTAAGATACGGGAGCAGCCGCGATACCTTCATAATACCGGTACGCGCCCCGGCCGCCGCGACCCGGCGGGCTGGTCAACGACACCTCGTAACTCATGAGGCCCTGGTACTTGCTCCGCGCTAAATTCAATTTTTAGACAGTTGTTTTCTCGATTTTGGCCACCGTAGCCTATGGAGACTAACAAGCAACACTAAGTGGTTTTCGTAGTCTATGGATGTTGCTATATTAAGGGTGTCACATGCGCGTTTCTGATTTATGAACCAATTGTTTCTACTATACAACCTAAAATAAATAATTAATTTGAGCTATGGTTTTATTTCGTCCTCTTGACCGCGGCGAGCTGTGATTGGTCATTTTCATTATAGTTGACTAAACTGTATCGAAATGAATATTATAGTTGAGTTGGGAGCCCGTACATTAAAAATACCCATTTGCAGTTTGGTATAAGAAATCTTAATTCAAAAATTACAGTCGTACAGTAGAAAAAAAATATAGTGTCTCAATAACGACTCCTCAAACCCGGACTTGTCATTCTTCATAATACCTACTTGCCCATGCTTCCCTAAAACCTTTTTACTATTAAAGTTATACGTAAGGAGTAAGGATGAGAATTTACTTTAACCGCTAACAATAAAGCGTTCCGAACATGCAGAAACCGGAGGAATATTTTTCTGTATCGAATTTATAATTTTTTTAATAACTGCCATTTCCTAATGTTAATATTTAAAAAGCGTTTTATTTATACTTCATTTATGAATTGATAGAACATTTCATTATATTATAATAAATAGAAACGTAGTGCTACTCATAATACGCAAATAATATTTAACTAAAAATAAAAGTGACAACCCTAAGCGCCAACGCAAGAGTAGGCAAATAACTTGCCGAGCGGCCTTAGATTCACTACTGTTCTTAGTGTACTGTGACCGCGGTGACGAAAACCAGCGACTGTGTCAGTATAACCAGAATTTCATGAAAATATGATTTCATAGGATAGGTCATAGTAAGCGGTTTGTCACTATAAGCGAAAAGCGAAGTCATCTTATCCCACTTTGTTTCAAAGAATTTTATAATAATATGAAAACCAAACTTCGCACAGCAATTATGTCATTGTAAGCGGTTGGTCAGTGTAAGCCGAGTCATAATAAACGGATTCCACTGTATTTTCCAAAAAACTGTTTTTATCTACACATTAACGCCTATCGAATTTGTAATATTTAGATAGTTATTTCTTCTCTGATATTTTTCACTGTAGCTGTAATATGGTGTTAATTAGTTTGTAATATTTCCGCTTAACTGTAAAACATGCAGTGTACTCTTGTTTTGGATCTCGTGCTAGATTTAAGCCATAATGTGCAATTGTATTACCCATGATATTGTACGATATCTGTTTAGTGTACCTAATAAAGTAAAATAAAATAAAATAAATAGCAAAAATTAATTTTAGTTTCGTAATCAACTATGATGTTGATGATGATGATACTAATAATTTCTGTACAAAAAGTAATGATATCCCATCAAAAAAATAAATGTGAAATGAGAGCCAAGTTCAATATTAAGAATAGGTAAGCGTCGTTGTTGGCGTCGCCGTAAAAAGAATTGAGATCTATGTATGGGTGCCAAGTTCTAGTTAGCTTAAACAATCCTTAGCGATCGACGCTTGGGGGCTAGGGGCTACCACTCTTTCACTCTCAGCAATTAAAAACCGAGCGAAAAACCTAGCGCGAGCGCAGCAGCGTCTCCGTTTCAGTTTCAGTTTGGGCAAAAATGCTTTCGGCCGTTCTTCTCTACAGGGCGCGTAGCGTATCGTTAACGCTCACGCGTATCGTAGTAATCTCTCTCTATCACTCTTCCCGACATCCCGACTAGTGCGACAGTGACAGTTGCGTTTCCTTCGCTACGGAACGTTAACGATTGCAATTGGCTACGCACCCAGGAGATTTCATAATTTTGTGAGCAGGTACAATATTTTTTGATATTGCTTTTTTTCGATTTATTTTTTGGAAAATTGTCTACAGTTGGTTCGTTCATTACTATCTTATTAAACTACTTAGTTATAGGCTGATACGTAGTATATACTTCATACGTATTGATTGGTTCGCTTTTTGTGTAGGTATCGATTTCAGAATGTTGCTTCGTGCCAAAGCAAATTGCGCGCAGCAGGAATTTAGTTTTCAGCCCACTGATCTGACTGATCAATCGATACCTAGTTGATTAATTATCCCTGTATCGGTTGGGTGCAAAATTTGTCGAAATGTGGAGGTGACCGTCACGATATCAGGTTTATAAACAGTACCTAGGTAATAGGTACCTACCTATACCAGGCGTGGCTCACTCCGCGATTTCTTCGCTTTGCAATAGGTAGCTAAAAGTACGAGGTGCGGTCCAAATATTTCTGGCTGGAATGTAGAAAAAAATATGTCATTTATCCTGTTCTTTTGTATATAGTTTTTGGGTTTCTATGGTTTGCGGTTTTTATTTCACGGCGATTAGAACAACAGGAAGTGTAAACTTTTTTTCAAGCTTACAGCGAAGTGAACGAAAAGCGTGTTCTCAGGAAGTTTTGGATGCCTATAAAATACATGGAAAGAGTTTTCTGGAGTCAATTGTTACTGGGGACGAAACAATGGTTTTGTACTATGATTCCCTCTATAAAAGAGAATCGAAGGAGTGGCGTCGTCCTGGTGATCAGCGGCCTCGGAAGGCGAAGGTAACGCAGTCCACTAAAAAGACCATGGCTACCATGTTCTGGGATTGTCAAGGAAGACTGTTGATGGACATAAAAGAAAGTAATACCTACCACGGTGACTGGCAGCTCCTACGCTACCCTTAAACAACAGTTACGAGAGGTGATCAAGCACACACTTCGGAGAAAACTTAGCAGAGGTGTGCGCCTTCTCTACTACGATGCGCCCATTCACACTGCTTTAATTACTAAGGCTGCTGTTGCAAAGTGTGGCTTTGAGGAAATTCGCCACCTACCGTATAGTCACGACCTGGCCCCTAGTGACTACTATTTGTTTTGGAAACTTAAGGCATACTTAAGGGGAAGACGATTTTCTTCAGATGGTGAAGTGACCCATGCGGTTTACGCCCATTTTGAGGACAAACTTTCACAGATAGAAAAGCTAATTTACAGATTTAATAAGTGTGTAATAGAAGGGAAATATATCGAATAATAAAAATAGTTTTGTAAATGTATGCTCTTATTTTCTATGTTAGGCCGGATACTTTTAGACCGCACCTCGTACATCCGTTCCACACCAGTTTTGGTGGCTAGCCATAAGCCGCGCGTGGCGCTGTCGCCACCTAGCGGCCATATCTGTCCTAATCGTAACAGACGCGTTTTGTTAGAGAGTGAGTCTTCTGTACCTAGTACTATTATTTATTCTGTGCCTATACTAATACAAATTGGCGTTGACATCTGCACTAAGTGTTATAACTGTTATAAAAAGGTACCACCTTAGATCTAACTTGATTAAATGTCGTATAATAATTCCTTTCTTAGGGGATGTAGGGCTCTTTTCCAGTACTCATTGCTTTGGGTATTATTTACTAATAGTTTTATCATTATCAAGAGATACCTGCAAAATAATTCCGACAAACTTCATGATTCTCTCTGTTTTTAACTTTCATGTACTTAATCTTGAAGAACATGCATGGCTTAGGTATAATGTATGGTTTAATGAAAATATGTAGTGTTAGAACACAAAAATATGTTTACATTAATTTCAGGCCACACCGCTAGGATGCTTAGTTTCTGAGGAAGAGTTTCTTTACGTAAAAATTACAAGAGCATTATTCAAAACCAAGTTTCATTTCAGCAATCCACTAAGTATTATTTTTCCCATTTCCGTCTTACTAGAGAATGCAGCCTTACATCTCATGCGCAATTTGGGACCCATGGAAGATATTTTTGCGTTTGTTCGTTGTGTTTCTGTATTCATAGCTAAAGAGTTAAAAAAAGATTGGGTGGAAAAACCAACCCTGAAAGCATAATGATTAATTTTGGCTCATGAGTACCTAATATGTTATACTGATTACGAAATGTATACTGTGCGTACGGTGCCTCAAATCCGTCACTGCTGCCGAGCGCAATGCAAACAATTCGTAAAGACGCTCTGGAATTTGGAAATGTGCCACATCCTCTTTTTGTTTCAATGAAAAAGGCAGAAAAAGAATCACGAAAATGGATAACTAACGTAAGTAGATTACGCTTTAAGTATACGATTGTGTGCCGACTGTGCCGAACGATTGTTGTTTTGTAAAGTAGATTGGTTGGTCCATTATGATAAGTTTAGTATAAGTCATTTAAGTAAATTATAATATGGATAACCGTACTATAATTTAAGTAAGTGACAGACTAAAACTCTAATTGAACCATTTGTACCATGAAGCTATTTAAATCGAGAAAGTGACATACATGGTCAGAATTAATGTGTTGCGTTTTACATATGGTTATTTTTGTGATATATGTGGCAAATGTTATTATCAACTGTATTTTTTTTAAACGACAGACGGTGGTATAGTTCGATCTTTTAGAAAGTTTGACAATTCGGCCGTGATATCATCATTGATAAATGATTTATTGTGATATGATAACAAAGGGAGATCAATTATGCAAGCTTTCTTCTGTCACGTTCTCGAATCAAATAGGCCCCTCTCGGGCATACCGCTAAGCCGCCTGCTGTGTCCAAGTCTAAGCAGCAGCCGAAAAAAGGGGTGCAGAGTGCAGAGAGCCTATTCACAAGGATCAATCACAGCCGACTAGGCGAAGGCTATTTAGACGATTTCGACGAAGACGACGTTTTAAGGGAATCGCGACAGGGATGGTTTCAAAAAGGTGGAGAAGACAAAGAAGCCAGCTCTTCAGAACCAGTCCGGTACTACGTCTTGCAACATCGACGACGCGACACATCCCGTTTGCACTACCTTACGAAGATCGAGGACATCGTAACCTATGTACCTACGAGTCAAGGTCGGATTCATCCTGAGTGGCGTGAAGTTGCTCGATCCAATACAATGTGACTTTTAATTTTTTTGTGGTGAGCGTTCCGAATGAACATCTAGCGAGCTACACAAGGGAGAAGTTTTGGCCGAAGGGTGTCGAGTATAAGTTATGTAGGATCATTTGTGTTAAGGTCTAGTTCTGATTATGGGTTCCTTGAGGTCCAACTCCTCAAACATACGTCAGATCCAGACCTTGAAACGTACCAGAAGCGCAAAAATATTTAGGGACATGACAGTTTGGCCAGACAGGAACGACTCTTGTAGAATGGAAAACTATTTAAAAATGAAAAATTCTTTTATTTTGCTACGAATAAACGCTCTCTATTTTTCTTTATTCTAAAATTAATAAAAAAAAGTAAAACCGACTTCAAAAAGGATAAAATTATATGTTTAAATCCCGTGTTATATGCGCTAGCGACTCGTTTGAAACTGCTAGGCCAAATAGTTACAATACTTACAATACTGCAATGGTTATATACCTACTGGTTCTTTCTTTCTTATCGAACTACACCGGTTGGTATTCGGTTTGACGGCGTATGTTGACGCTTTTAAGATTTGGCTTGGCATGCAACGACTTCACGTATCAGTATGAGTCTTCTGTACCTAATACTATTATTGGTTCTGTGCTATATAGCATCTTCTTCTACCACCAAGCACCACTAGACCACTTTAATATTGTTGTTAATTCTATTTTATAATTGTCGATGATTGATTATTAGTCTTTATGAAACTCGACTTGTGAAAGCACCCTTGTGGCCTAGGTACTAAATTAAATACATAGTAGGTATAGTACGTGTAATTGGAACGTGTTAATGGGGTCTATTTGACTTGAGACGTGTTAAAATAGAGGGTAATGTGCGCATGTCTACTTTGTTACTTTTAATATGAGACGTGACGATACCCCTGGTTTGGAAACCAAAGACCAAATCTAAGAAGTAGGTACATTTTATTTCATGTATGAATATTTCTCGCGCTGAGTAGAAATGTAATACATAAAGGATGACTCACGTTAGACCGGGCCGTGGTCGGACCGGAGCTTCCGGCGCATCGTTTTCTATGGCAAGCATCACCTGTCATGTCATAGAAAAGTAAGCCCCGGAAGCTCCGGTCCGGACACGGACCGGTCTAACGTGAGTCATCCTTAACTCGTGGGTATATCCCTTAATTTGTTGGTTTTTCGAACAGTTCAGTCCCTTGAAGCTGTGACAAAATCAAACTTCTGAAGTGAACGTAAAAAAAAAACCGGGCAAGTGCGAGTCGGACTCGCGCACGAAGGGTTCCGTACCATAATGCTAAAAAAAAAAACAAAAAAAAGCAAAAAAAAAAAAACGGTCACCCATCCAAATACTGACCACTCCCGACGTTGCTTAACTTTGGTCAAAAATCACGTTTGTTGTATGGGAGCCCCATTTAAATCTTTATTTTATTCTGTTTTTAGTATTTGTTGTTATAGCGGCAACAGAAATACATCATCTGTGAAAATTTCAACTGTCTAGCTATCACGGTTCGTGAGATACAGCCTGGTGACAGACGGACGGACGGACGGACGGACGGACAGCGAAGTCTTAGTAATAGGGTCCCGTTTTACCCTTTGGGTACGGAACCCTAAAAAAGATACGGCCGTTTATGAGTAGATATGCCGCAAAAACGTATACTTCGACAATTAAGGGAATCAAAATTTATAGGGTAAAAAGCTGGGTGCCAACCAACCCGCTGGGTGTGCACACTGTAAAGAAGGCCTGCCAGGGATCTACACAGGCGCCTATTATTAGGAAGGCGGAAAATCGTGCAGAATGGAGAACCTTAATTGGTGCACAAAATAACGACCTCATGTGGTCGCGACCCTCAGTCATGAGGAATCGAGGAAGAAGAGGGGTATAAAGTGTAGGTAATCCTTAATGTCAATATTTTGAATTTATTTATTGAATAAAAACTAAGCGTCTTTTTCACTAAGATCCATTGAATATATAGGTGGGTTCACTATTGTGTATTTTAGTATTGAAGTAGACTGACATATGCAACTAGTTAAGTATAACTAGTAAGATCCAAACCAACTTGCATTCCCTATTTCACATCAAGATAATTTCTGAATATAAAGTACGTATCTTATGGGTTAATCCAGTTTACAAACTAAGTGTGTCAATAGGTATTTGTTAAAATACAAGCAATATCAAGGGAGATTGATCAATCAAGATCCACAATAAAAACGATATTTAACTCATATTAATCGTCGTCTAGTACCCACAAGTCCCACAACGGCCACAACACAAGTCTCATTGAGCTTACTGGTGACTAGGTCGACTTGTGTAAGATTGTCTCTTTATGCATCTCTATATTTATATAATTATACAAAATTAAAACGAAAATATTACTTTGCTAATCCGCGAAAAGATAACGTGCTAGGATCGATAACGTGCTAGGATAGGACGTGTCGAGGATTATTCTTTTGGTGGTGGTTTGTTATATTTATTTGCGTATTTATTTTTGCGGTGGGAGGGTGGGAATATTAATTGCATGTAAAAATACGCAAGTAAGTATAACGGGTTAGCACTGATTGACTAGCACGTTATCTTTTCGCGGATTAGCAAAGTAATATTTTCGTTTTAATTAATATGGATTTCCGCAAAGTAACGCCTGATTCTATTCACTATAATTATACAAAAAAAATATATTTAATTTAAATAGAAATAGTTTATTCGTGGCAATCGTGGCAAAGAATTAACATAACAGATAAAAAAGAGGAAAAAGAAAACAATTTTCTGATTCCTATTTAACATAAAACCTGATAAAACGTATTCATAATTTCAACTGAAATTTGTTATACCAATTGTTTTATTTCAAGTGCGCTATTAACAAAATTACCGAGCTGAGGTGTATTTATCAGGTTATGAGCTCAGTAAAAACAAGTGTTATTGATAGATATTTAAAAAGAGCATGTACAAACTTAAATTAACAATATACGTAAGCTAATATAGTTATTATTAGGAGCTGAACACACCAATCAACTAATATAAAACTGCCATAAATATAGATAACGTTTCTCTGACCTGACTTAGTCATGTAGCAAGGTTAAATAGCTGAGAATTGGGTATAATTGTAACCCTACCCTAGATTTTACGTATGCCCTCAGCATTCACAGTTTCATTATTTGCTATGTGACTTTGCTAATCACTCTACAACCCATCATTTTGTCATCGTCAAAATATGAGCCAAGGTCTCTGCCACAACTCGGCCTAAAAAATTGACCTATTTCATCGAAATACTTTTAAACCAGAAAGAATTTTGTTTTGGCGCCCTGAAACAAGCAGGGATTCTATTTCGACTTCCGTTATTCGTACGCCATGTTCTCGTTTGCGGAATGTTCGGTTTGTTTCAGTCATCATGGGTACAATTATTAATTACGTAGAAACTCTTTTTTCGACAACATGTGACCCTTACGTCCTACTACAGCCTCATCGGATTGGCCAAACCTACAGTCCATTTTTTAGGGTTCCGTACCCAAAGGGTAAAACGGGACCCTATTACTAAGACTTCGCTGTCCGTCCGTCCGTCCGTCCGTCCGTCTGTCACCAGGCTGTATCTCACGAACCGTGATAGCTAGACAGTTGAAATTTTCACAGATGATGTATTTCTGTTGCCGCTATAACAACAAATACTAAAAACAGAATAAAATAAAGATTTAAATGGGGCTCCCATACAACAAACGTGATTTTTGACCAAAGTTAAGCAACGTCGGGAGTGGTCAGTATTTGGATGGGTGACCGTTTTTATTTTTGCTTTTTTTTGTTTTTTTTTTTTGCATTATGGTACGGAACCCTTCGTGCGCGAGTCCGACTCGCACTTGCCCGGTTTTTTACATGATTGCATAGCGCGACCCATTTTTCAATCTTTACGATATGAAGACTAAGTTACTTTTCAAGTGTTGGGGAAAAGGTTATTACCGTGACGCAGGCGAGCTCCAACTGGAAAGGCTGGGAGTGGAGGCGGTGAAGTCTTCGGCACGATTGGTGCTGCCGCGGCCACCGTTACCCCCACCGTGTTCCTTGTAGTCGCGGAAGCAGCGCTTGCAGCGCGTCGGCCACCGCACCTGCGGGTGGAACCCCAGCGGGCACAGCGGGTCCCCTTTTTGCACATACAAATGATGCATCTTCACAACACTACACTTCACAAAAATGCACTAAAATGTCAACGATTTCACCTAAATGCAGCAATTACACCAACACATCAATCACATAGTTCTTCCGTCTCGCGTCATCATAGCTCTTTAACCGAGTCAATCACTGTAAATCCTCCGCGCATTCGACTAACAACCGGCGGTACACGGTTAGGGATTACTATATGTTTATGGAATGAGCTTTACGATTCTATGCTATAAATAATAATTTATTTAACTAGTAACGTGCTCCGGGAGTTCGTACGTCTGCACCCAACAGTAGCAATAAAAATATCCCGCTGCTTAGCCGCTTAACTGAACCGGGCGACCTAAATCGGCAGCTCCTAGCCACTATTTCTCAGACTCTAGGCGCGTAAACACAAACAGTACTAGATTACCGAACAAATTTTTTTTATGTGTGGAAAGCTCGCGGTTAATTTACGAGTGCAGCGCCGTAGTATATTGGAGAGCGGGTGTGCTGGAGTCGTGTCGTGTCGTTCGGCGTCGGGGCGGGCGGCGGGCGCAGGCGGCGGCGGGGCCGGCGAGCCGGGGACTGGCGCGCGCGCCGGGCAGCGGGCCAACTCGCGCGCGCCTGCTGCGCCACTTAGCTCTGTTACACCACACCGCGGCCAGGCTCTCTGGTGCTCCCCGCTCGACACGACAACCAAAATAAAACCAGTCGCTAATAAAACTGGCAGCTGCTCGATGCACTGCGGTGCATTTACCACACATCCGTCGTGCATATGCACGCCACATTTTTTCCAAAATAGAAATAAGAGTTGGGCATAAAACTGGCGCGCAATATTGGCACATCACCGTAATAACTTTATGAATGAATTGACGTCATGATGAAACGTGCGAGTGCCGATTTTTTTCGATATTCTATTTCCAACAACGACCCACGCCATCATGCCTCATAAACAAGAATAGGTTGCTTTTTATCTAGAAAGCTATACGGATGTACCATATAGGTATTGTTTCCTGCAAATAACGGGGATAGACGAAAAAACCTTCTTAACAAAAAAATTTAATTTAATTCATTAAATGAGTATTTTAGGTAATGATAGGTATACATACATATTTACATTTATAATTCGGTAATATGCGGTTAACATAAGTAGTCTAATTTTAGATGTACTTATAACTTATTTATTTATATAAATTCGTAGAATGTCATTGTTTGGAAAATAATATACATTTCTATTATATATCTTATTATAAAAATGACGATACTTACCTGTGCACAGGCACATATTCTGTGATTATATTTATTACAAACTCAGAACTTCGCCGACAACACTGTTAAACACTAAGGGCCACTTGCACCATCCCACTAACCCGGAGTTAAGCGGTTAAACCGTAAACCCAGTGTCAAATTGTATTGGTAACCATGGTAACTCCAGGTTTAACCGGTTAACCTCGGGTTAGTGGAATGGTGCAAGTGGCCCTAAGGTATTAAATTTATGCTTATGCACACGTAGGTAAATATGACTTAATTATAACTAGGTAACACTAGCCGAGGAGTAAGGGTCTACGTCTAGTACGTCTATCAGAACTTTTTTTTTCCTAATTATATTAAACAATTTTGTTGTGACGGGATCACAGGAGTTGTATGGCAAAGAGCTAGGTACCGTACCATAATATCGTATTTTAAGTTAAGAAGGCACGAAGATTTATTTCATAGAAGTTTGACGTTTAAAATAACCCTTGCATAGTCCGGGGTATCAAAATCGCTGCCAACTTAGCTTGGTCTAACTCTACACACTGTCAATTAACTGTGTCATCAAAGGTACCATCGCCCACACTGTTAACTGTACATCGGTGGACCTTATGCCTTTTGTAATAAGGTCCACCGATGTACAGTTAGGAGTGTTGCTGTTTGTACAAGATATTAGGAACATTCCACGACATTGTCTACCGTTTTTACGTACAAATGCTTAGGTACTTTCTGAAGATTTGCTGGTATAAGTTTCTTTCTGTGATGAAAGATAAAAAAAGTTGTAAACGCTAAAAAAATCTAATACACAAAATAAAATGCGTTTGTACCATTGACGTATATCTTGAGGACGGGCCTTATATGCATTAAAAATGGTATTAGTTCAGTGGTGTCACCCACGAAATCAAGTCAATCGTGCAGTTTAACGCAACTAGTTGCGACCTATCGTGCGCGTGACGCGAACTCATCAACCAATCGCGTTGTAGCGGTGTCACACCGCTGTACTGGGCCCCTTCATGCCCTATCTTATTACCCGTAAGTCCTGAGATATACGTCAGTGGTTTGTACGGGACACCCCGAGGAATGCTTAATTAGCAGAAGTCTCCCTCGTGGAGTGGCTCGTCCTCTTTCTTGTCACACACTAGCGTCTTGTAGATGACATCCTCGAAGTGCAGCGCGTTGAGTCCTTTCGGCTCCGCGACCTTGATTTTAACGTCTCCGGGGTACAGGATTTCACCCTTGTTCTTCGTACTGCCCATCACTAGTGACTTCTGAAGCTTGTCGATGCATGGAATTTCTGAAAATAAAGAAAAAAAAACACGTTGCACGTGACACGTTTTTTTCTTTCGGAGCGCATATATCCCAAAATATTAACTATATCAAAAAATGATTTTAGGAGACCCTTATTCATTTTGAAAGACCTATCCAACGATCCCCAAACTGTCGGCACAAAGCATAAAAAAATAGCACTAATGATCACGGAGCAAAGCCTGCCCTGGACAGACAGACAGACAGACCTGGCGAAACTATAAGGGTTTCTAGGTGACTACGTACGAAACCCTAAAAAGGGCTAGAGATACAAGTCACAGTAAATACTGTTTTTTTTTTCGCTTCGACTACCGACCTTATATGTGCGTCGTCGTGTACAATCTCTTAAAAATTCCTTACATTTTTAGGTTCCTTCACAGACACGTACTTACTTTAGGTACTCGTATGTACATAAGTGTAAGTAATGTCTCGTCTCTATGCATATGAGTAAAGTGACTATGGACCCAATTGGTATCCATTTATACTTGTTCATATTTAATCTGACGTTGTTTCGACTGCGTTTATGGACTTGTATCCTACTTATATCAAAGTTTACAGCTTAAATGTATTGAAAAGCAGATAAGAGCAGCTGGTGTGTAAATACCTAAAACTCAGGTCAACTTAAATAATTAGACAAAACATTCCTTCAAGATTGTGCACGAAGAAGGCGATAAACCCGCAAAGTTAAAATCAACCTAGATTCTGTGTAGGTACCTACATAATTGGTGTATTCCCATTTGTCCCCGCCACACGTGACCGCCGCTATAAGTAGTCTGTGCGGAAAGAGAAGATCGAGTCGTAGAATGTATTGGGCCCGACATACATTTCACGACTCTTCTCTTTCCGCACAGACTCTACAAGTGGCGGGAAGAGGAGGGAATAATTCATATGAATGCACCTATTCCCATTTGTGCCCGGCGGGGACAAATGTAAATACACCACATATGTTATGTGTTCCACTTACACACCTCATACCATTATGTAGGTAGGTATATGTGCAGCATAGGTAATACACACACCTCATACCTGAGGTAAAGAGTCAGCCCTCGCGAGGCTTCGATGACGCGCACCAGCTGCGAGAATTCAGTCCGCCTCAGCGAGCAAACGTGTTCCGTGCCCTTCACGTGCAACTGGTCAGCACACATACCTGAGGTGACGACCTTCTTGATGGGCGTGCCCAGCGAGGCCTCGATGACGCGCACGTCGCGCACCAACTGAGAGAATTCTGTCGGCGTCAGCGAGCACACGTGGTCCGTGCCTTTCATACTCTTGTCTAATGTTATGTGCTTCTCCAGCACCTGCAATTTTACAATACATAACGATTTGAATAGTAAGTTCATATTAGTCTACCTACGTACGTAGGCACGTACGTTAGTAATGCGTTCCAAGTCAGTTAATTGACAAGCTCAAATTAGTTGACGAGGATAGTTGTTACAATGTATGCAGGCTTTCCTACAAAATTATGTCTGATACATTTGGTTCCGCCAGACCTTGAATGCTTCGTTTTAAATGATATCAATTGAAAAGGCCGCGGTGCAATTTCGATTACTAATTCATTGATGTACGTATGTGAAATTAGGTATAAAATAGTTTTTAAATACTAACCTTAGCTCCCAGCGCAACGGCACCTAAGGCTACAGCCGTGCCTAACTCCTGGCCGGAGTATCCGACGGGAATGTCGAATGTGTTCTTGTAATCCTGCAGTACAGTCAGATTGCAGTCCTCAAAAGGCACAGGGTAAGCTGAGATACAGTGAAGCAGGCAGAACTGTTTGTGTTGCGCGGATATGATGTCATAGATAGTCTTCACTGCAGTCTTGTCTACCATCCCGGTTGAGATGATGAGAGGGATCTTTTTAGAGGCTGCGTATTTCAGGAACAGCAAGTTGTTTGAATCGCCGGACCCGATTTTGATGAAGGGTGCCTTCATGTTGACTAGGAAATCAAAGGACACCTGTAAAGTTATATCAATTAGGTAGGTACAATTAGTTAACACAGTAAGTATAGCTTTATAGAAATCACATTGGAAAAAATGAAGGGTTCTTACCATGTCCATGGCGGAAGCAGTGCATAAGATGCCAACCTCTTGCGCATACTTGAACAGCTCTCTGTACTGGCTTTCCGAGAGCTCCAAGTGCTTCTTGTGGTCGCCATAGGTTTTGCCCCAAGAGTTGGCGTTATCGTACGGCCGCTCCAAATATTTCTTTGTGAATTTTTCTTTAAGGCATGTTTTTTGGAATTTGACACAACTGGCGCCTGCTTCCTGAAAAAGTCAAGGAAAAACTTATTTTCGTATTTCGTAGCTTCAATTCAATGTAAGTGTACCGTTTACAACTATTTAGTTTGTAATTGATAAAACTACTTTGGCAGAGAATTCTCCGTTTGATTGTTTCTGATTATATCTAGTATTGGATAATTTTACGTCAACGACCGAAGACTCTTGACAACAAAGGACACAGATACCTACTGTTTATCAAGGTTCTCACTCCGCCTATAAATAAATATGTACTTAAGTTGCGTTATCAATGAAGTTGACTGTACAATTTATCGGCACAAAACGAGGTTAAGTCTAGAACTCAACATAGGTACTTATTTAATAGCTAATAGCATCTACCTACAAATATGAATATACCTAAGTAATAAAAATATCTCTAAATTAGTAGTAATTTATAACATAACTAGCTTTTGCCCGCGACTTAGTCAGCGTGGAATTATTAATTTAGGTAGGTAGCTATTATTTTATTCAATCTGCGTTTTGTTGATTCCCCAGACAAAGTTAAAGCTAAAACCCTTAAAGGCTGATTTCTTGAATAAACTACCCTTTGTCCTTCCCCGGGAATCAAACTATCTCTATACAAAATTTCAACTAAATCGTGCACCAGCGCCGGTGCTACACCGCGCGGGCGGGACTGTTCCTATTGACAAAGTTTGTTGTGCTTGTTGTTAAGTCCCCATACGAAATTCCACCCCGTTAAGGGATGGTTTCTGGGATAAAAACTATCCTATTGCTTTCCTCGGGACTCAAACAATCTCTATACCGAATTTCATCTAAATCGGTTCAGCGGTTTAAGCGTGAAGAGGTAACAGACAGACAGACAGATTTCCTTTTATAATATTATATATACTAGCTTTTGCCCGCGACTTCGTGTGCGTGGAATTAGTAATTTGGGTACCATAACTATTAAACAAATCTGCTTTTTATTACACCCAAAATGGATGACTAATTAGTCAAAAATGCGAACATTCTTTATTTGTAACTGTAACGAAAGGTCTTTTGAGCCCTTTTTAATTTAAGATATTATTTTCTTTTATTTATTTATTAATTTTGTATCTTAACTTCACTTCCATCTTCACTCCAACTTGGAGGTTCAAAGAGGTTGAGGAGGTTGGAGGAGAAGTTGAAGTTGAAAAAGTTGGAGAAGTTGTAGAAGTTGAAAAAGTTGGAGAAGTTAAAGTTGGAGAATTTGAAGAAGTTCAATTTGAAGAAGTTGGAGAAGTCGAAGTTGAAGTAGTTGAAAAGGTTGGAGAAGTGAAGAAGTTGGAGAAGCCGAAGTTGAAGAACTTGAAAAAATTGGAGAATTTGAATTGGAAGAAGTTGGATAAATTGAAGATAAAGAAGTTGGAGAAATTGAATAAGTAAAAGTTGGAGAAGTTGAAAAAGTTCGAGTTGGAGAAGTTGAAGTTGAATTTGAAGAAGTTGGAGAAGTTGAAGTTGAAGAAGTTGAAGTTGAAAAAGTTGAAGTTCGAGTTGGAGAAGTTGAATTTGAATAAGTTGGAGAAGTTGAAGTTGAAGAAGTTGAAAAGGTTGGAGAAGTTGAAGTTGTAGAAGTTGAAAAGGTTGGAGAAGTTGAAGTTGTAGAAGTTGAAAAGGGCGGAGAAGTTGAAGTTAAAGAAGTAGGAGAAGTTGAAGTTGAAGAAGTTAAAAAGGTTGGAGAAGTTAAAGTTAGAGAAGTAGAAGTTGAAGAAGTTGGAGAAGTTAAAGTTAAATAAGTTGAAAAGGTTGGAGAAGTTGAAGTTGAAGAAGTAGGAGAAGTTGAAGTTGAAAAGGTTGGAGAAGTTGAAGTTGAAGAATTAGGAGAAGTTGAAGTTAGAGAAGTTGAAGTTGAAGAAGTAGGAAAAGTTGGAGTTGGAAAGTTCAGCGGTTTAAGCGTGAAGAGGTAACAGACAGACAGACAGACAGACACACTTTCGCATTTATAATATTAGTATGGATCTATATATAAGTATGGATTAGGATGAACGGGCTCTCGTAGACGAACAGGCTAATGCCTAATGCTAACACGGGCCCAATTATTAGGTAGTACCTAAGATTATTGCAGCTAGATAGGTATTGTACCTAGGTATCAATATTTATGATAACGATTGGCGAGAAACCATTTATATGTAAGCAGATACATATATATATTCATATCTATTCGTACAAAGGAATATCAAAGTGCTATAAATAAAGTAAACAAAGACTCGCCAACAATGTACCTACCTACCTACTTACATATGAAAGTTAAATGATGTTTTAATGTCTCACTCAACCTAGTTGGGCCTGCGACGCAAATGATGTGTTAATCGAATTTTGCCTTTAAATAAATACATACCTACCTGTCAATGTATAATGACCTACCATGAGCCATGTACGCAAAACAAAGTATTATTGGCGGGGTGGCAGCATATATTGTAAACAAGTCGAGGCGTCACAAAGGAAAGTGAAAGGACCTACCTACACGCGTACTGGCCTTCTACTTTTTAAATAGTTTGACAACTAACAGTCCGTTAGACATACATCCCGAAGACACAACTCCTAATTCGTAAACTATGGAATAAATGTACCTACGTATCACTATTGTCAACAGCTACCTATCTTATAGGAAATTGGTTAACGGTGAAAAAACAAAGGAGGAGAATTTAACATTTGTTTGTAAACAGTTCCGCTTTGTTTCTTTATTAGCAAATCTTTTGTGTGGCGGAAAATTCGTCATTAACACTACTTGAATAGGTAATAGACAACTTACCTTTGCGGCTTTTATCAACTTTTTCGCTATTTCAATGTCACCTTGGTGGTTTTGTCCGACTTCTGCTATAATGAAACACGGGTTAGCGCCGCCAATTTTGACGTCCGGGTTTATCGTAACTTCGACCGAATTCGACATGGTCCATAAAATTAAAACACTAGGAGAACACGAGCGGGTTGTGGCTAGAGTAACACTAGATTCATATGTCAAGGTTTATTGACCTCCAGCAAAGTAATAAGGTCAATTTAATATAAAAGCGAGTAGCTTGGTGCGCGCACGCATCACTAGTGGCGGCGCGCGACGCGGCGCCGCCGGGGAGGCGCGGCGTACCCGCTCACATGATAAATGATAAAAACCTGTATTATTGGACGACGTTCACCAACACAAACAAGGACTTCAAGTAAACAACAACGTGATAAGCATATAAAACTTTAATATCATTATTTACCTATGCGTATCATGTACATATTTACATTCTGAATAACATATTGTTGACATCCTTAAGTGCTAAAGTTCACAAGCTGCAATTTTGACGATATCTTGGTGGTTTTTGAATCTGTCACCCAGAGCTCTGTTCACTTTGGAGTCGGTGGGTTTTCCTAGGAAGTTGGATATGTACCGGCCTGCCTCGATTAGCTTCACGAGATCTATGTGGGTGTTGACGCCGAGACCGTAGAGGTGGTAGACCAGGTCCTCGGTAGCGAGGTTGCCGCTAGCGCCTCGTGCATAAGGGCAACCGCCCAGGCCCGAGATCGAGGAGTCCACAGTCGTGCACCCGAACTGCGAACACATGGTGTCTCGATATTATTATGTTAATGATACCTATATAGTGCCGTAGTGCCTACAATGTCGATGACGTAATCTTTGCGCGCCATTACTCTATTGAGCGGGTTTAAGTAGGTAGCAACAGCATGTCACTTAACTGGTTAAGTATTGATTAGAAGACCTTATGTTACTGCAATAAGATTTATGGATGGTTGATAGTTAACTGTGCCAATGAAGCCTGGTACCTTAGTTACAATCCATGGAAATCACAAGCTATCGGATAAGTTACCTACTTTGTTAAAATATTTTTTTATGATATTTACGTACTGTATTTTCTATAGACGGTTGGACAAATGTACTATTTAGGTTAGGTATAACCAATCATTGAAGTAGGTATAACACATTAATTTATAAATGTAGGCCGGCACTTAGCAAAATAATGTAAGTAAAAGTATACCTATTCCAAAACAAAAATCTAAGCAAATAACGAAGTGTAGATAAGACGATATGAATATCTATTTTTTTATCAGTTGTTGTTAGTTGGTAACAATGGAATCAAATAAGAGTAGGTATGCCTCGCCTGATTTAAGTATTTTATCAAGCGCATATATATTGGCGACCCTTTAATTTAAAGGCTTCACAGATTTGCTGTATCAATGCGTGTGTGGCCTCTTAGTTTAGGCAATTTGCCTCATGATTATAACCCTCCCCCTATTAAGTTATGCCAAACTTTCTTACCTCCAAAGCAGCCACAAGATTCGCGAGCCCCTGTCCGTAGGTATCGTGAAAGTGCACTGCGACCTTTTCTGGCGGCGCCACGGTCAGCACCTCCTTCAAGAGCCGGCGGACGGAGCCCGGCGTGCCCACGCCGATGGTGTCTCCCAGGGAGATCTCGTAACAACCCATGGCCAGCAGCTCTTCTGACACCTATTTAAGAAAACATTTTTATTTCACCTCACAAATAGATTCTTCAACCTCATAATAGAAAAGGAATAGAATAATACTTAACCAATATTCAAGTAGAAGACTTTCTTGATACTTTTCAGTGCCAATTATTTGGCAGTTTATGTAGGTCTAAAAACTCTAAACCTGTGTTTAAACCTAGAAGTACCTATGACTTAACCTTTCTTGTAATACCAATACGTAACATGGTTTTTATTAAGTACTACCCGGAAAAAGAAAACGGCACGGACGGCAAAAGTTACAAATGAGATGGTAGTTAATTTCGCGAAAACTAAAAGCAAAGATCGCGCTCAACGTGGCAAAAATCGTAGGCTCAAATTTGCCTAAAAGAATTGGCACGTATTTAACCGGTCAACTAATTAATCGAATTTGAGTAGTTTAAAAAAATAGAAATGGGTATTAAATTTAATAGATTGGCAACAAAAAGAGTCTTAAAATATATCAATAGGTATTTATTTGGCAACTGAAATATTAAATTGGAGACCACTTACGAAGCACATTTTAAAAAGTAAACGGCTATCTAATTTTTTAAAAAACCGGACAAATGCGAGTCGGACTCGCTCACCGAGGGTTCCGTACTTTTTAGTATTTGTTGTTATAGCGGCAACAGAAATACATCATCTGTGAAAATTTCAACTGTCTAGCTATCACGGTTCGTGAGATACAGCCTGGTGACGGACGAACGGACGGACGGACAGGGGAGTCTTAGTAATAGGGTCCCGTTTTACCCTTTGGGTACGGAACCCTAAAAAAAGTTCTTTTAAAATATTTTGTTTGGTCACTACACGGTCAACCTAACACGCTCCTCCTTGCTTCGCTCGTCGTCGCACCTATCTTTTGACTCTTGCAGAAGTTGCAGAACACCATCACGGTGTTTTCGTACATTTTCCAGCATTTTTGGTGCAGCGAAGTGTTGTTAACGGAATTGGTATAAATAATTTCAACCCTAATGATTAATTAGCGTTTATTACGTTGATATTATCCTTAATTTACCATTTCAGTTGAAATTATCTATACCAATTCCGTTAACACCACGCGAATCGATTTGGTGCAGCGGAGTGGTGTTAACGGAATTGGTATAAATAATTTCAACCCTAATGATTAATTAGCGTTAATTACGTTAATATTAACCTTAATTTACCGTTTCAGTTGAAATTATCTATGCCAATTCCGTTAACACCACTCTGCTGCACCAAAAATGCTGGAAAATGTACGATCACTGGTGATAACTAATGAAATTAGTAATAAAAAATTTAAATACCTAATGGTATAATGGCCATTAGGTGTTTCCTGATTACGAATATCGACTATAAGTACCTATAGGTGACTGACCATTGGTACTTAAATAAATTAGAGGTGTTTTGTGGATTAGAAAATTTGACAATTTAAAGAACTAGGTATGCATATGTTTAAATTATTTAAAAATGGAGTATTTAAAGCTTATGTATGTAAGTATATAGGTATCTTAGGTATTCTGGATATTCTGGAAACAACCAAATTTTATGATCTCTTTACAATATTAGTTGCCCACTTAATATTTTAGACGCCAGCCTTCAATTTTATTCAAGTTCCCTATAATTTTTTTGGGTTGCTTGATTTTGCTGCCAGTTTTTTAATAATATGATGCTTAGAGGCTAATATAAATTTATTGGCGCTGAAATATTAATACACTGCCAAATTATATTATTATATGCCCAGTGAAAGTTCCTGTTTAATACTTTAGTTGCCCGGTTGATAATAAGCCAAAAGAATTGTGCCCAGCGAAATTCTGAAATCGAAAAAATGATTTAATAAGTTTAAACACTTAAGGCCTCTGGCCCTAGGCACACCGGATTCGTGCGGGTAGACGTGTGTAATGTAATGTACAGATCCTTATGAGAGACTGCACACCGCTTGCGTTCACGGCTCCAATATTTTAACGCACGCGCACGTCTACCCACATGCAGACCGTGTGCTCTGGCCTTAAACAACTACCGTTATTTACCTTAGCAATAGATTTAGGAGATATAGGTCCATCGTATGGACACCCGACTACGCAGGACACATAGCCGCGGACCCTGATCCCATCCTTTACCGCCTGCTCGGTGACCAGTCGGAACCTCGCCAGACCCTCCTCCATTGAGCAGTTCAGGTTCTTTTGAGAAAATGATTCCGAACCAGATGGGAATATGGCTATTTCCTCGATATTGCATTTTTTCTGTTGGTAGAATATTTAATATGAAGAGTCTACACTATCAGTATTTATCCTCCTAAGTCCTGAGTTCCTTTAAAAAGAACAAATTAAAATCGAATTTTGAACTAGGTATAATGGAATAAAAGAAGGTTCCAAATTCAAAACTGCAAAAATGACTCTGGGTCTTAGGAGGATAAAACTGCATTGTATATTAACTTTTTTTTATCTTAGTATTGCTCTTTGTATCTCTTTTGTTTCTTTTTTATATGTGTGTAGTATCTATCAAGTATCTATCTAATAAATATCATGGGACAATATTATACAACTGTTCTTACATTTAGCTAGTCCCACAGTAAGCTCAATCTCAATAGGGCTAGTCATCTAGATACTAGACAGCAATACATATCCCCTAACCACCATACAAGAAAAAAAAATGGCAGTAGATTTTGATATCAATTGAGTAAGACATATGGTTCAATTTCTTTTGCTTTGAAACCTAAAATAAAACAAAAGAAATGCAGCTGTTCTGAAAATGGTTCAAATTAAGTATATTAAAGTAATTAGGTAGTAAAAGGACAAATAAATAACTTATGAACTAAATACATCTATGAATAAAACTAAATTAAAACTAACAACCCTAAATATATCTAAAATAAAACAAGGAATATAAAAACTACTGAAACAGGCTTCCACGCGCTACCCCCGGCGCAAAGGTGCCCATCACACTCGCTGCGTTACCGCGTTGAATTGCGATGGACAGCCTTTGCACCAGGAAAAACCCGGAGCGCGGGTCAAGGCCCCTTTCTTGCAGGCGGTGACCTACTTCCCTAAGGAAGGTTTTTGCCTCAGCGCACCAACAACCGGACGTCTCTACGGCTACTGGGACGAACAGGTAATTGGTGAGTGCTGAGTACTTTTGGTGTTTTTGTAGGGCCGCCACCTCAGCGGCTGCGCCCGCCGTCCGGATGGTGCGACAAAGGTGTGAGGGGGCAAAAGTGCTTACACACGTAGCGTCCCATAGTAAGCACTTGCCTTTTTCCCATGGCACCAGTGTCAGACCGTCAGGCCTTTTACCATCCGACCGGCTGAGGCCTGGCGGTTCTAGCGTGGATGGTGGGAGGCTTGAACCATTTTCAAGTGTCAAAATAAAAAGTATACAAAAAAAATTTATTATAACCAAGTTAAAGTTATGGAGACTGAATCACAATGAGGAATCTAGAGAGGTGTTGTTATTTATTTAGTTATAATACTTACAGCCAATTCATAGCCCTTAATGTTAGGTATTAGTACAGGATAGTTAACGCCGGGCTCCCTTTTAATGGTCTTCATCACTTCTGCTCCATCACTCATTTGCTTCACCCATTTGGGACTAACAAAACTGTTGGGAGTAAAAGGAGGAATCATTTTGATACTAATAGTTACTAAATTTTAAAGAAAAACATAAGTTAAAGTTGCTGGATGTTGATTTATAATTTTTTATTATTACTTACATTTGGGATTACTATAATTTTAGTGTAGTAGTAGTTACAATGTCCATGAAATAACAGTAATGTATTGTATGTATTGCATCCCATGACATAGATGCAATAGTGCATGTACATGTTTTTTTTTTAAATTATAAGCTTAAATGATATTATTTTTACACAAGGGCAGCATCCACTCTATGTAATAGGAAAGACGTACACAAAAAAAGTAGTATGGGCACCCTCTTGTAAATCAGGACAATTTACATGGGGGTGCCCGAGCCTCCCAAATGCCCAATGGTCCCCTACCTCCCCTACCATTAGCATAAAAAGGCTTGTTGAAAAAAGTTTTTTAGCAACTTGCCATTGATATGATATACCTGGCAGATTCAATGTCCTTAATTCCAGCGGCTGCTAATTTGCTGATCAACTCAACCTTAATTTCTGTAGGAACAAACTTGGCTTCATTTTGTAGCCCGTCTCTGACACCCACCTCATAAATTCTGATTTCAGAGGCTTTAGTACTCTAAAACAAATGAATGTACATATATGAATGGTTGTTATTAACATATGTGACGTTCCACGGGAAAAGGTACCTTATGAGGGTTTCTAGTTTCGGAGATATGAAATGTTTTGTAAAAAGGTGAAAATATGCTCAATTTTTTTTATTGTGTGATCTGAAACCTTAATGCGTAACGTTTGTTTACCTGTTTTTATTTTTGTTATAAGTTAGTTATAAGCCTAGTAATGTCGTCTCAGAGTTTAGTAGAAAAGGTACCTTATGGAAAAAAGATTGAAAATTCCCAAAAAAACTAGTCAATACGGGAAAAGAAGTTTGGTAGAGAACTGTATCAGCATGCTGCAAAACTAATTTGATAATTTCAGTTCTGGTTGGGGCGCCTCGCAAATATTATAACCGTACATCGACCGACATTACAAATCCAAGTAGCCTGCTATTATACCAAAGTTACTCTCGTCAAGTCTTTCTTAACTAGAGTAATCTTCATTTGGTTTGGTCGCATGCAGTAAATCAGCCATTGGTTTGCTGAAAAATGCCAAACCCGACGCATTACCTTATGGAATATCTGAGGTCATTGAACCTCAATGCCGCTTATCTTCAATAGCAACCGAAATATATTATTGATAAGAAATAGACGATTTATACCGTTACCAAAATATTATTAGTTTATCCTAACTGTTCCATCATCATCATGCCTCATCATGTAACTTAATCACAAGGTACCTTTCATTACATACAAATTATTGGTCTTTTTAGGGTTCCGTACCTCAAAAGGAAAAAACGGAACCCTTATAGGATCACTCGTGCGTCTGTCTGTCTGTCTGTCTGTCTGTCTGTCTGTCTGTCTGTCCGTCTGTCACAGCCGATTTTCTCCGGAACTACTGGACCAATCAAGTTGAAATTTGGTACACATATGTAAGTTTGTGACCCAAATACGGACATGTAACGTAAACAAATGAATTTTAAACATGGGGGCCACTTTTGGGGGGTAAATGAAAAAATTAAAAAAAATAATTTTTCAAACTATATCATGTTACATATCAAATGAAAGAGCTTATTGTAAGGATCTCAAATATATTTTTTTTATAATTTTCAAATAAACAGTTTAAAAGTTATTCAAGAAAATAGGCAAAAAATGACCATTCCCCCCCCCCTTATCTCCGAAACTACTAAGTCTTAAATTTTTAAAAAAATACATAAAATAGGTCTATACCTATAGATGGCAGGAAAACCTATTAGAAATGTACAGTCAAGCGTGAGTCGCACTTAATTACAGTTTTTGATCCGACCCCTACGGATTTTTTAAAGAGATTTCACTCACGTTTCACATAAAAAATACATTGTTAACAGTGCCGGATTACTTAGAGTAGTAGTTTTCTTAGAGTAATTGGTGATAATTTTCTGATAAGATAATCATTTTAAATATTTAACGGTCTTACCTACTTACGAGTAATTGTAAGGTCAAATTAAAAATAATGTTTAAAAAATATGTTAAATTGAGAGCTAGCTCAAAGTTTTTTGTACTCGTCGACTTTAATGGTTGAATTAATAAAGACTTTATAACCAATAAGCAAAACAAGCACGTGCTTACGGCATCACGTTCAGGGGGGGCACCTAAATGCCAGGTTGAAAAAGTTGAACAAATTTTAAAATTAGGGACAGACACATCGTTTTTACCACACGATTTTTTTAGCTGTCCAAAAGCTAATTTGCAAAAATAATGGCGCGTAATTCTTTGGGAAACAATCGGTAGCAGTAGAAGAGTCGTGATTACATGCATAGATTCGATTTCAACCCACTCTTTTGCGGTTTGGCGTTAGGTCTTATGCGAGGCCTTCTGCCTTACGGCAAAGTTGATCTTCTGCCTTAATTACACTTGGGCGTGGATCCAAATCCAAGCTTTCCTCTTTCGCAGCTGGGCCTACTGCCTTTCTCACACTTCGCCAATTCAATTCCAAGCTCTCTGCTTTCTTGCATATTTTATGCATGAAAACAACCTAGCTGAGACCCTTAAATATCGAGCCCTATGCGAAGCTAGGCTGATAGAAAACTGTCCCATCCCTTCTCTGTATGAAATCCTGGATTCGCGCCTGGTTGGGCCTATAACTAAAATTGCGTTTTTATATCGAAAAATTTTCGCGCTCGCTTCGCTCGCGTTTTCAATTACTTTATAAGGTATGATAAAGGTGTCATTCGGGTGGCGACTGCAGCAACATTACTCTGTTGCAACGTTACTGCTGCAGTACTGTCCACTTCCGTGATAAAATGATGTGACTGATTTCCATACTAAAAGTAAAAATGTACAACTGTCTATCATATTGCGTTTTTATATCGAAAAATTTCCGCGCTCGCTTCGCTCGCGTTTTTATTACTTTCTAAGCTATGATAAAGGTGACATTCGGGTGGCGACTGCAACAGCATTAGGTACTCTGTTGCAACATTACTGCTGCGGCACTGTCAATTTTCGTGATAAAATGATGTGACTGATTTCCATTCTCAGCTGTAATGCGGCAATGAACTTCTCTCAATTTACCAAAAAATCAATGTAATCTTGATGACCCTAGGGAGATGGGGCACCTAGAAATCCTTAGGGCATCAAAATATCTTAATCCGGCACTGATTGTTAAAAATTGTGTAATATACGGAACCCTTGGAACGCGAGTCCGACTCGCACTTGGCCGGTTTTTTTAAGATTATTATGACGAAGAACTAATTAAATTTGGGGCAGTTTAATGTAAATTAATATTTTCTATTCATAAAAGATAAACTGTAATATGATTGATATTTTGTAGTGATGTATTATTACATTTATTTCCATAAGGTACCTTTTCGTAAATGTATGGAGCAAATACTGTTATTGTTATGTAAGTTTAAAGTGGCATAAGGGGTTAAATATAGTATTTAGTTGGGGTTTTAGGATTTATTTCATTTGAATGACAGAATTTCTTTCATATGTGCTCAGAAAAATTGATTGTGTGTCACATTAAAAGTAAAAATATTCAATTTTGTGATTTTATATGAAAAAGTCAGAAAATACATTTTCACCTCTAAATCGGTATTGTTTTTTGCTTAAACTGTCTGTCAGTGTCGCTTTCTAATTGATAAAATTTAAATCTTGAGAGCTCATTGCAATCAATCGTGAAAATGAAATAAAACTTTATTTTCAAGAGATTGGTTAGTATACACATAAATCGGTCGATATCAAAAGTTTCTATTTGCATTACAGAACAAGTCGCAATATTTTTTTAATCTCAGATATATAAGGTATTATTATTTGTAGTCAACTATGTAACTTACTTCAGGAACATAGTTTTTTAGGCGGCTAAACTTAAAACTTCTCTATCGTAAAGTTGCTCATTTCACAACATTATTTTCAAAAAATCATATCTCTGTAACTACGCAACCTAGAAGGTTGATCTTTTGTGTTATCGATAGCTTATTTATTGTAGATTACTGGGGTATGCATAACTCCATACCCGCCATAAGGTACCTTTGACCGTGGGACGTCACATATGGGTTTTTAGTAACAAAACAAAATTCAATAACATTTAAAGTTTAAGCTGCTTGAGAGTTTCACAAACTTTTTATATTAATTACAAAAACATTTAATAATTAATACTCACGTATTTACTGCAATATGTTAAAGGTCGAGCCAGTTTACCTGCAGATAATTTTATACTGGAAAACATGACTGATATTACTTTTCACTGTTAAACTGTTGTTCACTTATAAAAACGTACGCTGTACGGAATAAAACAATCACCCACGACGAATTATTACTATCTTTTAATTGACACTAGCTTGAGCCTCTTTCTTATCACAAAAGTTTTAAATCTCTTATCAGTAGTTTCCATCTGTTTTTTCTTCTGACGTCTGTTTAAAAGATCATCTACACGACCTGACTGAGATAGTAGATCTAGTATACGTCGCACAGACGCACGAAATTTTTACTCGGTTTCCGTACGGAATGACATGTGTGAACGGGACGTCGCTCTACACATCCATAGTGCTGTCTCGCTTGTTATTATCAGATTGGCGAATAATTGTCCCGTTCTGGACGGGGCTTTTATATTACGCGATATTTGAGCAAAGTGAAAAAATGCAGATTTGTAAAGCAGATGGCCGGAACGAACTGTCAATAAGTGAAGCGAAGTGACAAAGTGACATGACGTGGTCGGTGTCGAAAAAAAGAATAGAATAGAAGCGGTGTTTTGGTCGGCTTTATAATTTACGTACAAATTGTATCAATTCATTAAGACAAAATGGGTAAATGATGATTAACTTGTTACAATACTTATGTATCTTGTGACTATGTCGTATATTCAAGTTACATTTTATCATTTTAGCTTTGAACAGCGCGACGTCTTTCGTCATATCATCGATATTAACCCTCCTGATATTTTCGGGAATGCAAATGTACAAACCTTGGCTGGTTAGATCGCCCATGACCATTATATTCGGAGGCTACCTTGGATCTGTTATGTTCATGTTCTTCGTTACTGTATCCTTTGTAAACAAAATGCATCTAAAGATGTGACTACGGACTACGCGACCAACTCGCAATGGTTTAATCTATACCCATGTTGCATATAAGTTCAAACCTCATAACAGTCATAGTCATATATTTAAAAGCCCAGCCCCATTGCTGGTGGCATTACAATATTTTCCCTTAAATTTATATTGTGTCAACTTATTGTTCTCAATCTGACTCTTGTAAGAACTACTAGGTTTTTTAAATTGGCTAAGTGAAATCTTAATACTCTTATTAGATAAGAACAAATCACAAAACACCTCAAGACAACAAAGTATTTTAGGGATCTCTTCCAAGTTGATTAGGAAAAAAATGTTTAGAACTAGGTACCTATTATGCTCACTTAAAACTTTGGATTGGTTGCATTGCTGTAAACTGGATTGGTTCATTAAAACGTCTTATGAGATTATTTAATTTAGTTATTTTTATAATTATGAGTTTAGAAACATCATGTTAGTTGTACAATTTAATTTCCTAAACAATAGTACAGGCCATAGGTAATCTAGAGGCAACTTTGTTTGGGAAGAACTTCCAGTTGAAGCTGCCAGAGATAGTGCTGTCTATGGCAGTGTCACTTATTGCTGCGGGAATGGTGCATAGGATTTGCTTCACAACATGGTAAGATGATATCAAAAACTATTCCCTTTATCAAAAATTGTCGTTAAAGACCCCTTTTGGTAAAAATCTTAAAATAAGTCGCCTTAATAGAAAGGTGGGAAGAAGGGGGGGTGGGAGGGGGGAGTTCGGGAAACCCCCCCTCCAACTTTCCCCCCGCGGCATTATTCATAATTTCATTGTTATAATTTGAGGTTATGACAGTGCCAAAGATTGGGTTATTCGCAGACGGTCTAGAACGCAAAATGACTAGTGTAATATTTTGCCTCTATCACTTTTAGTCTACATCGCGAACGCTCCAGAATGCAAAATGCCTACATCATTTTCGTTTATCTTTACGTTAGCGATGTCGACGGAGCCCCGCTATCGCGGGGCTCCTATTCTATGCTGTTTGGACTTCGGCCTTTTGAAGATAACTAACGAACCTAACCTACCCTAGTGATATAAAAAAGTGGTAATTTTACGTTCTAAACCGTTCGCGATGTAGACTATAAGGGTGTAGGCAAAATATTCACTAGTCATTTTGCGTTCTAGACCGTCTTAATATTCAATGATCACCCAAATAAAAAACATTTTTTGCGATATCTTTTTGGGATATCTCCCCTACATGTAAAGTGGGGATGAATTTTTTTAACCACTTTGTTGGCATAATTGATTTATATATCCATGAATAATTGCAACTATGTAGCACTAACAATCATGGAACAAAGCCTCGGACGGACATGGCAAAACTATATGGGTTCCTAGTTGACTATGGAACCTTAAAAATGGAGATATTTTTTATTTTGTTGTCTATTTGATTTATTTAAGTAGAGTTAGACCAAGAAAAGTCTGCATCGATTTTGATAGCCTGTGCAGTACAAGTGTTATTTATACATCATAATTTCATAGAAGTTTAATTTTATGAAGTAAGAGAGATTCAAATGCTTGATAAATAAATCTGACAGGGCAGTCTGGCTATTCTAAAGGTTTGAAGAAAAATTGACCTCACTAGTCAAAACAGCTAAGAGGACAGACAAAGATGAAATGCAGCTTCGAAACATAATTTAGGAGCCTCATAAAATAATTCCACTGTCAATACATACAGGATAATTAGGTATTGTGCCTGTCTCCTGCCCTGGTATCAATTAGCTCATCTTTATAATTTACATTCCTATTTACCTTGAACAATGCTGACAGAATGACTCATATCCTCCATATTGAAGGACTATGATAAGATTATAGAATTGAATGACGTAACAACGTTAAATAGCTTGTTTCATGTTTTGTTTATGATTGTCATTTGTTTGTTTCAGCTTGATATTTTCAATAATCGTCATTTACTACATGAACAAGTTGTCACAGAAGACTTATGCAACTACTGCACCAGTTGCTGCACCAACCAAGGCTCGTCGCCACAAGTGATTATCTCAATAAGTCAATTTTATAATATTTTATAATAAAGTAATTAACTCATATTGTTTTTTTTTTTCATTATAAAGGTAAAGGGATTTAAGAAACAACAATCAATGCATTTGTTAGTATATAATTTATTCAATTATACTCAGTGTTATAGCAAACTTATCTGCCTCTTAACTTTTAGATATAAACACTAAATTAATTTAAGAGTTAGTAGTTCACCAATGTGGAAAAATAAACAATTTGTTAATCATCAAAAAATAAATAATTCATCTTGGCTGTTACTCATGTTTTTGCACTTTCATACAGCCATTAATTAAATACTCTCATAAGTTATGTATTAATAACTATGAGTCGAATACAACCTACTCTTATATTTTGTTCCATTTGTCTTTTGAACAAAATTATCACAAACCAAAAAAAAACCTTAGGGGTAAACTTAACAATATTAAATTAAATAGGTACTTATTAATAAATTCAATCAATGAGTTGCCACTGCCAACATAGATCATGAGCTACAATTTTTAAGGTCCAGTTTTGCCACCAAGTCAATCAGACATTTAACAATTTCAACTGAATAGGGAAAATCTTACTATTGATATGGAAATAAATAAATTTTGTAAATAGATAAAAAAAAAACTTCAACATTATGTAATAGTACCATTAGAACATATTTAGTAAATGCCTCACAAGCATTTAAGAAATGATAACAAAATACCATTGATACACTATAAAGATAATATGTAATATCCTTTGTAAATTATTGTATGTTGGCCCGTGGGCTTAGAAATATAATTAAAGATCTAGTTTTAAATATCAATTAGTCTTTTAGAAGTAGTGTGCAGTTACTTACAATGCTTAACCTACACAGATATTGCACACTGGCATCTTATAAATAGAAGTCTAATTGTTTCTTAAAAGTAAGGTGTTAATCAAAGTGGACACATTCACTTTAACTTAAAAACTACAAAATAATAATAAAATCATGTTTGAAAAACCCTACATTATAAAAATCCAAGATTGGAACCACAGACTGTTAAATACATTTTAGAAAGAATTTATGTGGATGATGTGAGTTTGGCACTAAAAATGGAAAATATATTTATTTCTTAAGTAGATATGTTAACAATTGACCACATTTTATAAAACAAAGGCAAATTGATTTATAACCAATAAGTATCACAGACTTTTTCAAACATGTAAGGCACATAGATGATTAGGTACATTAGACCAGCCTGTTTGCACTCATTCACATAGTGAAAGTTGAGCATTAACCTATAGACAACGCTTAGTTAAAATTCTAGAAAATAGACATATGCCATTCTCTTTCTTAAGATACCTGTAGTAATAATGGAAAAAAATCTAGAACAATGGGCTATTATATTGGAAAGAACAATAAGGCTAGCATTATTTCTCATAATTGTTTTCAATACTTTAAAAATATATTAAATAATGAAAATAATTTATCAAAAACATGTCCATTCCAGTATTAGGACATGAATCACTTATTCCTTATGTGCATGCTGTTATTTCTCGAGTAAGGGTTTTGCAAGATTCTCGGAGTTGTTTCCATCACTCGCAATAGTAGCTCATCCAAATAATTTTCCAAATCTTTGGTTTTCTTCTTTTCTGTTTCTACGTCTCTTTGCATGTTGTACACCATTACAATCAGATCTTCTTTAGATTTGCCTTCAAGTTGCTGCAGAACTGTTTTGGGTATGCTGTTGTATACAGGATTGATGGAGTCTTCTTCTACAATATTTTCCTCTCCAACAATAATTCTTTCTTCAAGCAACTTTTTAGGTTTGTTGTTGTTACCAAACTTTTTAAAGAATTTTGGACTTGGTTTTTCTTTTAAAGAGCTTGGGCTGTCAAGTTTTTTATTTCTTTCAAGGCTTGCAGATTTTTCCCTGTCTATCATAGTTTGGCTGACTGTATGAGATTGCTTTTTGGAGTAAAGCTTTTGGGACCATTCATCATCCTTGTCAATAATTTGGGAAGGTGGCCTCGGAGGAGTAAATGTGTCGAGGCTCAGCCTCACAGGTTTTTGAGGCACTGGAACAGACTTGTCAGAATTTGCTAAATTACTACTAGTAGATCTTCTCAAAAACTCTCCACCCCCTAGGTTTTCAAGAGAAGCATTCATTGGGGAAGGTGTGTATTTATGCCCTCGTGGTAGTGTATTGACGTTGAGAGAACTGCCAGAACTTTTGTGAGACAAGTCATCAAAAGCAAATTCATCTTCGTCCTCACTAATGACACCTGGGTCTGCCTCTGTTGGTAAAGTCTTAGGGGTAGAGTGGTCCGGTGTGGACAGTGCAGAGTTTTTAAGATTTCCAATGCTTCCACTTAGAGATGATGAATCACTCTTCTTATCTTTTTTAGTCAAATTCATTTTAGATCCTAGGTTCTTAGCAAACTTTTTCAAGCCCTTGCGTTTTTCGATACTGCCAATGCTCATAAGACTACCACCTACGTTTTGGGCGATGCTAGATAAAGATGACTTATGTTTGTCTTTTTTGCTGAGGTCAGTCAAACTGCCCTCTTTTACAGTAAAGGCAACCTTGACCTCTAACTCTCCTCTATTTTTGTCATTCTCTTTCCCCGGCTTGCCCTGCAAAGTGTACCAACGGTTTCTAGGCCTCTCATAAACATCGAGGTCTTTTAACGGAATCGATATTTGACCTAGTAAATGATCTTTAACAATGTCTTCATCATACACTTTCAAAACAATTTCTGCAGTGTTACCCTGGGACGGTATACGCAACTCGCATTCCTCAAGCCACTCTACATTCTCAGTGGCTTTGTGTTTCACGGATGTTTGGAATTTTTCTTTGCCGAGGGCAATGGTAACAAAACATTTGTTAGTACCGTTTTTACCTTTAATTAGTAGTCCACGGGCTCTTTGGACCGTTACTTGAACGTGCGTTGGATCCCACATCGTATATGAAGTGCCAGAATCACTAACACTGACAGGGTATTTGGGTAAATTTAATAACTTTTATTAAGTAAACTAAATTATTCGTCTAAATCGAGGTATAAACTAATGAATGACTGAATGTGTCATCAGCTGCATCGTTTGGTACTTCACCCAATATTTGTCTATGGTGCTGATGACATTTTGACATTTTTTAGCAAATCGTCGTTGTCATAAAATTTTTAAAAATCCTACATATTATATTAATATTATAATAGGTAATAATATTAAGGGTATAAAATTATTCAACAATACTATATTTACGACGACACGACAACGAGCGCTGGCTAAAAATTAGGATTTCTTTTCACTAAAATAAAACTGGAGGAGTGGCTGTTTATGGTATTTAGGTTGTTTATAGTTAGGCCCCGTACGCACGGCAGCTTTTTCAACGCGCGTTAAAAAAGCGTTTGAATGACACAAATGGATAACCATGTATGTATTCACACGACAGCGGTGGCGCTTTTTATCAAACGTTGTTGGATTTTCGACTTTAAGCCTTGGTCGTTAAATCGAATTTAGAGTGCAGACAGATTCAAGCGCTTTTTTAACGCGCGTTGAAAAAGCTCCCGTGCGAATGGGGGCTTAAGGCCAGGCTGACGCAACTAGGAACAAAAAAAGGTTTTGTATGGACTATAGTGACCTAGCCATAGCCAAAAAAACAAAATAAAACGTCAGTGCTATTCATCTGTCATGTCAACTGTCAGCCACATTGCTTTGTTGCTTGTCATGGCGGTTCGTAGATTTTACTTACGTATTTCTTGCAATTTCTTTTTTAAAAGCCTTCGTTATTTTCCAAAACAGTCAAACGTGATAAGAACATACAGTGAGTCTATAGATTTTGTTTAAATGCCACCGAAAACTAAGTTGTTTCAGTGCGAAACATGTGGAAATTGATACACTCGCGAAAATCGCAAAAAAGGAAGTTTCCATTAGATGAAGACCGGTAAGTATTGCTTTAGATACTTTTAGCCTTATTTTGGTGTAGCAGGCTATAAACACATCGAAAATTAGATATTTCATATCCACTTTCATTGTGAACTAGGGATGTACTACAAGTACCGATACGAAGTATCGATATCGACTGCAGCCTAATTTTTTATCAATGTAAATAGTAAATAAAATAAAATGAGTGAATTTCCTGGTAACTTGCATACAACATGACTATAATTATTTCTTCGAATATTTTTAGTGGGTAATTATCTATCATCTGTGTATTAATGGAATGGACATTATATTATATATTTTTGGAATCTAGTCATAGGGGATATTACTGCAATGTTCTGCCGCCAGAGTGTAGCACTACCGACTCTAGAAAATTCATAGACTAACTTATACATACTCTGCTTTAAACTGTTTTATGACAAATTTTCACAGACTATAAATTATGACATTGATGCATCAAGGCGGTTTGTTAACAAGGGCCTACTGGTAAACGCGAAAATCGAAATTTAGTTATCTGCCCCTTTATCGCTCGAATATGCAAGAGTGATAGAGAGGTTAGATAACTGTGGGCGTCATGCCGAATGTTTTATGTATTTATTATTGATTTTATGTTCATACACTTTTACATTTTACAGTTTTATGTTTTTACAATTTTATCTTTTTACAATTTAATTAAATTAATTTTATTATTTATTTCCAATGCAATTAATTATTTATTCCGAATCATTTAATGTTATATACAATGAATTTATTTTATATTCTAATTCAGTTAATAATTATTTACAGTAATTTTAATTGTTAATTAGTATTTCATGAATTTTACCTTTTAACCTTTTTACATAAATTGATTTAACTTATTGCAACAAATGAATTAATATAAACAATGAACTATGTACAATAAAATCAAATAGCAAATGTTAATGTTACATGTTTTGTATGTTCAAGCGGACAAACAGATCCCTTGTTATTAGTAGATAGTTTAGCGCGCAGCGACTGCATACGTCACGGCCATACCGGTTCTCTGCCGGCCGCTCTGCGCCCGCGCATTCTCTCGCGGCTACGCGAGTCAGTCCATCAGCCGCTTTGACGCGAAGTGCATGTCGCTGCGCCGCGCATTTGCACTGCAATCGCATTCCATTGCATTTAGCTCGCGCCTAATAGTTTTAAGTGCCTATCGCTTTACCATTTCTCCTTCTGTAAATATCTACTCTGTGCTTTCGCTTATGCATGTGTGTGCTCAAGAATAAAGCTACAAAACATACTGCTTGTTTGCTTTCTACGCCCGAAGCTAGCACCTAGATCAAGTAAGTGGATAGATCAGAGATATACTGCGTAATACGCATTCCACATAACGAAATTTCAGTTTTCTTGTTCCGCGGTAGACCCCCAGATTGTGACAGATAGTGGTAGTGGCGCTACCTACGCAGAGTTTTGCGTAATATTCTCTATTATTTAAGATTTTAACCTAAAGTATAAGAAAATGTATGTGTGTCTGTTTTAATTATTAAATGTTTTCAGATGCAGGCAGTGGGTCAAATAATTGTAAAGGAAGACTTAATTTTATTAATCAAGAATATAATATAAAAAAAAATCATTTAATCAGGTGAACACACATTTTCCTCTGTTACCTGTGGACCGTCGAACCGTCGGGATATATTTTAAATTAATTAAAATAAATTATTTAAAAAAATCATTTTACATATTTTTATTTTAACAATTAGAAGTCGTGTTCACATTTAAGTCCAACCATGTATTAGTCCACTCAAAGAACACTATATATAACATACGACTTAAATGTGGACTCGATTCTAACCTGATTTCGAGTACGAAATTTGTTGACAGGGGCCCATGTTTCAACCCTCCCCAATTTATCGATATCGATAAAATTCGCAAGCGTGTAGCATACTACACTATTTAAGTATGTTATGTTGGTACTATTGTTCTTTGACAGTTCTTTGTCGTACATGTTGGTAATGATTGGATAACCAAACATATACACAGACCAATCAAGTCACTAGTATGGAAGTCCCGTCTCTTAAAACGTAGTGATTATATTCTCTTTGGTTACGGCCTTTAAGCCCCCTCCAGACTACGCTGTCTGCGAAAATCGACTCCACACTCGCGTTCGCGGCTTCGCCCGCGATTCACGCGCATAGTCTAGAGAGGGCTTTAGGCCAAGCGCGCACCAATATCCTCTAAGGCGCACCACGATTTAAATTTTTGCGACACGATTTTAGAATCGCGCTGTAATATATCGCAGAAAATTCACTGCGCGCACTGCGATGAAAAAGTCGACGATTTGTTCATTCTCAACATGGATTTCGTACCAGTCGTTTGTCATGAAACGTGTCTTTAATATGCGATCGCAGTATAACTTTGAGTATTTATACCACAAAGGTGATCTCCACGTGATCTCCTTCTATTTCCATAATTAAATGGTCAACATCTAGCGTCTCATCTTCAGACTCCATCGGAGAAGCAGGTTCCGACATGTTGAGGCTTGGAGAGCGAAGTGCCGACTGAGGTCCGGGGTGCGATTTTATTATCGCAGTGCGCGCAGTGCCATACAACTCCGTATGCTGCAATTCACTTTGCGACAATCGCGTCGCGAGCAGTCGCGGAAAAATGTGACAAATCACAATTTTAAAATCGCTGCGATTTTTTTGTCGCATATGCGCGCACTGCCATATAAACACATACGTTACATTTCTGCGACTAAATTATCGCGCGACAAAAAGTCGTGGTGCGCGCTTGGCCTTACACACGGATCCAGGTTTTAAAGCCATAATACACTACCGCACTGCACCAAAGTCGCGGTGCGGTGCGGTAGTGTGTTACGCCTATTAACCTTTTAACGGGCATAAAGGAGTCAGAAATTACGTTAAATTGAACCCTATTGTTTGAAAATAGAGTTCAAAATATTTGTGGGAAATATATTCTCTCTGCCTTACAAAGGCTTAAAGAGATATATTTTTCTCGCTCTCACCTATGGGTGCGGCGGACCAAGGTTGCGATGCGGTGCGGTAGTCTGTTAGGGTTTTAATAGTTCCTAGTTAGTGCAGTCAGACTACATACTATAACGATCAGTATAAGCCTGTTACGCCTTCCTGGCAGGGCAGGGACGCCGTATTACGTGAGACACGATGGAGATGTTTCTTATATCTTTCAATATAAATAGGTACTTAAAATAACCCTAATACAATTTTAACAAATGTAATTGCGCTTTGGAAGTTTTGATACCACCGATCGGCCTAATCCTAAGTCTACAGACCCTGAAATAGTTATTTACGATACAAGTGCGGAAAAGAGGAAATTCGTCGAATTACCTATTCGCATGTGTATCGTACAACGTTTTACAGTACATATGGCCATTTAAACTTTTGACATACGCACGAAAAGTGCGTTTTTACGCACTAGTGCGGGAAAATAGGACCATACGTACTGTAAAAATATTTTTTAAGATTTTCGACAGACGTTCGTTAGGTGCTACTTAGGACCAAAAGGTCGTCATTTGTCATCGCCAGTCAGATTACGGAAACGGATTGCACAAAAGACGTCTTAGAGCCACTTCCTCTTTCCTAATGCTAATGCTACGACTGCTGTGGAAAAAGACAAAGCAGTTTAAGTTAAGGATGGGCATAACATAACAATAGATTGGCGAAAAAAAAAGACATTTATAAAGGCGAGTTTGTATGCTTCCTAAGTACTGCATTTATGTAGGTACCTATTTATTCACTGGCGGTGGCACTTTTTATCAAGCGTTGTTGGATTTTGCAGGATATGCCTACACTTTCCTGGGAAATTACATCACATAATATGTACCTAGTACATCATTACTACAAAATTAACTCCTTTTACTGATATATTTGCGTCCAGTAACCTACTTAATAAGTTTAATAACTCATAATTCATTTAGGTATAATATCTGGGAGACCGAGCTTTGCTCGGAAAACATATAAATACTCAAAAATGCGCATTTTCCCAGAGACAAGACCTAGGTAGATCGATTTATCACATAGCAAATTTCATCAAAATCGTTAGAGCCGTTTCGGAGATCTCCGAAATAGTTTGTAATTTTAACAAGAATTGCTCGTTTTTTAAAGGTATAATACGAACTGCCACAACTTGAATTCCCACACTTCGTTGGGTGCGCTTTGGCTATGGCGACCATAATAAACTTAAAGTATTTCAGGATTTTTACCGACAAGGTAAGATAATATTTAATTACCTAACTTTCTCTGGTACCATCGTCAATACTTACACATTTTACATTACTTTCATGGCAGTATGTACATATCTATATAAAATGTAAGTACCTCTGCGAAAGCTGGAAAGGGGGGCTGCAAAATTCAACCATTTTCAAAGATAACGGGTGCGGTAGCTGGCAGCCACGACCACGTATCTACATAGGTATCCCTATCTGACATGAAATACTTAGTATGAAAGAGTTAAAAACTCAGGTGAACTTTTCGGCTCGGACCCTTATCTTAAAGGGCTTAGGTTAGTTAGAGATTAGGGCCCGAAAAGTTTAACTGACTTTAGCCTTACTTATAGTTTGTCAAGCAAATCTTGTCAGTTGAAAAAGGCGGCAAATTTAAAAAATGTAGGTACGAAGGGTTATCGTCCCATAGAAAATGTGAATTTCGCGCCTTTTTCTACTGACAAGATTAAATTTGCTTGACCAAATTTAATATACATATATATGCCTGGCGACGAGGGAGAGAGCAGCACGTGCGCAACAAATACATATTTGGCAATAAACCAATCACACAGGGGTGGTCGTAAAATTTTTACCAAGTGGCTCCAAGCGCGGTAAGTATCCACAAACTATCTGGCTAGGTGGAGTAGGTGGCACACTTCGTTTGCCTCAATACCTTCTCGGAGTTCAAGTTGTTTGCTCCTTATCACGTTATGTTAGTTAAACTTACCTACTTGATGCTCTAGTCGGTACTTCGGTAAGTTAAGTTAAGCATTTATTTGGTCGTAATACTTACTTAATTATTTGGTCATAATACTTATTTTAGCATAGGTAGGTACGATAGCAGGGCTTTTATTAATCCCTAAAAATTTGTGCCTGCACCATAGATATTATGGTAAATTAACTACTGACTGCTATACGTAATCTCCTTGTGTAGGTTGCCAAACGGATTCAGGGTTTCTTTAGGATGCAGCCAGGCATTAACCGAGATGTAGAGGTTATTAGCGTTTCAGCGGTACATATTATTTATTCTATAATACTAACTTATAATACTAACTGGACCCGGGTATGTCCTGGACCCGGGTATGTCCTTAAACTACGTCCAAGACCACCGGTGGACGGGCAGCAGCGTCCCTCAAATTCGGTGTACTCGACTGCGATCGCCAACCCGCCTGCCAAGCGTGGCGATTATGGCATTCACCCCCCCAAATGGGGAGGCCTATGTTCAGCAGTGGACGTCTTATGGCTGAGATGATGATGATGAATACTAACTTAACACCTACTAAAACTGTATAAAATCTACCAAACAAATGAAATATTTGTCCAAACCACAACATATTTTCCGAATACCACAGTGCAATATTAAGCGGCGGGCATTATCATTACATTCGTTCATTCCTTGCTTTAATTAAATCATTAGTTGGAACATTACCCTAACATGTCACTGTCACCAACATGCTCGCTGATACATGCAACATTATGAACGCCCTGAATGTGGGGATGACAGCTCCGAATCTGAAACAACGCACTTATCAAGAATTTGCGGGTTGACTAGGTTTATTATCCTGTCAGTTTATTTTATACATAGTTTAATAGTACATTACGATACAAGTGCGAAAAGTAGGAAATTCCCAACGACCGTACCTACAATACACGAGTATTGTAGGTAGAGGTACAATGTCGGTCGAGTTAGTCGCAAGCAAACACGCGGCACAACAAAGCCTCTGGAATAACAGAACAAAATTATTTGACCTCCAAAATAAAATACACAGTCAAATTAAGACCACTTGCTTTTACAAACTCGTACCACGCTAATTATGTTTGTTGTGTTTTCAACCCTGTGAAATTAAATTAAGGTTTACTTTTCCTAAAAGAGAAAAATAATAAAAATGAGACTTAAAAAACAGCCGATTTTGTTATGGATATGTTTATTTACAAACATGCTACACAATGTAGATATCAAGTTGCTCCTGTGCCTGTGTCATACCGCATTTGAATGTTTTAGTACACTCTGAAAATTGAATCCGAGCTGGATTGTATTCCTATAGGGGTTGTGCACAAATCACGCGAGGTGTTTTCGGCTAATTTTTGACCCCTCCTCCCCCTTGGTGATATTTGGTGAGATTTTTGATTACCCCCCATCCCCCAACATAACCTCACGTGTATTTTTTATCCGACCGGTCAAGGCCACGCGCTCCAAAATTTCGTAAATTAGACTCGCTATTTTGAATTGAAGTGCGAAGTGAAGATTTATGTTTAAAGAAACCCAGAAAAAGTATCTTCCTACTCATGTGGTAGGTGTTTTTTCTTAGTTTCTTCCTTCCTTAATATTTCCGTCAAGGGCGTACATTGAATCCTGAATGAAGCGATGGATTCTACAGTAAAGTAGAATCCTGAGCGTAATGAGGGATTCAAGTGTTAATGCCCAAGACGAAATCATTTTGATACCGTGTGACACATACTGCTTTTGACATCAACTATGAGGAAATTGTTATGTTCCAAAATATGTATTATTTGACCAAAAAAAAAAAAAAATAGAATTAAGAAAGAAAAAATCGTCTCCTAGAACAGAAAAGTACAACTTTGATCCCTCCTAGCAGGGAAGAAAAGTGCTACTTTGATCCCTCCTAGCGGGGAAGAAAAAGCCCTTTTTCGAATAGGTGATGTGAAAACACCATATCCCTACTAGAACAATTACACACCCGAAGCACTACCACCAGTTTTGACATTGACAGATACGCTCGCGTCTAAGTAACTTACTTTCTATGCATCTCGCTCGTACTCGCATATTAGTGCAAGCGAGATCTATAAAAAGTAATTTACGTATAGATCGTTTTTTTTAGCATTAGAAATAAGGTAAAGGACTTCCGGTTCGAGCGCCATCTTGATGGCATGCGGCGAGATTGATTGATTTGTTTTTTGCTCATTAATATTGTTTAAAGTGTAATATCGATAGCCTATTATACAGTAAACTAATGTGGTAGTGTGCAGTGAATGGAGAATTTATCTTGAAGCACGTTTAACCATCATTTTGGAGTCAACGGCCGGTTGTCCACGTGTTTCTTGTAAAGCCTGCTATCGCTTTACAAGAGCTAAATCACCGTACACTGTCTTGTACTAACCGTACAATTTCAATCGTTTTACCCTGCTACTACGACCTTGACACTGGCGAAATAGCCCCAATGGGCTGAAGCCATAATTTTAAAAGAATGAATGATAAGGTAAACAATCTTGATGTGTCTTTTAATTGAAAAACACGTTTTAAAAATAAGTGACGGCAAATATGTAACAATTATGAATCTAATACGATCATTTATATTCTTCTGCTTTCATAAGTAATAGTTACTGATTTTTAAAAAGCGTTTTTCAATTAAAAGACATGTCAAGATCGCTTACCTTCTTTCAAGTTCTTTCTAATGCTAAAAAAAACGAACTATAGACGCGAGCGTATCGTCAATGTCAAAACTGGTGGTAGCCGTACCGGAAACAACGTGTATACCGATAGCGCCGCGTTTCCAGGAACAAAACACTTTTATAAAAAAAAACTAATACATATTTGGCAATAAACCAATCACACAACGGTGGTCGTAAAATTGTTACCAAGTGGCTCCAAGCGCGGTAAGTATCACAAACTATCTGGCTAGGTGGCACACTTCGTTTGCCTGAATACCTTCTCGGAGTTCAAGTTGTTTGCTCCTTGTCACTTTATTGTTGTGATTTCTTAGAATTAATCATTATAATAAGAGTAGGTAGTTATATATTAAGGTTAATTTTGAACGGTACCTTGCCGTCATCACAACTTTATTCTTAAGTATAAAAAGGGTAGTTGGAAAAATTAAGGTGTGATGGTGGGGAGTTACCGTTGGCGGTTGAGCCGTAGGCCGTTGGCGGCAGTTGGTGATCATCAGTGCTAGCGTAAGCGTTAAAAAAGAAAGATTAGTAATTAACTAGTGCTAATAGTTTGTAACCTTAATCTGTTGTGATCTGAAATATAAAAATCATCCAGACGAGTGAGGAGTTTTATTACAAGTCAGAAGTGGGCGTGAGCTTGCGTTGCTCGCCATGCCGGACGGAAAAAGTGAGTAACTTTGGATCTATTATTCTTTCATTTGAAATGAAATGACAGCAAACAATTTCATCGCAAGGTTAGGTGTACACGAAAAAGATTGAAATTACATGACACGAAGCAATCACTTTATTAACTATAAAGTAACGCAACTAGTCGTATAGAATTAATTTGTCAGTGTACCTACCTATATGCGATGGATTGTTTGTCCAGTTATAGAGTGAATTAACAGTCATATGTAGATGTATTGTTTATGAGTGCGGCCATGTGGGTGTGCTGCCAGAGAGCGTTAACAGCCATGTAGGTGTGCTGTTACGAGTGCGGCCATGTAGGTGTGCTGCCAGAGAGCGTTAATAGCCATGTAGGTGTGCTGTTAATGTGTGCGGCCATGTAGGTGTGCTGCCAGAGAGAGTTAATAGCCATGTAGGTGTGCTGTTACGAGTGCGGCCATGTAGGTGTGCTGCCAGAGAGCGTTAATAGCCATGTAGGTGTGCTGTTAATGTGTGCGGCCATGTAGGTGTGCTGCCAGAGAGGGTTAATAGCCATGTAGGTGTGTTGTTAATGTGTGCGGCCATGTAGGTGTGCTGCCAGAGAGAGTTAATAGCCATGTAGGTGTGCTGTTAATGTGTGCGGCCATGTAGGTGTGCTGCCAGAGAGAGTTAATAGCCATGTAGGTGTGCTGTTACGAGTGCGGCCATGTAGGTGTGCTGCCAGAGAGAGTTAATAGCCATGTAGGTGTGCTGTTTATGTGAGCGACCATGTAAGTGTGCTAAGTCTAAAGAGTATAGAGTTTAAAGAGTCTAAAGAGTTTAAAGAGTCTAAAGAGTTTAGGGTCTAAAGAGTCTAAAGAGTTTAAAGAGTCTAAAGAGTCTAAAGAGCCTAAAGAGTCTAAAGAGTCTAAAGAGTCTAAAAGAGTCTAAAGTGTCTAAAGAGTCTAAAGAGTCTAAAGAGTCTAAAGAGTCTAAATAGTCTCAATAGTCTAATGAGTCTAATGAGTCTAATGAGTCTAATGCGTCTAATGAGTCTAATGAGTCTAATGAGTCTAATGAGTCTAATGAGTCTAATGAGTCTAATGAGTATAGAGTCTAATGAGTCTAATGAGTCTAATGAGTCTAATGCGTCTAATGAGTCTAATGAGTCTAATGAGTCTAACGAGTCTAACGAGTCTAACGAGTCTAATGAGTCTAATGAGTCTATTGAGTCTAATGAGTCTAATGAGTCTAATGAGTCTAATGAGTCTAATGAGTCTAATGAGTCTAATGAGTCTAATGAGTCTAATGAGTCTAATGAGTCTAATGAGTCTAATGAGTCTAATGAGCCTAATGAGTCTAATGAGTCTAATGAGTCTAATGAGTCTAATGAGTCTAAAATGTCTGAATAGTCTAAAGAGTCAAGTCTAAAGAGAGATGAGTTAAAGAGATGAGCGATTGGATGTTTAGACCCATAAGTTTAGGGAGTGGGTTTGAGTAAAGAGCATAAAATGCGCTTGACGTGTTTCAGATGATGAGGAAAGTCCCACGCCGAGGCGCGCCAAGCGTAAGCACAGGAGAAAGAGGTCCACGACACCAGAACACGCTGGCAAAGCTTCTGACGAGGAGCAGAGTTACACGCCGAAGCGCCCCAGACGTAAGCGCAGGAGAAGGAGGTCCATGACACCAGATGAAGCTGGCGAAACTTCTGGTAAGAGGAGCCGAACGGGAGTAACTGCAGATGAACTATTGAAGATAGTTACTGCGCTTCAAGGAGTACCAAGTAAGACCACTTCTAATAATAATGTTGTTCCGGAGTTCGACCCTAACAACAAAGCTCAAGACGTCGAACGATGGATTAAGAAGGTAAACGAGTGCGCCGAGATTTATTCTTGGGATGAGAAGCAAATAATACATTATGCGCTCCAGAAGTTACGTGGATTGGCAAAAAGTTGGTACGAGTCCCTGCCATCCCTCAGCTATTCGTGGGAGGTCTGGCAGAGTAAATTAAAAAAAGCTTTCCCGAATGATGTCAATTATGGCAAACTATTAGATGAAATGTTAAACCGAAGATCTCGCACGGACGAAACTCTCAGAGATTATTTTTATGAGAAACTTGCGTTATTGAGTCGGTGCGAGATTGTCGGTCGGAAGGCAGTTGATTGTATAATCTACGGAATCAATGACAGCTCAGTTAGAAATGGGGCCCAAGCCCTCAAATGTGAGGAACCGGAGGACCTGTTAAATTATTTAGCATCACAACAGCCCTCGCAATCTAAAGACGCATCACGGGGCCCGTCAGCTTCAAATTCATCAAAGAGACGGGACTTTCGTAGTAATCCTTCTGACAAAAGCTCTGCTAGTAACAGGGGAGTAGACTCCACTTGTTATAATTGTCATGAGCGTGGCCATGTTTACCTGAATTGTCCCAAGCCAATCGTTAAGTGCGGCAAATGCCACAGAGTAGGGCATAATGACGAGAATTGCTCTAGGAGACCATTACAAACGCAACCCCGTAATACCAGTAGCTCTAGCAGTCAGCCTACTGACAAAAAGGTCTTGAAAGTATCAGTAGATGTTGATGAGGTCGAAAGAAGAGCATCCTTTGACATAAAAACATCAGAAGGTTGTTCTAACACTTCTAACCATGCTAACCATTTTAATGATAGTGTAGATGATTCCGCAAACGAGAAGTTTCATAAGACTTTGCGTTAATGGACAAATGTTAGGCGCTTACATTGACTTCGGTTGTGCGCGTAGTCTAATTCGGTATACAGATGCGGTCGCGTTGGGATTAATAAAAAGTGGAAGCACATCGTTGCCCACCTTAAGAGGTTTTGGTCATTCGGCAGTCGTGCCTAAAGCGGAGGCTACTGTTCATGTTAGGATTGACGAAGTTGAGATGGAGTTGAATGTTTTGGTTGTGGATGACGCGTATTTGGAAGATTCGCTGATGATCGGAAGGGACTTTACAGAAAAGCCATGTGTAACAGCATTGAAAAACAATAAGCAATTGTTCCTTTATCATACTCCCTCTGAACTTTCCGAAAATCAAAATCAGGCTATCGGTCTTTATATCTTAAAAGATGCTACAGTAGTAAAGGGAGGTTTATTGGAGGTATACACTAAAGATAATTACACTGGCAATGTTTACTCGGACGGTGGAACCAGGATGAGTCCCAATCAAGAATATCACCTACATCAGGGTTATTATGAGGTGAAGGAGAGTAGAGCAGTAGTATTTGTAACTTCGTTAACTAGAGCGCCACTCAACTTTAGGGCAGGGACATTGATAGCGAGAGTCAATCCAATTACAGAAGTTAAGACTTTGGTCGTTCAGTCTGAATACAATGAAAGGGAAATGAAGCCGATTGAGCAATCTGAAATTAGAGTAGGCAAAGGGGTCGATGAGGAAACTCGCGAGAGACTTCATCAACTCCTCCAAAAATATAGATCTTGTTTTGCCCAAAACCTTAACGAGCTAGGACGTGCTAAAGATGCTAATATGAATATAGATTTACATGACAAGACTCCGGTAGTGTATAGGCCCTATCGAATGTCGCATCCTGAGCGTCAAAAGGTGAGGGATATTGTGGATGAACTGGTTAAAAATGATATTGCACAGGAGTCGAACTCAAATTACGCTAGTCCAATATTACTGGTTCAGAAAAAGAATGGAGAGTCTAGGCTCTGTGTCGACTACAGAGCTCTCAATAATAAAACCATCAAAGACAAATATCCCCTACCTTTAATTGACGATCAGTTGTCGAATTTGAGTGGAAATAAATATTTCATTACGTTGGATCTAGCTTCCGGCTATTATCAGATCCCAGTAGGAGAAGATAGTCGACATTTGACGGCCTTTGTCACCCCGGACGGGCATTATGAATTTAAACGGATGCCCTTCGGGTTGGCAAACGCGCCAGCCGTTTTTCAAAAAATGATGAATGGGTTATTGGGTTCGCGGAGGTTTAAGAGCGCTTTAGCATATATGGACGACCTTCTAATTCCGATCTTATCTTCTGGGACTCAACTTCACAGTGTACACGGACTGTAATGCGCTTCGAACGACCCTTACGAAGCGTGATTTGATTCCGAGGATTGCGCGCTGGTGGCTTACCATAAGTGAATATAACTTTAATATTGAATACCGACCCGGATGTCGAATGAGTCATGTGGACGCTTTGAGCCGCAATCCTCCACAAAACAAAGGGATGATACCATCGGCCAATGTTTTACACATAAGTACTGATAATTGGATTTTGTCATTACAAATGGCTGATTCTAGGCTAGAGAGAATCTTTAAAATTTTAAAACCAAGCTTAGATAAAGAGGTTTCTGATGTCAAGAACAACTTTGTTGTTAAGAACCATGCGTTACACAGAAAAAGGAACAGGGTTTACGTTTGGTAGTTCCTAAAGATGCTAGGTGGCAAATCTGCAGGGCGAACCACGATGATGTGGGTCACTTCGGATGTGCTAAAACGTTGGAACGCATTCAGAACCGTTATTGGTTCCCTAAATTAAGACGTTTTGTGAAGAAATACGTTGCGTCTTGTATCGACTGCGCGTATAATAAAGATAATGCAGCTCGAACCAATACTGGCTTGTTGCATCCGATAGAGAAGGTGGCACAGCCGTTCCACACTCTGCATCTGGACCATTTAGGGCCATTCGTTAAGAGTAAAGCTGGCAATTGCTACATTTTAACTATCGTAGACGGTTTTACTAAATATGTCTTCGCTAGACCAGTCAAAGACACAAAGACAAAGAACGTAGTCAAGGTATTGGATAGTTTATTTAATGACTTCATGATACCTCGTAGGATTATTTCGGATCGTGGGACTGCGTTTACTTCAGGCCAATTTAAAGAGTTTTGTGCCAGCAAAGGGATCAAACATGTACTTAACGCAGTCGCTTGTCCTAGGGCAAACGGACAAGCCGAGCGATTTAATCAAACGATTCTTACTGCTCTATCTACACAGAATTTTGAAAGTGATGAACGTGATTGGGACAAGCGACTGGGTCAAGTACAATGGGGTATTAATAATACCATTAATGCTTCAACAAAAAAGAGTCCCTCTGAACTCCTCTTTGGTGTTAAGTCGAACTGTCCCATCGATAACAAATTGTCAACTGACAATGATGTCGTGGAAATTATTGATGAGTTAGCGTCAGCTACAAATGTCAGAGGTACTGGGTATGACGTAATAGTTCGTGACCCTTTGGTAGATGACGTCTTAGATGAAGGTCAAGGGATCACTTCGTCTTCTTGTGTTAGTGCTTCCGGTAATATCGATGAATCTGCCTCCTCGCTGACAGAAACTAACAGACGCGTCGATGAGATTAGGCAAGAGGCTTCAAAGAATATTAAACACAGTCAAGAACGCCAAAAAGAATTGTATGATTCAAAGAGAAAGCCAGCGGTTTCGTACTCTGTCGGTGATTTGGTGAAACTTACTAAAACCAGCTTCTGTAACAATGGAAAAAGTAAGAAGCTCTTGCCTAAGTTTATCGGCCCGTACAAAGTCACTAGTTGTTTAGGTAATGATCGCTACAGAGTTTCTAACGTACCAGGGTTTAACACAACGAAATATGATAGTGTGATAGCATCTGACCGAATGCGTCCTTGGATTAGTGTGCAGGCACTGCAGGTTAATAGGTCATCTGGTTCTGAGTCATCGGACTCTGACGAGTCAATCTCAGAACAATAAAAAAAAAAAAACTATGTATGGAATAATTAGTATTAAGTTAAACAAATATTGTATTCAGATATTGTGTGTAATTCTGATTAAGTCAAGTATCAGTTGAGAACAGGGACAGGAACCGGTTACCTTAACCGGGGTTTTTCATAGGGTTATTTTAGAGGTGTTTATAAAAACCCCTACCATAACGGTAACCGCTTAATAAGGTAACACTTTGATTCGGTAACCGTATCAGATCGAGTTAACCTCTGTTACCGGTAACCGAAATAAAAACCCAGTCTATTCAGTTACCTCATTATGAGGTTTTTGACCAGTTCAAACGATTGTAATCTTTACGCACACTTAAATTCAACTTATTATTGAATAACCGAGGTTGGCATGGGCGGTCTATGAAGCCTCCAGCACAAACAAGTTTTTTTGCCTTTCCTTTGTTTATCTTTATACCTACTTGTGTGGTGTGTTCTTATTATAAATATTATTATATTATAACTAAAATAATTAAAATAAATAAATTAAATAAGTTTAATAAATAAAATAAATAAAATAAATAAAATAAATAAAATAAATAAAATAAATAAAATAAATAAAATAAATAAAATAAATAAAATAAATAAAATAAATAAAATAAATAAAATAAATAAAATAAATAAAATAAATAAAATAAATAAAATAAATAAAATAAATAAAATAAATAAAATAAATAAAATAAATAAAATAAATAAAATAAATAAAATAAATAAAATAAATAAAATAAATAAAATAAATAAAATAAATAAAATAAATAAAATAAATAAAATAAATAAAATAAATAAAATAAATAAAATAAATAAAATAAATAAAATAAATAAAATAAATAAAATAAATAAAATAAATAAAATAAATAAAATAAATAAAATAAATAAAATAAATAAAATAAATAAAATAAATAAAATAAATAAAATAAATAAAATAAATAAAATAAATAAAATAAATAAAATAAATAAAATAAATAAAATAAATAAAATAAATAAAATAAATAAAATAAATAAAATAAATAAAATAAATAAAATAAATAAAATAAATAAAATAAATAAAATAAATAAAATAAATAAAATAAATAAAATAAATAAAATAAATAAAATAAATAAAATAAATAAAATAAATAAAATAAATAAAATAAATAAAATTAATTAAATAAATTCAAAAAAATAAATAAATTCAACAAATTCAATAAATTAAATCAATTTAATAAGTAAAATCAATAAAATCAACAAAATATAAATAAAGTAAATAAAATAAACAAATTTTTTAGTATTTTTTTTAGTTCTGACGGCACATCACTAAAACTACTTTAATGTAGCAAACCAGTAAGCAACCGATAATAAAGGTTACCATAACTGAATGAAAACCTGTTAAAAACCCTTAACAAAAACCCTATCGCGATGGGGTTTTGAGATTAACTTGGTTAAAGGTTAGGGTTACCGTTTCAATAAGGTTACCATTACAATCAGGTAACAGTATGATAGGGTTACCGAATGATACGGTAACCGAATCGATTGGGTTACCGAATTGATAGGATTAAGCGTAAAGAGGGGTTTTCCGGTCCTTGGTTGAGAAGTGTTGTGATTTAGCGTGCTCCGGAGATAGCACGCAGTCGGATGACCGAGTGTTGTGATTTCTTAGAATTAATCATTATAATAAGAGTAGGTAGTTATATATTAAGGTTAATTTTGAACGGTACCTTGCCGTCATCACAACTTTATTCTTAAGTATAAAAAGGGTAGTTGGAAAAATTAAGGTGTGATGGTGGGGAGTTACCGTTGGCGGTTGAGCCGTAGGCCGTTGGCGGCAGTTGGTGATCATCAGTGCTAGCGTAAGCGTTAAAAAAGAAAGATTAGTAATTAACTAGTGCTAATAGTTTGTAACCTTAATCTGTTGTGATCTGAAATATAAAAATCATCCAGACGAGTGAGGAGTTTTATTACATTATGTTAGTTAAACTTACTTGATGCTCTAGTGACTAGTCGGTACTTCGGTAAGTTAATTTAAGCCTTTATTTGGTCGTAATACTTAATTTACCATAGGTAGGTACGATAGCAGGGCTTTTTTTGAACCCTAAAAAAGAGTGCCTGCGCCATAAATAGTAAATTAACTACTGACTGCTATACGTAATCTCTTTGTGTAGGTCCCCAAACCGATTCAGGGTTTCTTTAGGATGCAACCAGGCATTAACCGAGATGTAGAGGTTATTAGCGTTTCAGCGGTACATATCTGGGTACTTCCTGAAGTCCTAGGAAGCTGAAATTTGGTATGTAAGATAGTCTTAGTACACAAACAACAAAAAAATTCAAAAAATTGAAATTTTTTGCCCCTAAGGGTGTGAAAGGGGGGGTGGAATTTTATTTATTTATTTATTTATTTATTACTATTCGGAGATCCAACAGCTGTTAACATGTTAATAGGTTTTATAAATGTGATACAAGAAGCCAATTACAGGTTCTCACCAGTAAATACAGATTAACAAAAACAATTGGTGGTTAGCACTATTGCACTACACATACATTTCAACGCCAAAGGCAGAGTAGCAAATTTTGAATTCGTATTACTAAAGAAGATTCAAAAGAAATACAGAAAAAACACAGCACAATGAAATTTCACATTCCACTAAGCCATGCTCATTTAAAGAACTCCTCTGTCAGGATACGCCGCACAGTTTGGATGTTGCTGTTGAAAATATCGATGTCATGCTCCTTCGTGAGTTTATTTAGACATTTAATTTTGTATGGGAAATCAATAACCGCTGAACCGATTTAGTTGAAATTTGGTATGTAGATAGTTTTTGTTATGGAGAATGGTATAGAATAGTTTTTAACCCCAAAATCACCCCGTAAGGGTGAAAAGGGGGTGGAAAAGGGCGTTAGGGCAAAAAGGGGGTTGAAGTTTGTACGGGGAGCAGATTGTATAAAAGATGTTTATTAACAAACATGCTACACAATGTAGATATTATGTCGCCCCTGTGCCTGTGTCATACCTACCGCACTTGAATGTTTTAGTACACTCTGAAAATTGAATTCGAACTGGATTGTATTCCTATACATAAAACAAGATACCTACAGAGAAAAGTTTGTGAGAATTTATAAGTCCGTTAAAAATCGTTATACAGTATGGTTTTGCGTCACGGCTTAAGCGAGGTCTAGGTATAGCGACCACGAATAATGTTTGAACTATTGCTAGCTCGTGGACCTTACCTTCGTAGCATGTGCGTTGGAATTTTTCATGTTAATTGCCCAGAGTAAATAAATAGTTATAAAAAACAATATTACCTATAGGCGATATGCCAAAATGATAATTTGTGATGTAATGATTAATGAATATCTCTATCTCTAATGAAATCGGCCTAATAGCTACCTATTTACACCACGTTGAATCAAAATATACGAAAATAAAAATATTAGCACTTACCGAAAGTTCTTGGTGACATTGACTGAGCCATCGAGGCGTAGCCAGCGGTCATCATATTATTTTTCGTTCTTAATCGTTAATGTTTTATTACCAAGCGATCATAAATGTTACCGCCAGCTAAGCAGGCGTCGTATTACAGTTCTATCATTAATGGCAGCACGAACTGCCAGCTTGTTTAATAGTTTTCTTTTATTTCTATCCTTATGTTCATGACTCTCATAAGTAATGTATACGTCGGTATACGAAAACGGATAAGATACTAACATTCTGAAATGACGTCCAAAGTTATTATTGTGGTGCTTTAGGTACGTTGTAGCCAGAGAGGCTACTTTATGTAACGAACTATTTATATATTTAATCCTGGTCACGGCACCAAAAATGTAGCCAAAGTGGCTACTTTATGTAACGAACTATTTATATATTTAATCCTGGTCACGGCACCGAAAATAATAAAAATCATTTATCCTTATATGTTTAAATATATGTTTTCTTGTATTTTTTATACATTTTCATCTTTAGTTTCAATACTGCGTCAACAGATGGCAGCATGACCTTCGTGACTACAAAATTCACCATGACAGTCATTCTCTATACACATTCCATTCTCTTTGGTTTCAGCAATCACTTTTTCTGATTAATGGCCCACTATGAAACTTGACTTAGTTAAGTTTTTGTTTGTTGTTTGGGATTTCTCGTGAGAATGTTTTGCTTTTATTTAAAATTAATTTACTCAATGCATACATTATAGTTACTTACATGTATTTATTTTAATTAACATTTGTACATTATAATTAAGGTTTTAAAGTTTATGAAAATATTAGATCGATCAGCTGTGTAAATCATTATTTATGTTAACTAGATCAGCGGGCTTTGCAAGGTTGTACGACAAGGTAGTTATCACGCAATAGGTGTGGATAAAACGGCCGTTATCGTCGGTTTTATCGTCCATACTATGGTTGCAGACGATATATGGAGTTATCCACATTTGACAGCGGTAGATGATAGAAGACAATTTGCATAACATGGTCGTTGGATAAGATGTGGATAATTTGACAGATTGTCCCATTTTGACAGTTCAACTTAGTTAATTTTAACTACGTGCTTCTTAGATGACGATAAGCCTTGTCGTGAAAGCAAAAGTAGTGAATAATCATATTTTAAGGTATAAATTACAGGTAAATATCAGTTTTTCTATGATTATATTGAGAGTTATTAGTTACAATGTTCCGCTGTATATAATATTGTCAATATTTTCTTCGCAGGGAAGTCAAATTTTATTATTCCTACTCGCGGCTGCTGTTGAAGAAAAATATCGTAAACAGCTTTAAGAAACACTTGTAGCCCATTTGATATGACGGACGAAGAGTTTCGGCATATTTACAGAGTGCGTAAGGAGTGTGCAGTGCATTTACTTATGTGCCGAATTTAACGCCGAGCTTCAAAACGGTGATGGGTTACCTACCAAAACATCTCAAAGGTAAAGCTATAAAATTGCAGTGTTTCTTATAAAGTTAATATGTATTCTATGCATAGACCCTATTATATTTGAAATCATTGATTCTATGTAAAACAGACGTCTTAATGACAATGCTACTAAACTCTTCAATACTAGGTACCGGCCTCATTATTATATGTAAAAGTTAGTATGTTAAGATATCTGTTGTACAATCTCTTACTTATGCTACTAACCTACTAACAGAGGTTACTTAAGCTACTATTTACTTCAACATTCATATCCTAACCTCCAAGGGGAAAATCTACTTGACAACATTAGATTTACAGTACCGGTCAATAACATATCACCTTTGTGTGTTTTTGTATGAACTTGTAGTAGGTTAGTTTGTAGATTTCATATTTTACTAGTCATTTTATATAAATATGCATGTTTTTCCAGAGATGAGACCTAGCTAGATTGATTTTTCGCCCCCGAAAACCCCCATATATAGCAAATTTCATCGAAATCGTTGGAGCCGTTTCCGATATCCCCTAAATATATATACGTATAAATAAATAAATATACAAGAATTGCTCGTTTAAAGGTATAAGATATTATAAATACTGAAATACTGTGAACTACAATAAGAGACTCAGCATATTACTAAAAAAGCTCTTTAAAAATAATGAAGTTGACCATACATTAAAACAAAAAACCTCTATGAAAAAATCATTACATAGACCAATTTTTCTCATCACTGGACAAGGAATACTACTAAACTACCTAAAGCTGTGGAAGTCACTCACAAATATAAAAAAAGTTATACCGTAAAAGCATGGAGGTGATATATTATTGGCCGGTACTGTAATTAGGTACTTATTTGTTTTAGGTTCTAACAGTATACACCACACCAGCAGCACACCTACACCAGCAGCAGCAGCAGCAGCTGCTGGTCCCAGCAGCAGCAGCTGCTGGTGTGTAACAGTTACACCTGCTAGCTGATGGCAATTAACTACCAACGTGGGACTAGTCAAGATCATGGCTTGTCCATTGGAGCACTACTGACTGGATTGGCCACACTACTGTAAGCCTGAACCTCGAGCAGTTTGTAGATGCTGTAAACAGAAGGTAAGTTCTTTTGAGCACTGAATTAAGTATTAGACATAAAAAACTGTGACTTTCCACAAGGACTGTCTTAGTAACTTTTCCTTTTTTGAATAAGTATGAGTGCGGCTGTATTATGCATTGAGATATGTACCTACCCATTGTTTGATAGTTATGTATGATAAGTAGTTATCTCTGGGATATATAATCTGGGAATGCAATACTTATTAGGTTTAACTAAAGCACCTAGTTCTAATGTGCTGCCTTGTTTAATGGATATTATTCCTGGCGATTGTTTAGTATATATCTTGAGTGCACTAGACTGCACTCATGTGAAAATACTTACTCCATCGCTGCCACATGAACCTACTTTTACTTATTTCCTTTCTTTTTCTTCCAGAAAACTTCTCGTGGATCAAGGGAAAAATTAGAGAAGACGCTCCTAAAAAACTTCCTAAGCATGCAAGCATGCACAAAACCGGCTCTTAATAAGCTTAATAAATACATATTTCGCCTATTACTATGTTTTACTATCACACAAATACCTACCTAATTTACCTATATTTCTATACAAGTAGAGACTAGTAAACATTCAAGACGGATAATCTTCACACAGAACACCATTCCCGGGCATGCTTCAATGTAGGTGTCACTTATTCTTATTTTTCATTTTAGCCTTATGCGTACAAAATTTGTGATATTATAGCTTCTAAATGTAAAATCCGACTCATATGCAGTATAGTACAATGAAAGCATAGGTAATAAAAACATTTTAGGCACGTTCTTACTTAAGAGGAAAGGGAGATGGCCGATTCCGCTTCTCCATACAAACGTAGTCCTCATTTTCCTCTCTGGATATTGACATTATGGAAAATATTTTTACATAATTTAATGTATATTAACCATATAGCTATGCCCCTACGTTCGAATTTTTGATTATTGTAAAAATTAGGAGCGGAAGACAGATTACATACAAATTTTTAAATGCTTCTAACTCTTATAATAAATAAAAATTAAAAAAAAAGAACAACTGTAGGGGCATGGCTGTAGTTGATGTTGATATGATATACAACAAATTGTATCAAAATATTTAATGTTATTATCCAGAGAGAAAAATGTTGGCCGAAAGTTAATGCGAATTGAAAATGTTGGCCATTAACCATTATAAATTGAACCTTAAACCGTAACGGACGATTACAGTTTACGGTTCAATTTATAATGGTTATTGGCCAGCATTTTCAATTTGGATTAACTTTCGGCCAACACTGCTATTATGCTAATAAGTCTACTTTAGTGACTATAACTGCGGTCAGACTCAATACGCCAATAACTAATGTTGAATATTAAAAACTATGTTAAATTCCATTTAGGTAGATACAAGAATGACAATTCTCGTCACTTGTGGTGTTGTCAAGTCTTTTTTGTTTACTAAACTCTATAGATAAGTTAACAATTTCGGCTCTGTGCTAGAGAGAATATTATAAATGGGTAAATAAAACAACTATTGCCAAAAAATTAAACAAAGTTTATTTACACATTAAATGTAGGTGTACAAACAAATCATTGGCTGCCGTACCCGGTGTGAAAGTCCCCATCATGCCAGCAGCTTTATCGCTGGATTACTATGAAGTATGAACAGCTTTTGTACCAGGAACGTCATATGGCGCCCGGGGCAGGCACCAAATTTGCGCCTCCCCCCCCCTCTCCGAAACGAAATGGGACCAACCCCTAAGTCGCGAAAAAAAATTTGGCTGTTTCATACATTTTGGCTGGTCCAATTTCTATGGGAGGGTAAACTATTTTTTTCGCGATTTCGAGGTTGGTCCCGTAGCAAAATTTACTCAGTATAATCCCAAAACCTCCCTGGCAACGGGAATGTAGTTATTTTTTAGCCATCCTGTATAGTGTATAGGAAGCCTCAGTAGTCCACATATCGATGAATGTCGTCGATAGACAACATGTCACAGATATGCAGCAGCAGCTATTGAAGCAGGTTCCCCCCCCCCCCCCCCCCAGTTTCGCCACTGAGCGGGGGCCCTTACCATTCTGTCTGATTCGACGGCCTAACTTACGTTGTAAAACGCTTAATGATAATACTAATGAACTGAAAAGGTTGTTTGTTGTTTTATTTGTGGATAGGTATGACACATATATATATTTTTGGAATGGTCTTCTCACTAGCTTTTATTTGATATCCATATTATTGTAGTATTGCTATTTCATAACTGCTCATCTATAAGTTTCGTTTCCAATATAAATAGAATGCTTAACGGCGCAGAAAAGATCAACATTCCTCTCAGACCTCCAACAAAAAGGGGCCAAACTGAAAACCAGCGCTGGACGCCAGTCTAGCACATGCTGAGCTTGGTACCCACGGCCAACATGTCTTGCTAAGTGTAATTACCTATGTATAGAGTAGACAATAAGTTAGTACTTAACCTAGAATAACTTAGTACATACTTATCATAGAATTTATATGTAGGTATATGGTTTGTATTCCTAATATTTTTTCTACCATCAACTTATCATGTTTTGGCAATGGAGCATCATTCCATGCAATTGTCTACCGTTTGTCCCGTAGAAATGCAGATTTTCTGGAGATTTGCAGGTATAAGAGTTTCCTTTTCTATGACAAATGGTCAAACATGCACGGAAAATTAATCGCTTGCTTTAAATGGCGAAAAAAAAAGTCGCAACACAGGAAATAAAATGCGTTTGTACGGGACAGCTCGTGGAATGCTCCAATAAAGTGATTTCATTTCATATCATAAACTGATGAGGGCATTCAGAGTGTAGCCTTGAGGTTGCCAAGCCAAGCAACCAAGTCAGGTGTCACGGTCTTCAGGTCCTCAACAGGCCCAGGAGTGGAGGAGGAGTGGAGTGGGCAGCGTTGGAAGATATGCTAAGTGGTCTGCATTCTGCATTCGCAAAGTGGGAAAGCCGTCTATCTCCATTTGTGTGGCTGAATTGCAGCGGCCATGTCCGGTTCTCAGGCGCCACCAGATTTTCCGAGGAAGGTCAAACCCTTTTGGTTTTTTAGTTGGGTCAGATATACAGCAACTCCGAGCTGCCGAAGCTGACCATTCCGCTATCCACCTATCCGAAATATTAAAGCTGCTCAGGCTCCCAGCTGTAGCACAGGGTCGGCGGGCAGTCGGGCGGCAGAATTCCTCGTGGACAGGCATTGTGGCGTTATTCGTGATATTCTCAGCCTCCCTCTTCAACGCCTTGAGTCGTCGGATGTGAGGAGGGGCAATGTGACTCAATGCCGGCAGCCAGTGGCGGTTGTAGATCGGATAGTGCCTGAGATGCATCGCATGGTCTCGTTGAGCTTAACGTCCAATCTATGGGTATGTGCACTTTCAAGCCTCCAATATGTTATGACTGAAACAGAAACAAATTATATTAGATGAGGTCAGGCGCAGGCTAGTACTTACAGCGGTTCATTTGCAAATTATGTGAAATTAATGTCACTTTTAGAAAGCTCTCGTTTTTAAGCCAGGGGGATTTTTTTGTTACAGTTGTCCAAATTATCGATTGAAAATAAATTGAATTTTGTTCTAGTAATTATTTATCCGTTATTAAAGTTGTATTATGTATCAAGTGTAGTTCTGTACCACTTGCGTCATAAAAACAAACCAACCAACACCTTATTTATCAAAATGTATTTATCTCAGATATTCTATGCTAGGGTAATATACGACACAAACATACCCACACACATACATAGGCTGCTAAAATCATTCCCATAGTCAGGTATAGGTACAATAGACCACTTTACCAAACACAAAAAAAAATATTCCAGCTGCCAGCAGTAAAGAAACCAGCTTCTACTCCCAAGCCCTAACAATATAAATAAGTTTTTGGCAAAAATATAATTTTTGGTACAAGCTTTTATCGCTGACTGTACTTTTCTTTCAACAGGCAACTAATACTCCATGAGTCCATTCTAACAACACCAAGCACAATTAGTTTGCGTTGTTTTATCACAGTGTTCCCATGGCCACCTCATGTCTCCATCATCAGATCAGCTCCATGTCATCATAATATTGCAATTGTCATCCGATTTACATATTGTTATGTATGCAAAATTTCAGCTCAATCGGAAATCGGGAAGTGGGTCAAACTTAGCTGTCAAATGTATATGGCCAGCTTTAGTGCTAACATAACTGTTCCTAGTATTCCTATATTACCTACATGTTATAAGTAAGAATATTGTACGAGTAGGTATTATATTATTTTATAATCTTAGTAGAATAGGTACTAATACAATTTATTTGTATTGAATAAGGCCGGCGCCCCACTGCTGCGCACGCTACATCCACGGCCCACGTTTTAATACAAACCGTGGGCAAGCCCACGAAATTTTGTATAGGAACGTGGGTCGTGTACATAGCGTGCGCAGCAGTGGGGCGCCGGCCTAACTCTTGCAGGGAATTTGTAAGTTACTTGTGGGTATGGCTACTTTATTTATTTAATTTATAAACTTTATTGCACAAAAATATAGAATTACGTAAAAATGGCGAACTTAATGCCAAAAGGCATTATCTATCACCTACTAGTCAACCATAGAAACAAATATGTGACGTTCCACGGCAAAAGGTACCTTATGGCGGCTGGCGCTTACGTCGCATAGCGCCGCAATAATATTGGAGCGGCGTTAATAGTTAATAGCGTAAGCGCCAACCGCCATAAGGTACCTTTACCCGTGGGACGTCACATATAAACACTAAAGGTTGGTGCAAAAACCAATCAAAAAGCAAATGCAGTAGGTATATCTTAGATATACATACTAACATAAACATACATATATGTTATAAAAATAAATGTACTAATATGTATATGGGATGATAGACACTAGACGAGACATTTAGCAGATAACTACCGAGCATGACTACTCAAAAAACAAATTTTCTTGGGGCTTGTCTTACAGGTAGAGGGAGTGCATTCCATAGATAGGTTGCCTGAACGGCAAAACAATCATACATAAAACGGTTATGAAGAGGAAGGACTTAAAGTTTAAGTGAGCGGGACATCCGGAACGGGCATAAAAACTAAATACTTATTAATAATATTTTATCTTTATGTCTTAGATTTATGGCATAAAGTGTGTCTTTTTCTTTTTCAATAAACTTTTATTCTTGCTACAAAACCAGCTTCTAGAATATACAAACAGAGTAAAAAAATATATAAGTTTTTAAAGTGAGGTCTACGGGTTTCAAAGATTTTAATATTTGTTAGAACCCTTAAGTATGCACTTTTTATGCAGTGTGAATAAATGTATGCATAGGTAGTGTTGTAGTGTAATTTTTACACATCATTGTTGCCAAATCAACTTCCTTCAATTATAGTAGTGATAGAACAGGTTTTTAACAAACTTTTGTCACTTAGTAGAACATAATAGATAGAATGAGAAGAAATAGATATTAAGTGTCAATAATATTAAAAGGCACCAGAAACTTTTCATGATTTTAGTTTAAGAAAGGTGTACTTACATCTTCAATCCTTTCTTCTAGATCTTAGAACTTGTGTGCACTGTGCAGCATTGCATTTTGTATCTCTGGGTTCCGAGAGGCTCATGAATCTCCCTGTAGGTGTAGGCGAACAGGGGATGCTGAGTTATATATTTGGCTAGCATTTTCTTGTGCGCCGAAGCATCGACTGAAATTAAACATATTCATGACAAAACCAGTTAATGATCAAACGAACTATAACTTTTTCTATAAATAAATTAGAGAAACTTACATTTTGGGTGGCATTTCCTTTAGTTTACACAGCAAATCAGTATTTTTCTTCGACTTGGTTTGTATTTTCACTAAATTCACTGAATCATGCGCGTACGCGATGCTTGTCAATGTCAAGTGAATTGTCAGTTGAGAAAACACGATTATCCGTGCATGTTATAATGTAAGTCAATTTGTATAAAGCTGTCACTCATTTAAACATTTTTCAATTTGGAAGTGTAGTAATAAAACTAACTATTCGTTTTCAAACATCTTCCGACACACGTCCGACATTTTAATAAAGCCAGGCATTAAATGGATTTTTCATAAACTCTAGGCATAGACAATCGTGGTCACTTACGAATGATAGTGGATAACTTTATACGATATCGACGTGGTATTCTTATCGTAACCCGTAACCATGTTCAGCAAAACGATAAAAATACGACTATCGTTAAAAGACGACAGTAGATTCCACGCGCAATATGATATAACCTTGCTAAGCCCGCAGCGGGCTTAGCAAGGTTGTACGACAAGGTAGTTATCACGCAATAGGTGTGGATAAAACGGCCGTTATCGTCGGTTTTATCGTCCATACTATGGTTGCAGACGATATATGGAGTTATCCACATTTGACAGCGGTAGATGATAGAAGACAATTTGCATAACATGGTCGTTGGATAAGATGTGGATAATTTGACAGATTGTCCCATTTTGACAGTTCAACTTAGTTAATTTTAACTACGTGCTTCTTAGATGACGATAAGCCTTGTCGTGAAAGCAAAAGTAGTGAATAATCATATTTTAAGGTATAAATTACAGGTAAATATCAGTTTTTCTATGATTATATTGAGAGTTATTAGTTACAATGTTCCGCTGTATATAATATTGTCAATATTTTCTTCGCAGGGAAGTCAAATTTTATTATTCCTACTCGCGGCTGCTGTTGAAGAAAAATATCGTAAACAGCTTTAAGAAACACTTGCAGCCCATTTGATATGACGGACGAAGAGTTTCGGCATATTTACAGAGTGCGTAAGGAGTGTGCAGTGCATTTACTTATGTGCCGAATTTAACGCCGAGCTTCAAAACGGTGATGGGTTACCTACCAAAACATCTCAAAGGTAAAGCTATAAAATTGCAGTGTTTCTTATAAAGTTAATATGTATTCTATGCATAGACCCTATTATATTTGAAATCATTGATTCTATGTAAAACAGACGTCTTAATGACAATGCTACTAAACTCTTCAATACTAGGTACCGGCCTCATTATTATATGTAAAAGTTAGTATGTTAAGATATCTGTTGTACAATCTCTTACTTATGCTACTAACCTACTAACAGAGGTTACTTAAGCTACTATTTACTTCAACATTCATATCCTAACCTCCGAACCTAAGGGGGAAAATCTACTTGACAAAATTAGATTTACAGTACCGGTCAATAACATATCACCTTTGTGTGTTTTTGTATGAACTTGTAGTAGGTTAGTTTGTAGATTTCATATTTTACTAGTCATTTTATATAAATAATATCTGAGAGACCGAGCTTTGCTCGGAAAACATATAAAAACTCAAAAATGCGTGTTTTTCCAGAGATGAGACCTAGCTAAATTGATTTTTCGCCCCCGAAAACCCCCATATAGCAAATTTCATCGAAATCGTTGGAGCCGTTTCCGATATCCCCGAAATATATATACATATAAATAAATAAATATACAAGAATTGCTCGTTTAAAGGTATAAGATATTATGAATACTGAAATACTGTGAACTACAATAAGAGACTCAGCATATTACTAAAAAAGCTCTTTAAAAATAATGAAGTTGACCATACATTAAAACAAAAAACCTCTATGAAAAAATCATTACATAGACCAATTTTTCTCATCGCTGGACAAGGAATACTACTAAACTACCTAAAGCTGTGGAAGTCACTCACAAATATAAAAAAAGTTATACCGTAAAAGCATGGAGGTGATATATTATTGGCCGGTACTTTAATTAGGTACTTATTTGTTTTAGGTTCTAACAGTATACACCACACCAGCAGCACACCTACACCACCAGCAGCAGCAGCAGCTGCTGGTGTGTAACAGTTACACCTGCTAGCTGATGGCAACTACCAACGTGGGACTAGTCAAGATCATGGCTTGTCCATTGGAGCACTACTTACTGGATTGGCCACACTACTGTAAGCCTGAACCTCAAGCAGTTTGTAGATGCTGTAAACAGAAGGTAAGTTCTTTTGACTTACTGAATTAAGTATTAAACTGTGACTTTCCACAAGGAATGTCTTAGTAACTTTTACTTTTTTGAATAAGTATGAGTGCGGCTGTATTGTGCATTGAGATATGTACCTACCTATTGTTTGATAGTTATGTATGATAAGTAGTTATCTCTGGCATATATAATCTGGGAATACAATACTTATTAGGTTTAACTAAGGCACCTAGTTCTAATGTGCTGCCTTGTTTAATGGATATTATTCCTGGCGATTGTTTAGTATATATCTTGAGTGCACTAGACTGCACTCATGTGAAAATACTTACTCCATCGCTGCCACATGAACCTACTTTTACTTATTTCCTTCTTTTTCTTCCAGAAAACGTCTCGTGGATCAAGGGAAAAATTAGAGAAGACGCTCCTAAAAAACTTCCTAAGCATGCAAGCATACACAAAACCGGCTCTTAATAAGCTTAATAAATACATATTTCGCCTATTACTATGTTTTACTATCACACAAATACCTACCTAATTTACCTATATTTCTATACAAGTAGAGACTAGTAAACATTCAAGACGGATAATCTTCACACAGAACACCATTCCCGGGCATGCTTCAATGTAGGTGTCATTTATTCTTATTTTTCATTTTAGCCTTATGCGTACAAAATTTGTGATATATAGCTTCTAAACGTAAAATCCGACTCATATGCAGTATAGTACAATGAAAGCATAGGTAATAAAAACATTTTAGGCACGTTCTTACTTAAGAGGAAAGGGAGATGGCCGCTTCCGCTTCTCCATACAAACGTAGTCCTCATTTTCCTCTCTGGATATTGACATTATGGAAAATATTTTTACATAATTTAATGTATATTAACCATAAAGCTATGCCCCTACGTTCGAATTTTTGATTATTGTAAAAATTAGGAGCGGAAGACAGATTTCATACAAATTTTTAAATGCTCCTAACTCTTATAATAATTAAAATAAAATAAAAAAAAGAACAAATGTAGGGGCATGGCTGTAGTTGATGTTGATATGATATACAACAAATTGTATCAAAATATTTAATGTTATTATCCAGAGAGAAAAATGTGGACTACGTTTGTATGAAAAGGCGCGTCTTAACGACACGTCTAGTGAGTCTGGCGGTCAAAAGGTCAAATAAAAATATTCCTAAATGCTCTATTATGCTAATAAGTCTACTTTAGTGACTATAACTGCGGTCAGACTCAATACGCCAATAACTAATGTTGAATATTAAAAACTATGTTAAATTCCATTTAGGTAGATACAAGAATGACAATTCTCGTCACTTGTGGTGTTGTCAAGTCTTTTTTTGTTTACTAAACTCTATAGATAAGTTAACAATTTCGGCTCTGTGCTAGAGAGAATATTATAAATGCGTAAATAAAACAACTATTGCCAAAAAATTAAACAAAGTTTATTTACACATTAAATGTAGGTGTACAAACAAATCATTCACTGCCGTACCCGGTGTGAAAGTGCCCATCATGCCAGCAGCTTTATCGCTGGATTACTATGAACAGCTTTTGTACCAGGAACGTCTCGGAGCGAGGGCAGTGGCGTAGCTAGAGGATATGGCGCCCGGGGCAGGCACCAAATTTGCGCCCCCCCCCCCCCTCTCCGAAACGAAATGAACTAACGAAATGGGACCAACCCCTAGCCCGTAGCAAAAGTTGCTCAGTATAATCCCAAAACCTCCCTGGCAACGGGAATGTAATTATTTTTTAGCCATCCTGTATAGTGTATAGGAATCCTCAGTAGTCCACATATCGATGAATGTCGTCGATAGACAACATGTCACAGATATGCAGCAGCAGCTATTGAAGCATCAGGTTCCGTCAACTACGGCTCATATGCGCCAGCCGGATAAAGGGCTAGCGATCCACTTGCATAGGTAGTCTATTGGACAGTCCATAAGATGGTAACTTCGACAGGAGACCCCTAACGTAAAAGACGCGCTAACACTGGACACAACTCTGAAGCACTTGGCCCGCTCGCCTTATAAAACGAAAACATAGCAACTCCCGCCGAATATCCCTCTGCTTGATAGAAGTTTCTGGCATAGAGTATTCACACTACGGGATGGTGGGCGGTAGGGCGCTACCGTCGTCTTTCAAGATCGAGTTCGATGCAAAAAGAGTTCCTAAAAGATCGTCTTTCTCCCTTTGCGCTGTGGGCCAGATTACCATCCGCATTTCACACTTCACAGTGGTGGTAAATAGGACTGACAAAAGTTTCCCTGCTGCCTTTGGCAAGGCGGAGAGGTAGTCTTTAGCCCATTTTGGCGCCCCCCCTTGGACGTCGCCCGGGGCACATTTATTGCTATTTCATAACTGCTCATCTATAAGTTTCGTTTCCAATATAAATAGAATGCTTAACGGTGTAGAAAAGATCAACATTCCTCTCAGACCTCCAACAAAAAGGGGCCAAACTGAAAACCAGCGCTGGACGCCAGTCTAGCACATGCTGAGCTTGGTACCCACGGCCAACATGTCTTGCTAAATGTAATTACCTATGTATAGAGTAGACAATAAGTTAGTACTTAACCTAGAATAACTTAGTACATACTTAACATAGAATTTATATGTAGGTATATGGTTTGTATTCCTAATATTTTTTCTGCCATCAACTTATCATGTTTTGGCAATGGAGCATTCCATGAAATTGACTACCGTTTGTCCCGTAGAAATGCAGATTTTCTGGAGATTTGCAGGTATAAGAGTTTCCTTTTCTATGACAAATGGTCAAACATGCACGGAAAATTATTCGCTTGCTTTAAATGGCGAAAAAAAAAAGTCGCAACACAGGAAATAAAATGCGTTTGTACGGGACAGCTCGTGGAATGCTCCAATAAAGTGGCATTCAGAGTGTAGCCTTGAGGTTGCCAAGCTAAGCAACCAAGTCAGGTGTCACGGTCTTCAGGTCCTCAACAGGCCCAGGGTATGAGTGTCCGGTTCTCAGGCGGCACCAGATTTTCCGAGGAAGGTCAAACCCTTTTGGTTTTTTAGTTGGGTCAGATATACAGCAACTCCGAGCTGCCGAAGCTGACCATTCCGCTATCCACCTATCCGAAATATTAAAGCTGCTCAGGCTCCCAGCTGTAGCACAGGGTCAGGGTGGGGTTATTCGTGATATTCTCAGCCTCCCTCTTCAACGCCTTGAGTCGTCGGATGTGAGGAGGGGCAATGTGACTAGTGTCCGACCGAAACATGTTTTTTTGCCGAAACCGAAACCGAAACCGAATGTTCGGCTTTGGCTCTAGTTTCGGCCGAAACCGAAACCGAAACCGAACCTTTTGTAGATTTGTTAAAATCGTTGAAAAAATGTCATAAAACCGCTTTTACACACATATTATGGGGCTGTCAACACCCAATGTCCTTGAAATTGATGTTACTTAAGTTTTTTAAGAAAATTACTAGAGTTAGACCAAGATAATTCTGCAACGATTTTGATAACACACGCAGTGCAAGTGTTATTTTAACGTCAAAACTTCTATTAAATTATGACGTATAAATAACATTTGCACTGGTTGCACTGCTATCAAAATCATTGTAGAATTTTCTTGGTCTAACTCTATTCATTCACCAGTCAAACTAACATGTAGATATAGGGTCAACTAAAAAACCAACCATAAACGCGAGCGCAGCGAGCGCGAAATTTTTTGTTGACAAATATCGCAAGGCCGGGTACCGATCTTCAACTGGGCCTAATAGTCCGAAGTTCCCCAGTCAGGCGAACTTTCATGCGAAGTTAAAGCAGTGCTTCAGGCTTCAGGATAAGTAGTTGAGCACAGACTCCAACCAATGTCCATTGTATTAAAACGCGAGACCGCAGGCCGAGCATGGCGCAGCGAGGCTAAATGCTAAGCTGATGTAGATGACATGTGGAACACAAACCAATGGTAAATTGAGGTAAAAAGTGAGGCTAACTAAGGTAGAGCATTCGTATGATAAACTGTACTAGGGACACTTTTAAGAGTTTTTTCTTCGTTTTAATCAATTGTCAGCTGTTCAGCCTCGCAAAATATAAACTATTGAGAAAATCAACTTTGCAGCACTAGTTGAGCGTAGCCTTTAGCCTCGCTTAAAATTTGCCATTAGAGGTATGTAGGAAAATGACTGAATAAGTGAATAAGAGCGAAAAAGACATCGTTCGACTCGGGCCGACCTGATACTGGGGGCCCCGACATGCTTAATCCGGCCCTGCTTAAAATCACCATTAAACGGTTCTAATGTCGTGAGTACTCGTGAGGAAGCCGGACTAGTCCCGATAAGGCCTAGTTTACTCTCTGGGTTAGAATATCAGTCTGATGGCAGTCGCTTTCGTACAAAATAGTGCCTACGCCAATTCTTGGGATTAGTTGTCAATTGGACCCCAGGCTCCCATTCCCATTGCCACGACTCGGCAAAAATTCCGGTCTCACGCGAGGAAGATGATGAGTTTTCTTATTATTCTCTTGCCCAGGGCCCAGTAACATGCGACAGTGCTATCTCATTCACTCCGATACAATTAGACAGTGTGCGCGTTATAGGTATTGACAGCCTCTTAAGACTGCGTCGACCGTCCAGTGGAACGTCGACCGGAATTGTATTTTATAATAAACCAATTAATTTCTATACCTATACATGAATCAGTATATGTAGGTATTCATATTGTTGTCCTACTTATTCCCCAACATGGTCTTTGTCCGAAGTACCATTTCGTATGTTTCGGCCCGGCCGAAAGGTTCGGCCGGTTTTTGGCCGAAACCGAAACTCCAGCCGAAACATGATTTTTTGGCCGAAACTGGCCGAAACCGAAACCGAAACCGAACCTTCGGTCGGACACTAAATGTGACTCAATGCCGGCAGCCAGTGGCGGTTGTAGATCGGATAGTGCCTGAGATGCATCGCATGGTCTCGTTGAGCTTAACGTCCAATGTATGGGTATGTGCACTTTCAAGCCTCCAATATGTCATGACTGAAACAGAAACAAATTATATTAGATGAGGTCAGGCGCAGGCTAGTACTTACAGCGGTTCATTGCCAAATTATGTGAAATTAATGTCACTTTTAGAAAGCTCTCGTTTTTAAGCCAGGGGGATTTTTATGTTACAGTTGTAAGAATTATCGATTGAAAATAAATTGAATTTTGTTCTAGTAATTATTTATCCGTTATTAAAGTTGTATTATGTATCAAGTGTAGTTCTGTACCACGATATTCTATACGACACAAACATACCCACACACTTACATAGGCTGCTAAAATCATTCCCATAGTCAGGTATAGGTACAATAAACCATTTTACCAAACACAAAAAAAAATATTCCAGCTGCCAGCAGTAAAGAAACCAGCTTCTACTCCCAAGCCCTAACAATATAAATAAGTTTTTAGCAAAAATATCATTTTTGGTATAAGCTTTTATCGCTGACTGTACTTTTCTTTCAACAGGCAACTAATACTCACTAAGACTCAGACTCAGACTCAGAGTCCATTCTAACAACACCAAGCACAATTAGTTTGCGTTGTTTTATCACAGTGTTCCCATGGCCACCTCATATCTCCATCATCAGATAGGCTCCATGTCATCATAATATTGCAATTGTCATCCGATTTACATATTGTTATGTAAGTATGCAAAATTTCATTTCAATTGGAAATCGGGAAGTGGGTCAAACTTAGCTGTCAAATGTATATGGCCAGCTTTAGTGCTAACATAACTGTTCCTAGTATTCCTATATTACATATTATAAGTAAGAATATTGTACTAGTAGGTATTATATTATTTTATAATCTTAGTAGAATAGGTACTAATACAATTTATTTGTATTGAATAAGGCCGGCGCCCCACTGCTGCGCACGCTACATCCACGGCCCACGTTTTAATACAAACCTTTTTGTATAGGAATTTGATGGAAGGAATTTGTGTAAAAATTTTGTATAGGAACGTGGGTCATGTACATAGCGTGCGCAGCAGTGGGGCTCCGGCCTAATACCGTCCGAGAAATGGGCCCCTGCTCTACAATATATATCGCACTCAATCTATCTGAATTTTATCTTCCCTCAAATAAAAGAAAGATAAAGGTCGGTTATCCAAATATTATGACAATTACTTAATTACAATTGCCAGTCACCTGTTCGGCAGCGCTGCCTTCTTGTAAGTCGGAGACGAAGATTCCTCGGCCGGCTTCCGTGTGCCGCCCCTCGATGATCATAATGCCCAGGCCCGACGGACCCTGGAAAAGAAGATCATCATCATTAACTTAAGAGTTACTAAGTAACTTGTCGGTGGAGTAACTTCCAGCTTTCCCTATCTTGCACATAGCGTGCGCAGCAGTGGGGCGCCGGCCTAACTCTTGCAGGGAATTTGTAAGTTACTTGTGGGTATGGCTACTTTATTTATTTTATAAACTTTATTGCACAAACATATATAATTACGTAAAAATAGCGAACTTAATGCCAAAAGGCATTATCTACCACCTACTAGTCAACCATAGAAACAAATATGTGACGTTCCACGGCAAAAGGTACCTTATGGCGGCTGGCGCTTACGTCGCATAGCGCCGCAATAATATTGGAGCGGCGTTAATAGTTAATAGAGTAAGCGCCAACCGCCATAAGGTACATTTACCCGTGGGACGTCACATATAAACACTAAAGGTTGGTGCAAAAACCAATCAAAAAGCAAATGCAATAGGTATATCTTAGATATACATACTAACATAAACATACATATATGTTATAAAAATAAATGTACTAATATGTATATGGGATGATAGACACTAGACGAGACATTTAGCAGATGACTACCGAGCATGACTACTCAAAAAACAAATTTTCTTGGGGCTTGTCTTACAGGTAGAGGGAGTGCATTCCATAGATAGGTTGCCTGAACGGCAAAACAATTAGACATAAAACGGTTATAAAGAGGAAGGACTTAAAGTTTAAGTGAGCGGGAGTTCACATCCGGAACAGGCATAAAAACTAAATACTTATTAATAATATTTTATCTTTATGTGTTAGATTTATGGCATAAAGTGTGTCTTTTTCTTTGTCAATAAACTTTTATTCTTGCTACAAAACTAGCTTCTAGAATATACAGAGTAAAAAAAAATTTTTTTTTAAAGTGAGGTCTACGGGTTTCAAGGATGTTAATATTTGTTAGAATGCGTATGCACTTTTTATGCAGTGTGAATAAATGTATGCATAGGTAGTGTTGTAGTGTAACTTTTACACATCATTTTTGCCAAATCAACTTCCTGAAATTATAGTAGTGATAGAACAGGTTTTTAACAAACTTTTGTCACTTAGTAGAACATAATAGATAGAATGAGAAGAAATAGATAATAAGTGTCAATAATATTAAAAGGCACCAGAAAATTTTCATGATTTTAGTTTAGGAAAGGTGTACTTACATCTTCAATCCTTTCTTCTGGATCTTAGAAGTTATGTGCAATGTGAAGCATTGCATTTTGTATCTCTGGCTTCCGAGAGGCTCATGGATCTCCCTGTAGGTGTAGGCGAACAGGGGATGCTGAGTTATATATATTTGGCTAGCATTTTCTTGTGCGCCGAAGCATCGTCTGAAATTAAACATATTCATGACAAAACCAGTTAATGATCAAACGAACTATAACTTTTTCTATAAATAAATTAGAGAAACTTACATTTTGGGTGGCATTTCCTTTAGTTCACACAGCAAATCAGTATTTTTCTTCGACTTAGTTTGTATGTTCACTAAATTCACTGAATCATGCGCGTACGCGATGCTTGTCAATGTCAAGTGAATTGTCAGTTGAGAAAACACGATTATCCGTGCATGTTATAATGTAAGTCAATTTGTATAAAGCTGTCACTCATTTAAACATTTTTCAATTTGGAAGTGTAGTAATAAAACTAACTATTCGTTTTCAAACATCGTCCGACACACGTCCGACATTTTAATAAAGCCAGGCATTAAATGGATTTTTCATAAACTCTAGGCATAGACAATCGTGGTCACTTACGAATGATAGTGGATAACTTTATACGATATCGACGTGGTATTCTTATCGTAGCCCGTAACCATGTTCAGCAAAACGATAAAAATACGACTATCGTTAAAAGACGACAGTAGATTCCACGCGCAATATGATATAACCTTGCTAAGCCCGCAGCTAGTGCGTCTAGTTACAACGTACCTAAAATTAGTCATGTGGAAATGTTGATATTAATATTTATGTCTCTAGACGTGTGAAGTGAACTCATCCTTTATCAAAAATACATAAACTACTACTATATACTCTGTAAAAAGGAGTAGAAATAGCACGCATATTGATTCCTATTTTCAGAGGGCAGTCGAATATATATGGGGGTTAATCATAAAACTTAGCAAACTTTTGTAAAATTTTGTCCCCCTAGTAAAAAGGCTAGGGATTGAGGAAATCAATAACAGACGTTATTACGAAATACTTCCGTACCGTACGTAATGTGGAAATTATATGTCCACATGGCCTAAAAACATTTTTTTGTAATATTTAATTGACCGAAGCGAAGCGAAGGTCTACGTTTTGACTCGGGCATTTTGCTTTCGTATGTCCGGATGTTCTCCTCTACAGGTCGCAATTCTTAACCGATTCTCGTGAAATTTTGTGACCGAATTTTATGACTAAATAAAATTTTTTTGTCAATCCGGTTTTTGGAAATTTTTAAAAATGGCGGAGTCGTGATACCTGGCGCCTAAACAAATAGTCGTATCGATATCATAAGACTTTTTTCTTTTTGAAACATGTTTACAGAGTTAATAGCAAAAAATGCAGAAAAAAATTATCGCTGGTTTAGGCGGTATTTAGATATTTAATTTTAACTAATTTTAATTTGAGAAGGAGTAGCTAAATTTCGTCAACCCATCTAAGAACTATTTGGCTCAGTTTGTAAACGTTCGCTTTTTCTGTTTGCACAGAGGGTCTGGGTTCGATCCCCAGTAATTGTATGCTGGGATATTATAACTTTTTGTATTTTTTTACACATAAATTTCGTATTGTTTTTCTTTAATTTACTATACACCGTGTTTTTATTGAATTCCGTTAACTTCGGGGTATAGTTAAGTACGTTTATAAGAACTAAATGGCATAGTTAATTTTCAAAATAAACATTTTTTTTTGTTTTCTTTTTTGTTTTTTTTTGTTTAAAAAGTAATTAAATGTAGCATATAGCGTTGTTGTAACACGGGCATTACATTTAACTCAACCAAACAATTGAAATCTGTGACATATCAATGTCATTTCGTACATCAATCGACCGAGATTGTACTTAAGTTTAGTAGCAAATGTATGAACTCATTCTAAACACTAATCAATATGTAAGCCGGCCCTAAGGCAAGTGTACACGCTTGTAGAGGCCTTATAGTAAAAAAATAAATTATGGATTATCTCCGAAATGGACTTAATTAGAACATCGGTGTCTTTGAGAAAGTTACTTGATTTAAGCTCAGGAATGCACCCTTGAAATTAACGGCAATCAAAAAACACACGGTGTATTTAAAGCTCTTAGCACCATGTTATTTCAAGCTCTGCTCGCGAGGTCTACAGCTCACAGAGCCACTAGTATTAATAATACAGAGTCATGGTGATCATTAGCGTCACGCTTGTGGTGATGTGTTCGGAGATGTGTCGAGTCATTACCTATATTCGACATGTGACGTCAGACCAATCTTCCCCGTAAGAAATCTACGTACATAGGTAAGCATCTGCTGTAATGGGGAAGGCAATTATTAAAGGTTGGTATAGATATTCCCCAAGCAAAACTTTTAACACATGTGTGCTTCCATGTCTAACCTATGGCTGCGAAACTTGGTCTCTTACTAAAAAACAACGAGATAAACTTGCAAAGTGCCAGAGAGCTATGGAGAGGAGCATGCTCGGTGTAAAATTACAGGATAGAAACCGCAGCTCTGACATAAGAACCAGAACAAAAGTGACAGACATCCTCACCCACATAGACATGCAAAAATGGAGGTGGGCAGGCCACACTATAAGATGCAAAACAGAGAAGTGGAGCCAAAGAATTCTCATGTGGCACCCTACAGATGGATCAAGATCGCAAGGCCCTCAATTAACACGATGGGAAGACGAAATTATACTCACAGTGGGACCACTCTGGACAAGGGTGGCAAGAGAGAGGAAATACTGGAAGGAGTTGGAGGAGGCCTTTGCCGACAGGCACACTGAACCAAGAGACTTCATATAAACATTCAAAACTAAAAACCAACAATCATGTTCAGAATAAAGGGCTATATAAATAAATAAATAAAATAGATATTCCCCAGCATAAATTTTTCCTGTTTCTAGTTTTGTTCTGTGGGATTTGGCTTAAAGGGCATCAAAGCCATAAAATTACAAAAAAAGAAGGATTTATTTGACACTATTCGTAAGCATGATAGGGGGAACATATGCTGGCGCCATCTATAACACTTCGCCCCGCCAATCCCGTTGATATTTATTTTCCTAGCAGAGTATACAAAATTTATGCAACGACAATATTTGTCATTTGCTAAAGACAGGCATGTAGGTTAGCACGTAACATACATAGTTGTAAACTAAAGTCTACGTATCTCATATGATAGTGTGATGTAAAAGCTTTTATGTCAAGTTTATTTGGCTCGAATTTTACGAGGATCGATCTCCGAGTCGCTCCGAGTTTAAGGTTTCAGTAACATTTCTGATGTGCTAGTTTGAGCTGGATAATCACAGCAGATCGATTGGATTGTATTCAGGCACTTCTTTGATTAGTAGAGTTACATACCTACATTTACAATTAGGTACAATGTTAGCTTTTTTAGTTTCCTGCTAATTTACTTTACTCTCAGATTATGATAACATCAGAAGTAGGTATTTACTTGCCGAGATACTTAGCTTTTGGTCCTCAAAATTGCTCGTATAAAAATTAAAGGCGTTAGCCCCCATTCCCACGGGCGCTTTTACAACGCGCGTTAAAAAAGCGTTTGAATGACACAAATGGATGCATGTGTATTTATTCACACGACAGCGGTGGCGCTTTTTATCAAGCGTTGTTGGATTTTCTACTTTAAGCCTTGGTCGTTAAATCGAATTTAGAGTGCGGACAGATTCAAGCGCTTTTTTAACGCGCGTTGAAAAAGCTCTCGTGTGAATGGGGGCTTATTAAATTTGCTTTACGAGCAAGGTGGAAACTGGGAAAAACATTAAACTTAGTTCAGTCGTTCTTTTAAGTCCCTATGTGTAAGTGCGTAGAATTCCACGTTACATAAACATTACTTACCTAATACTTGCTAACACTACGTCAGTTTAATGCAATCCATTTTTAACCGACTTCAATTTCATAGAAGGAGGAGGTTCTGTATTCGGTTGTGGCTATGTTTTTTTTATGTATGTTCACCGATTACTCCGAGACCCGTGGTCCGATTTAAGTAATTCTTTTTTTGTTCGAAAGAAGGTACTTCCAAGGTGGTCCCACATTAATCTGGTGCTGTTCTGATGATGGGATGGGAATTGAGGGAACTCCTCAATTTTTAAATGCACATGTATGGTGATTTGGGTGTTTTCTTAAGCAACTCGAGCATTTTCTCTCGAAAACCACAAATTCGATGAAGTGGACCTGATGATGATGATTATTTTGATGATAATCATGACGATTTCTTAAAATGTAGGACGTTCAGCGATTACTCCGAGACCCGTGGTCCGATTTGAGCAATTCTTTTTGTTTGAATGCAACTGCCTCCAAGGGTGTCCCACATTAATCTGGTGCTGTTCTGATGATGGGATCAATGAAGAACTGAGGGAACTCCTCAATTTTTGCAAAGGCACAAGTATGGTGATTTGGGTATTGTCTTAAGCAAATCAAGCATTTCCTTCCGAAATCACCAATTCGATGAAGTACAACTGTAGCCATACCACGAGTTTGACACTACATATTCGCTTACGTCTTCGTAACTTACTTTCTATACATCTCGCTCGCACTAATAGGATGCCAGTACGAGCGAGACGCATAGAAAGTAAGTTACGCACGTGTTAGATAAATGAATATTTTTTTTTTAAATATTAAATATTAAAAACTCAAATGTTTATAGTAAATATTACTTCCAAGGTAAAACTTGTCAGGATGTTATTTATTTACCTTGATTCATAATTATGTAAAACTGCTAAATCAATAACTGGATACTATTTAAGTTTTAAGCAAGATAAATAAAATAATAAACAGATGTAATTGAAAATAAAACTGTTTTATTAAATTGAATAATACAATTTATTCACCTTATCATCAACAACTAATATATACAACCACTATTAGTTTATAATTCAGTAAGAGATTATTTAATTAATTATTAATTAATTAATCAAGTAAGTACATAATTATTACAATAATTACCAACATAGTATTTACTTAACTTTCAATATTCCTTTGGCGATGATTAACTCAGTGCTGCAGGGCAAAGCAGAATGCTCAAAGCAGAATGATTGCAGAATGCAGAATGAGGAATAATGGATCGGTCGGTCCCTTTTATACCCATTTCTACCTGGCAACTGGTTGATCATGCCACTTGTTATTCGATAAGTGACGTCACAGAAGTAGTTTCTCATGTACCTCGTCCATTTATCGAATTATGCAGAATAAAACTATTAGAATATATTTTCAATAAACTCCGTTATACATAATTATTAATCAGTAATATTAATTCAAAATATAATTATTTCAAAGTAGTTTACAAATTTAAGTAGTAACTTAACAGACTTACTGTTTCTCTTGTCAACGGTGGTTTCGTATCGTACCTACCCACATAAATAGCAAATTCTGCAAAATTCACGTAATGTTGTGTTAAGTGTTTAAATAGTGTAATATATTATCAACATTGAACGTCAAAGAGAAACAGGTCAGTTTAATACGTAATACAATTTGTACATAGAATAACAATATTCTAACACGGCCATACTGACATGTACTTCGTTCCCGAAGTACAAAATAGGATCAATTTACAAGGATACAAATGTATTTATTTATTGCCACAACTGATATGGTTATCATTTATTGAGACAATGATATTGTTACTTAAAGACCAGACAACTATGTACATAAACGTAAGCAAATAAATGAAACAAAAAAAAAAGTAAATAAGTAAAGAATGCTAACTTACACACATTGTGTAATCAATATATGATCTGCTTGAATAGACATGTTATCATTATTCAAACCAGCGAATATGTGGGTATTGCCAAATACCTAGACATGCCAATTACATTCACCCGCTGCTAGTGAGACAATTGACACCAAGTATATGACCGACCAGCGGATACCAAATAAGTGTTGTGAGGGTATTGCCAAATACCTAGACATGCCAATTACATTCACCCGCTGCTAGTGAGACAATTGACACCAAGTATATGACCAACCAGCGGATACCCAATTAGTCTATCAGAAACAAAGAATCATAAATGCCAAAATAAAATACCAAAAATAAAACATTTACCTACATAACATGTACATAGCTTACTGTTTGATAAACTTTCCAAAAATCGCTCGGCCAATCTGACGAATAATTGCACATTGTTTTAAACATATAACAGTTGCTACATATCTTTCTGCTTGACGATAGCTTCGTGGTACACCAGGAATCTGCTCCACTGTCGCTTGTAGCGGGGTCAAAGGCGGAAAAAGCGATGTTCTTGTCTCTTCCGTGAGCACCGGAGACAGCTTTCAGAAGGATCCACATCCGTGCTGCTGTGGAAAGCCACAGGTTTCATATTCGTCTGAAATTATATAAGTATATATGTAGTGTAGCTGGATACAATCCCACTTCTGATGTTAGATAAATGAATATTTTTTTTTTAAATATTAAATATTAAAAACTCAAATGTTTATAGTAAATATTACTTCCAAGGTAAAACTTGTCAGGATGTTATTTATTTACCTTGATTCATAATTATGTAAAACTGCTAAATCAATAACTGGATACTATTTAAGTTTTAAGCAAGATAAATAAAATAATAAACAGATGTAATTGAAAATAAAACTGTTTTATTAAATTGAATAATACAATTTATTCACCTTATCATCAACAACTAATATATACAACCACTATTAGTTTATAATTCAGTAAGAGATTATTTAATTAATTATTAATTAATTAATCAAGTAAGTACATAATTATTACAATAATTACCAACATAGTATTTACTTAACTTTCAATATTCCTTTGGCGATGATTAACTCAGTGCTGCAGGGCAAAGCAGAATGCTCAAAGCAGAATGATTGCAGAATGCAGAATGAGGAATAATGGATCGGTCGGTCCCTTTTATACCCATTTCTACCTGGCAACTGGTTGATCATGCCACTTGTTATTCGATAAGTGACGTCACAGAAGTAGTTTCTCATGTACCTCGTCCATTTATCGAATTATGCAGAAGGTAATTAAATATTCAAAATTTTTTTATTGTTATTTTTTTTTTAATTAGGTATTTTACATTTAATTAATAAGCGAGAATTACATTAATGTCAATTTCACTTAAGAACTAAGAAATAAACTATCAGTAAACTCTAAAACTATAAATTACAACTAAACCCAAACTAACCTATAAAAACTAATCAAATAACCCACCCCGCATCGCCCCCGGCGCAAAGGTGCCCATCACACTTGCTGCGTTACCGCGTTGAACCGCGATGGACAACCTCTGCGCTAGGAACGATCCGGAGCGGGGGTCGAGACCCCTCTGCTGCAGGCGACGCCCCAGCTCCCCGAGAAAAGTTTTCGCCTCCGCGCACCAACACCCAGAAGTCTCCACAGCCAAGGGGACGAACAAGTAGTTCGTTAGCCCCGAGTACTTGTCCCTTTTTAGGGACGCCGCCTGCTCAGCGGCTGCACCTGCCGACCGCACAGTGCGGCCAAGGTGCGTGGCGGCAAATGTGCTGACGCAGGTGGCGTCCCACAAAAGGCACTTTCCTTTCTCCCACGGCACCAGAGTCAAACCGTCCGGCCTTTTGCCATCTGACCGACTAAGGCCCGGCGGCTCCAGCACACACGGGACGTTGGCTGACACCAGCGCCCTTCGAACAATGTCGTTCAACGCGTGGTGGCGTGGAAACCTCCCCGCGCATCGGCAACAGCTCAAAGCGTGGTGCCCGTTGCTCTCCACCATGGACCCGCAGATGCATAGATGTGGTTGACAAACATCGCAGCCCAGACGAAGAGCAACGGCCACCCGCAACGAGTCATTGTCGAGCAGGGTGCCTAAGTTCGGGGAGGGAAGGGCGTGCAACCAAGCCCCAGATTCTGGCGCCAAAGCCGCGTTCAGTCTGGCTCTATCCGCACCAGAAGCTTTGCCTAAAAGACAGTCAAACAGACGCTTAATCCCGACCTCGTCCCACAAGCGCTGACGGAACGGCTGTTCAGGCACTGACGCACCCGGGTTGAGAGCCTCCCAGGCCGACAACGCATCGGAAGCGAAAGGTATTTCTGCCTTGCCACCATCTAACGATAAAATCTTAGTGACAAGGTCCACGGCCCCCGCCGCCGACGCCAGGAAAGCCGGAAGGCACACATCCCGCACGCGCCGTATGCCAATACCGCCACTCCGTATAGGCAACGAAGCCAAGTCCCACTGGTTTGAATTCAGAGAGACATTCAGCACACCCTCAGCACATTCCTTCACCACCAGGTCGAACGAGTCCATGTGGCCGGGGTGCAGCCAGGCAGGTACAGTACGCAGAAAGTACATCACCTTGGGAACGGCAAAACAGGACCTTAACAAAGTAAGTGCCACATGAGCCGAGAGCTTTTTCAGCCTCTCGCCAGCGGACCTAAGAAGCTGCTCTCTCACCTTGAAGGCTTCAGGTATAGCTGCGGGGAACATCGGGGAACCCAAAAGGTTAAAATTCTGGGTAGATAACTCCTTGAGGCCAGGGAGTAGGGCACAAAACAAAGAGAAGGAAGGTTGTGAGTTGGCACTGCAAGGAAAAAACTCACATTTACTAGAGTTCACTTCGAGCCCCAGCTCCCGAAAAAGTGGAAGGAGCGCAAGCAGGTCCTGTTCGACCTCCTCCGGCCTACCCCCCAGAGTGCCGTCGTCGAGGTACCACACGTTCAAAGGGGATCGAGATCTAGATATGACTTTTTGAATAGCCAGGCTGAAGATAAGGGGTCCAAGCGGGTCCCCCTGCTGAGCACCGACCTGGGATGGAATAAGGGACCCGTTAAAGAAGAGTTTGGAAGGAGACGAATAGGACTGGTACAAGAAAGGGTAAAGAGCTGGGGCTTTCTCCCGAACCTCTGCAAGAAGAGTGTCGCGTTCCAGAGAGTTGAAAGCATTCTTAATGTCAAGCTTAATTATGATGCAATCCGCGTTATTTGGGTCGAGCGCGAAGGCTCGAACGGCGTGAATGGCAGCCTCACAACCCAGTTTGGTACCAAATCCCAGTTGGCACGGTTGCAAATAGGAAGCCATTTCGTCTCTCACAGCATTACAACCAAGCTTGGCAGTCAAACGGCGGAACACGCTGCCGACAGCGATTGGCCTTAAACCGCCATCCTTTTTCGACAGCGCGCATAGGGACGCACCGTATACATATGGACAGACCAAGGGGTTTAATTGACCACTAAGGAGGAAGTTACATAGCCTGGTCAAGCACTCCAGCAACCGAAGCCCATTATCGCCAGCAGAACCAGAAGTAAGCTCCTTTAGATGTGATGGGCGAATACCATCTAAGCCCGCTGCCGAAGCACTGTTAAAGGAGCCTAGAGCCTGTGCAACCTCCTCCGGCCTGACTGTGAGAGGTGGGCAGGAGCTGTCTGGTTCAGGTGGGAACAACAACGGCCGGGATGGGGCAGGGTGCTTTAACTGCAAGTTGGCAAGGGTTTCAGGGCTCGACGGTGCCACAGAATCGTCCGACATCAAAACCCTGACTGCACCCCTAAGATCGCCCTCGAAGACTTTCGACTCGATAGTTCTCAGGACCGAGTGCGGAATAAAACTATTAGAATATATTTTCAATAAACTCCGTTATACATAATTATTAATCAGTAATATTAATTCAAAATATAATTATTTCAAAGTAGTTTACAAATTTAAGTAGTAACTTAACAGACTTACTGTTTCTCTTGTCAACGGTGGTTTCGTATCGTACCTACCCACATAAATAGCAAATTCTGCAAAATTCACGTAATGTTGTGTTAAGTGTTTAAATAGTGTAATATATTATCAACATTGAACGTCAAAGAGAAACAGGTCAGTTTAATACGTAATACAATTTGTACATAGAATAACAATATTCTAACACACGCGCTAGCGAATCTCAGTGTTAGACTTATGGTAAGGCTGCTGAGGAGTCAGGAAATGGCGGTTGAAGGGTTGGTGGTTCAGGATTCAGGGTCGAGGCGTTCCGTGATCAGGGGTTGATGTGCTGTGAGGTTGAGTGATCGGGGGGTTGAGGGATTGGGTCAGTGGCGGGGCGGAGGATGGATTTTGTGTTTGTGTAGTGACAGGAATGATTTCGAATTTAGTGATACGCATTATTACGCTTTTCATTCATGCGTCACGCGACACTCATAAGCTTTTAACAGTGCCTTAAAACTAAAAATGGAAAAATAAAAACTTTTACAAAAAAAAAAAGAAAACAGACTTCAAAAAGGATAAAATAAAATATTATCCGTTTTTAAGTAGGTAAGTATATGCGTTACCAACTGATATGTTTGAAGTCGGTGCCAAGACAAATAGTAACAATACCGGTCAAAAATAATCAGCTTCATGTCTATAAATCACATTACAACTGTACTAATATTATAATGGTGAAAGTAATTCTGTCTGTCTCTTTGTCACCTTTTCGGCTAAACAACTGCCATGTAAACTGGTGAAATTTGCCATGCAGGTAAAAACTTAAAGCCTTGTAGATGGTCCTTGAATTGTTTTATATTATGAAATCAAGTTCTCTGGATAAGAGGCGGGAAATAAGTCAGTCCCAATTCCACCTGACCTGAGTGCTATGGACAGTTCGAAAATTAGTAAAAATTGCTCTTTATAAACATGTCGGCGATCGCATTGGTTTTATGCTAGTACCGACAAACATGGTACGGATTGCGCCAAGGTGGATTGACAGTGTGTTCTTAGGTATCTACAGAAAGTGTGATCATTGCTGTCGTGTAAGAGGCAATACAACGTACATACATTCTTATCGAATCGCCCTAAAATCATGGTATACTTCAAATTTGGCTTGGCACCGACTTTAAACATATCATTTGGTAACGCATATACTTACTTAAAAACGGATAATATTTTATTTTATCCTTTTTGAAGTCGGTTTTCTTTTTTTTGTAAAAGTTTTTATAATCCATTGTGAATCTTTAACAAGGAAGCCGCGTCGCACTAGCGAGGCAATAAATGTATCTTATTTAGGAGATAAGAGAGCCCATGACGTACCTACCCATAGCGGTAGAGAGAAAGAGAAAAAAAAAAACTATTAAGATATGACGTTAGTACTTACGAATATATGAACTGCTATTTCTCCATGTAAGCGTAAGGGAATCCCTGGATTCGTTCCTGTGAAATAATGAGTTTATTGGGAATATTTAGTTTTATATGATTCCGATACCGCCTATCTATTCCATTTTCGCTGGAGGGTAAATGTCGCCAATCATTAAAAATCCTCTTTTACTTTCTAACCCTTAAACAGGTTGTGTATCTATAAGTACCACATAGCAAATGATTTTTTTTTGGCGAGCTGAGTAAATACAACGACCGCAAAATGTCATTGCCGTAAAGTCTATTAAGTGGGTGATATCGGAACATAAAAAAATGACAGGTGTCAAAACAAATTTCTTTGAAAGTTTAGTTGTCAAGTTCAAATCGACAACAACAACAGTTTTTGTACGTTTCTCCCGCTGTATAAGTTCGCTACGCCCAAAAAAAGTACTGTAAGTATTTTGTTTTGTATTTTTATGGTAGATTATTAGATAATGTTATTGTTTTCTGATAAAATATTCGATCTAAAAGTTTGTGGTTCGATGAAACCTCTGCCCGTCTGGGGCACGTTCGAGTGGTTTATAAGTGGCCTCTGCCCTGCAGGGAGTTTACATGACATTTAAGGGTAAGATTCATTATTATGAATGAACCCTCATAGTACAAAAGTAATATATTTTCCTTTGGTTTTTAAATTAAATATTTATTCAACGGTCAATCTTACGAGCCACGACATCCATGCGAGCCAAGAAAGTGCTGGCAGTTAGTGCAATTTGTGACGCAAGTGTAAATGTGATGTGCACATGACTTGCCCTTAAAACTACTCTGTATGGCTAACAAGGCAGTGGCCATATAAGGACCACGTAGCACCATTGGTCACGAGCAGTGGGCATATAAAAACCAACGGGTTTTTTTTATTGAATTAGGGGTAATAAAAGAAAATCAAGAAATTACTTTTCTTTTTAAGCTATTACCTACCCGAATCAGTAATCAAAAGTAAAAAATGCGTCAGGCCTGTTTAAGGGTTAAAAGAAATATGTATACTTATTATTATTCTATAGGTACATAGGTATAAAATAATCTATCAATGAGGACTACGGAATGAGGATCTACGTAACGCTATTTTTTGTATATCTGAAATTTGTTATCCTTTCCAGCTCTATCCTTTTCATCTCTTTTTGATCACACGTAATGGAATAGAACTAGAATGGGTGTACCTTTTTGGTAATAATCATTACATCTATACCTATTAAAAAAACGTCGTCGAGTAAAGATAATATTGAGACCTTTGGAATCGCAATAACTGTGTTCAGTGGAAAGGCAGGTATATTTAGTTACCTTAATATTTTGTTATGAAGGTACCTATAGTTAACTTTTGGATTAACCGTTTGTAAGTTGGGTAAAGTAGAAATCTTCAAAGCTGTCAAATCCAGGAGAAAAGTGAAATGACTTCATCAGGATTTAAATTAACTTTAACAGCTATCTTTCACGAAGCATAAATGTTTAATTAAACAAGTTGGCAACTTTGTTAATGGCATTGGATTGATCACGAAATTATGATTACCAACCCGAGTTCCAAGAATAGGGAAATACTCCAAAATTGTTAGGGAACCGATTGAAAAACATAACGGAATTTGACAAGGATAAGGGTCAAGGAAATATATAATATCAGCGCTTAATTTACAATTATTACTTTGATTGAAGTTTATCATATCCAATGTTGTATTGTTATGGAAAAGAATAGAATATTTGAACAAAATAAATAGGTAGGTACGTACACCGATAACATACTTGTGATACGACTATGGTGTATGGTGTACTGTGTACTCGTACAATCTACAAACAAGACATAAGTATAAAACATCGACAAGTAATTACCTAATCAAAAATACTATTACATATTATATTAAAAATACAATGATATTACAATATATAACTTTTAAGAGTGTGTGTAAGTTCTCGTGAACTACAACTTTAAAAAACCTATCTATCGTATCTATTTATAGGTATGTAAGTAAGTACCTAACTATCGTATAGGTTTTGCGACCTGTCGAAACAATGCTTCCCAAATCATCGCTCCTTCATTCAAACGAATTCATGCCAGGTACCTACTCGAAATAAGGAATGCTGTTTTAATGAAATAGAACAGCACCAAGATAATATAAATATCCCACGATATTCGAACATTATTGAAATATGTATTTAAAAGTGGTCTTTCAAGTTATTTTGGTCCAAATTCCCACGACAGTGTTAGTGTCTCGGTCGCGGGAATTTGTGACAATCGTCCTAATCCTAATTGATCGAAACATCTCTAGCAAAATTTGTCCAAAATTACGTCAGTGACCCGTTGTACATAATATTATTAATTTGATATGCACAAAGGCTTCGCAACACAACTTACAATTCTTTTTCTGACACAGTTTACAACAAAGATACTGACCGTCTGTTTCGGCCCTTAAAAGCTTTTACGTGTAACATTTGACTAACTTCTAGTTTCCATTTAAAGTCATGTCAAAAAGGAGTTTGGATCAAATCACATAAGCAATTACTGTCCTTCCGCTCCATAAGCGTACGCTCTAATGGACAATTAAAGGGCAATTTCCAGTTTTCTGAACTAAGCGCTGATGTCTATCGATAGATATTTATTATATTGTAGCTGTATGGAGGAATATTTACATAATAGAGGGGAAATAAATGTTTTCGAGTGAGGCGTGGGACGTATGTCTATTTTTTATCATTCTTTATTTATATGATTTGATGAACGGAATTCTTCACTGAATATGTGTAGGAGGTACTTACCGTGCGTGGATTGGATACGTTCCATTAACACAATAATGGTAGGTATGTGTCTTGCAATGAGCATGAAAAAAGCTTATTTCACAACAAGAAAAACATAATTGAAACACTAGAATTCGTTGACGAATTTGCTTTGTTTAGGGGGAAAAGATAATATAAGTAGCTTTATCTATAGCTTTTCTCTTTTTTACTTGTTGTACCTATGTAGGTAATTTATAAAATGGTAGCTAGCTCAGTTTTCTAAGCACTATATGCCTTTTCTCTCATATCACAGATAGCTTAATACACATAGTGCAGGATTGCAAAATGGCTACTAGAGTCCACTTTAGGGGAGTGTCATGAGTACTAGCTGATTGATGAGTCAGCCAGCCGCTGCTGAAAGGATCATCCCAAACGCAAGCAGGGATTTCGATCTTAACATCAACAAAGGTTCCTGCGTGGAAGTTACGATAAAAGACTTTTGTATTTTTGTAAGATTATGTCAGATCTTTTTTGTTGTTGTATAAATTACAGCAAGCGCTAGGATCAGCGAGGAAGAAGTAAATGGATTTTCAGTTGTTACTGCTACAATTTTTAAAAGATAAAGCAGGTGATTATTTCTAATGTAAATATAAAAACCGGCCACAGTGTCTCGAGCGAGGTTCTGTGTAAGGTTTCGTGCTTTTACTAAAAGGGAATGACTTTTCACGACAACTTTACTTAACTAATCACGATAAATAACAGTTATATGATAAGTTTTTATGGAGCTCTACGTTCATGATTTTTTCATATTTTATCGAGGAAAGCATGTGGAATCTACTTAGAACAAAAAACAACGCATGAGATTTCAGAATCAAGTACCAAAGATTCCACGCCTTGAGTGTAGCGAGGGATTGAACAAAATAATTTTGCTTGTGACTGTAATATGTTTGTTTTTCACTCCTCATATGAGAAAGTATGAGTATGTATTTAAAATGTTAAGTAAAATTTGTATTTTGTATATTGTATGGTCGCAGCTAACGCATCGCGCACGCCCGCCCCGGTAGAGAGCAGTATTGAGTTTTGCTCCCTAGGGACAGGAAATTATCTAAAAACAAGGAAAATGGAAAGAGAACAAAATTAACTTTTGTATTATTTTTGAAGCAGCTCAGGAGGCCGATTTTCGAATTTCAATCGTTCGATTTCGTCACTCGAAAATCGGTGGAAAACGGCGAAATGCTAATTTTTGAAATACGAGCGATTGAAATTGGGAATCTAGTGGTATTGATCACTCGTTTTCAATTCTATTAGTAGAATTTAAATGCCTAGTAGTGGAGATATTGTTGAACAAAATACACGAAATCGAGCGGTCGAATTTCAAAAATCGGCCCCTAGGGCCATTTTACGATAATGGGTGAAGAAGTTATTTATGTTAAGACTTAAATAATGGAGGTAAAAGAAAAAGCTTGAAAAAGAAACTATGAATCACACTTTTAATCCCGACAACTTTTTCTGGATATTTTTTATTAAAAAAGGTATTTTTTAAATGAATACCTTGCTTCGGTGGGGTCCTTTCCTCATTCCGTTTAAGGACCTCCGAGCGCAGTTTAATCAACGGAACTTTATTCCGTCACGATACCGCCTTCGCTTCCAATGACGCGACCGTTCACCTCATTACGTGTACATCGACCACGTCATTCATTAATCACCCCAACTTAAATAAACTTGTTTAGGAGAAAATTCATTAGGCCACGGCATCGCGGCGAGCTCCCGGACAACGTCAATATTTTACTTCGGGCTCTGATAACCAACTTCCAACGCAAACAGGTTAAACCCACTTGGTAAACTATCCTTAAACTTGAGGAACTGATAGTAATGCAACGTTGTAAGGTCGATACCTTACAGCTCTTTTAGCTCGAGTTAAATACAAGTACCTACAACAATGCCTTATTATAATACTGTTAAATATTGATTCGGACATGTACCTAATGGGAAAAGTTTAGGGTAACTTTTATACATTTGGTTTAATAGAGGGTTGTGTGAGTGGTCCTGACTTTTTGTCCACAGGGTCCATGGCCGCAAATTAAGGTTTAATAGTAATTCCAACTTTAAGGATTATTGTAAAGTGCCATTATTAAACTAAATATAGGTAGGAATACTGAATACAAATCAGTTATTTTAAAATTGCGATCTGCGGTTTTCATATAATTCACATTTCATAGATTGATACGATACCAAATAATTTACGGCAGTCTATATCTACCTTCTTGTCTACATAATACTTCGTACGGTCTACCGATCGAACAGAGATTTGGACATATGCATGGATAAATTAAACTATAATTGTAAACCAATATCAAAAAGAAATTGCCGTACAGAATAATAGAGTATTAATTATCATGCCTATAGATAGATGTATAGATAAATCTAACAATTCGCTAACAAATTGGATTTACTTAGGCACGGATCGAGCATAATAGATAATCGGCCAAAAATTGGATTGTCTGCGGGCCGGCAAAGCTAGAGTTTGTCGCGGCTGCGGCCGGATGAAATAACGGAGGGATAAGTATTTTAATTGCCGGCTTCATCCGGATTATCTGAGCGTTGATATTCCCATTGTGATAGCTTTTATCTCAAGCAAACCAGTGTAACCTCGAGATACCCTGATATATAAATACATAGGTAATTGGAGTTGAGAGGGTAATAAATAATAGTTAAAAGAGCGTTGCTATATTAGGGCTGATTTAGACGGCGCGCGAACTGGCATGCGATTTTAGTTACATTGCGGACTGTTGGTTACGTCAAATTCAACCGACCGATCAAAAACCGCAATGTAATGAAACCAGCATGCGAGTTCTCGCGTCGTCTAAATAGGGCTTTAGCATAGCGATAAAACGTGCGACATTTAAACGGAGGTCTCGTAATAACATTGAGGTTTGAGAAACTTATCTATGATTGAAAGTTGAGGAACTAATAACTTTTTTTGTATAGGAAAATATTGATAGGAAATCGGATTAACCTCCAAGAGGCCTCGTTTCCCTTTAGGGTTGGGAGGGCAGATAGTACCTAGTAGCTTTAGTCAAAAGTAAAATCGAATGTGCCAAATCTTATGACAGTTATGACTATCGAGATTGGCGATCGGTTCCCATGTCTCCTAAGTTAATCGCAGCAAAATATCGACACAACATTAGGAAGATGATGATGACTCTAACCACTGGCATAGCCTTGGAACCTGAGACGAATGCGCAGTAAGTGATTTGAATACGGGGTCTTGGTCTTGGCTGGTATAACGCCGCTTCTTTCTGCCCAAATCCTTCTTTTCTTCTTGAAACAAAGTTAACAAAATTGCCACGAATAGAAACGTAAAAAAAAAAACATTCTTCTAATTAGCTATTTTATTCACGGTGTTGCGTTCAGTACTGAATCTGAAAACCGACTTTACCCCCTTTAAGTATGGGGTTGTGCACAAATCACGCGAGGTATTTTCGGCTACTTTTTGACCCCCCTCCCCCCTGGTGATATTTGGTAAGGTTTTTGGCTACCCCCCTCCCCCCACACAACCTCATGTGTATTTTTTTGAATTTTTTTCATTCGACCTAATTTTAAGTAAAATTGTATTGTATATAGAAAATCTTGTTTATTTTTCTATTTTCGTTAAATAGACTCGCTATTTTGAAGTGCAGAGTGAAGATTTATGTTTAACGAAACCAAGAAAAAGTATCTACTCATGTGGTAGGTGTGGTAGGTGGGGTACTCATGTGGTATGGTATGTGTAGGTGTTTTTTTCGTTAACTGTAGAAAAATACACGTGAGGTTTCTTTATACCCCCCCTGCCCCAACGTGATCTATCGTGATTTTTTCGTGACCCCCCCACCCCCTATCGAACCTCGCGTGATTTGTGCACAAGCCCTATGTTCAGCGAAGATTAAATTAGCCATATTTAAAATTAAAGATTGGTCTGCCCTAGAATTGAACGTGGAGAAACGCCTTGGAGAGTACGATACAAACATCTTTTTGGAAGTTGTTTTAAAATCAGTGCCTGAACATTTATGCGACCGTTAAGGGAGCGAGTCACGCGGCGGCTGTTCGTGACGGCCGTTTGTCAATCGCGAGATGACGAATAGCGACAGCTCCGCTAGGCTTAGGGCGTATTCAGGTATTAACAAGTTACTGCCAAAAATAAAATTGGGTAGACCCAAAATTAAAACCCACGGCACGTCTGTGAAGATAGTACCTACTTGGAACCGTGCCAAAATATTAGGAATTTAATACGATTTTTTAATGGTAGATATTCTGATGTTATGAATGACGGAAATGACCAATTTGTAATACCTGCATACTCGTAAGTCCGAACTTGAGGTAAGTGACCCTGCCTCCGAAGCATAATAAGTGTCTGAGTTGGAATCCCGGTAAGGGCATTTGTTTGTGCGTTTATCACAAATATTTGTTCGAGAGTTATGGATGTTTTCTATGTATTTAAGTAGGTATGTATGTATTTGTGTTTGTCTATTTATGTATGTATATCTGCCTAGTATCCATAGTACAAGTTTTGCTTTGCTTGGGGCTAGCTAGTTTGGGGTACAGACCTAGTCGATCTGTGTAACAATATCCCCAAATATTTAACAAAAACAAAACAATAGAAAAAGAATTGTCTCAGTCTCACAATCATTAAAATCAAAATTACGGAAGTAGAGATAAGAGTACCAAATACAGTACAATCAAACAGGCGGGGAGTGATTTTTATTTACATAGCTTAATATACCTAATATATTTAATTAACAGGACAATTCGAACGTACACTGATATCAGATTAACATCTAACTGATGTCATTGAAATATCGTGCATTAGTACTTGTCTGTAACTATCATATTTCAAAAATCGGAATACGCCCTTGGGCCTCCTTGCGGTTCAAACAAAACGTCGGCGACATGTGTTTCTGACTTTAATTTGTATGTTTTGCAAGGATAAAAATCTTATTTGTTGTGTTATTGTTATTTCACCTGTTATCGTGTGTATACCTACAGATTTAACACGAATAGCTTCCATTTATTTCAAATTTAAAAGTGATGTGCTATTTAGGTGAATAAATTGCAAATTATTGTGTCTGTAAACTCTAAAGGTACAAATGCGCCGTACACGCACTTGTGAGACCTATACTCTGTATCTTTAGGTATTTAAATAAAAGTAAATAAAATCTACCCTGAAATGGCTCCTTAAGCCAGTTGAGGGTAGATGAAAACATTACATGATCAAATAATCGAACGAGCGAGCGAAGCGAACGAAGTTATCGAACGAGCGAGCGAAGCGAAGTTCTTACATTCGACTTTGAACACGCGGCTGGCTAGCGGCACGTCCCGGCATTTCGATGTTTTTAAGCTGAACTGTCAGAAGATATATAGTATAGTTTGATACTCAATAACTTAAGTAAATTTGTCCTAATTTAAATGAAATTGGATAAACGTGTAGTCGAGGGCATTATATTTTAGTCATTAAATTATGAGCAGGCCCGATCAAGGGGTCATTGAGCTAGAAGAGCTTAGAAGGCCAAAAAGCTGTTTGTGAGAGGTCTTGCTATTCTGGTCATTTTTTTGCAAGAATCATGATTGAGTTTAGTATAAAATTAAAGTGCTCGACTTACACTTTTATAATATCGTTTTTATATTTACCATTTTGAAATAATTAGCAAGATAAAAATAAAATAGAATAAACAATATAAGTATTTGACATTTCAAGAAAATAAAACGACTAAAAGTACATAAAATAACCCTTACACAAGAAAAATATTAGAGACTAGCTGTGCCCGCGGTTCCGCCCGCGTGGAATTCTGTCTGTGTCAGTAAGCGGCTAATTTCTAATCTTAATTTCTCTCCCTCTCCCCTGGAGGCGGAACTTGAAGTAAAGTTGACAGATGGATATGCTAGAGGACAGTAGACCAGATAAAATATTTTAGGTACCACTAAATAAAACTACACTCCAAAATCAATAGTTTTTTTCGCCCTTGTTATAATTTTACACGTGATTTTAACGACAGAGTAGGTGTATATCGGACGATACAGTAAGGTATACGCACGCGAGCGAAAGCGAAGCGGCCTGCCTGGCTAGAGCGCCACTCACCGTGGTCTTCTTCAGACTCCTGAGGAAGAGCGCGTGCCGTTTGTAACCTCAATGCGTTGCGAGACTTTCGCGAATGATTCGATTTTTTTCGGGAAGGCATGGAAATGTGTATAAAATGCGAGTCCCAAATCGTTTGACTCCGCAAACGACCAGTGCCGGATTAAGATATTTTGATGCCCTAAGCATTTCTAGACCATGGTGCCCCCTCTCCCTAGGGTCATCAAGATTACATTGAATTTTTTTGGTAAATTGAGTGACGTTCATTGCCGCATTACAGCTGAGAATGGAAATCAGTCATATCATTTTATCACGAAAATTGACAGTGCCGTAGCAGTAACTTTGCAACAGAGTACCTAATGCTGCTGTAGTCGCCATATCTTAGAATGTAATTGAAAACGCGAGCGGAGCGAACGCGAACATTTTTCGATATAAAAACGCATTTTGATTGACAGTTGTACATTTTTTTTTTAGTATGGAAATCAGTCACATAATTTTATCACGAAAATTGACAGTGCTGCAGCAGTAACGTAGCAACAGAGTAATGCTGCTGCAGTCGCCACCCGAAAGTCACCTTTGTCATATCTTAGAAAGTAATTGAAAACGCGAGCGAAGCGAGCGCGAAAATTTTTCGATATAAAAAACGCAATTTGATAGACAGAGTTGTAAATTTTTACTTTTAGTATGGAAATCAGTCACATCATTTTATCACGAAAATTGACAGTGCTGCAGCAGTAACGTAGCAACAGAGTAATGCTGCTGCAGGCGCCACCCGAATGTCACCTTTGTCATATCTTAGAAAGTAATTGAAAACGCGAGCGAAGCGAGCGCGAAAATTTATCGATATAAAAAACGCAATTTGATAGACAGTTTTACATTTTTACTTTTAGTATGGAAATCAGACACATCATTTTATCACGAAAATTGACAGTGCTGCAGCAGTAACATTGCAACAGAATAATGCTGCTGCAGTCGCCACCCGAATGTCACCTTTATCATATCTTAGAAAGTAATTGATGCGATCCGATAATCGACGATGGCGGAGAAATCCAAAATCCAAACCACCGTATACTATAGGTAATAGTTAGTAATCAATGAAATATGCCGCACGCCTGTTCTTATTTTAATTCTATGAATGTTAATATTCTGAACTTTTCGGGGGGGGTTTGAACCCCCAACCCCCCCCCCCCCCTGGCTACGCCCGTGGACCTTGCAATAAATCCACGCGATCTTTGATCCATTGCCGCCTATAGAGCGACATAAAATAGTAGAAATTAAATAAAATGGAACTCAAAAATGTCCATACTAAATTGTTGCCATGTCGTGTAAGCATTTTACGTCAAAAATGTGACAGTTACGTAGAAAGTGGCGCCCTCATTTATTTTCTAAAGCGATTACCTAAGTAGGTGCAACAAAGTCAATCGCTATGTAATTTTTGGTTAACCGCGAGTTCTCAGTTCGGGGTGAACTACTAGTTACATTCGACTTGGGACACGCGGCTGGCTAGGGGCACGTCCCGGCATTTCGATGTTTTTAAGCTGAACTATCAGAGGATAGTTTGATACTCAAGAACTTAAGTAAATTTGTTCTAATTTAAATGAAATGGGGTAAACGTGTAGTTGAGGGCATTATATTTTAGTCATTAAATTATGAGCAGGCTCGATCAAGGGGTTATTGAGCTAGAAGAGCTTAGAAGGCTAAAAAGCTATTTGTGAGGGGTCTTGCTATTCTGGTCATCTTTTTGCAAGAAAGTATGGTCGAGATCAAATGAATTGGTATCAAGTGCTCGGCTTGCACTTTTATAATATCGTTTTTAAATTTACCATTTTGAAATAATTAGCAAGATACTAAAATAAACATAATATAGGTATTTGACATTTGACAGGAAATATTTCGGCTTACCACAGATACAGTATCAGTTAAGAGCTCCACAGACCTTGTAATATATCCACGCGATTTTTGATCCATTGCCGCCTATAGTGGGACATAAAATAGTAGAAATAAAATAAAATGAAACTCTAAAATTTCCATACTATAGTCGATCAAACAAGTTTGTCAGTAGAAAAAGGAGCGATATTCAAATTTTCTATGGGACGATAACCCTTCGCGCCTACATTTTTTAGCCGCTTTTTTCTACTGACGGAAATGGCTTGACAGACTATAAATTGTTGCCATGTGTAAGCATTTTACGTCAAAAATGTGACAGCTACGTAGAAAGTGGCGCCCTCATTTATTAACCGACTTCCAAATCTCAAAAGGAGGAGGGAGATGTGACGAGATTCGATTGTGATTTACTTATGCTTGTTACTCCATATAGTTGAGTGTGCTCAGAGCATAAAAAGGTCAACCACGGCGTTGCATGAACAAGATATTTCCTTTGGCAGGATTGGTCCTTAGGACCCAAGGATGTATTTAAGAAGTGGAGCCACTCAGATTTTTGATGCAGGTGGGGGGTGGGGGGGTTTTAAGCGTCGGCGACGTCTGATTTTAATAATTGTTTAAGTTTTAAGTTGTATGTCAAGTTTAGTATCATTTTCAAGTAAATCAAAGATGTAGACATCGATTTCATCTAAATCGGTTCAGCCGTTATTGATTCCCCATACAATCTTACACCTTCCTTTTCACTTTTAAGAGATTTTTTTTAATAAAAACTATCCTATGTTCTTCCCGGGGACTCAAAATATCTCTATACAAAATTTTATCTAAATCGGTTCAGCGGTTATTGAATCCCCATACAAATTTCTACCTCCCTTTTCACACCCTTAAAGGATGATTTTTGAGATTTAAAGTAGGCTATGTTATTCCCTGGAACTCAAACTATCTCTGTACCAAATTTTAACTAAATTGGTTTAGCGGTTTAAGCGTGAAGAGGAATTTAAAAAATAGTATTTTTTTCATATTTTATGTGTTTTTACTTCGGAATGGTGTCATTATGATATCAGAAATGAATTCGGCATCCCCGATTTATACGAAAACGATACCAAACTTGGCCTATTAGCTTAAATTATATAGATATCAAGATTAAGTTGAGAGCCCCCCCCCCCCCTAAAAATTTACATCAAAGATCTCGGTGGCTCCACTTCTTAAATCCATCCTTGAGTCCTAAGGACCAATCCTGCCAAAGGAAATCTCTTGTTCACGCAACGCCGTATTTTAGGCCCAGCACCATCCGCTAATATCTCCGTCATTATTGGACCGATTTTGAAAATTATTTTTTTGATTGTATGTATATGCATACAGATTGGTCCCGTTTTTGTCAAAACCCAGTTCTGATGATGGGATCCATTAGGAATCGAGGGAACTCCTCAAATCTTAAAGGCATACATAATAGTGATTTATGTGTTTTATCAACAAATCAAGCGGACTCGGACCTTGACCCGGAAAACCACTGATACCTAAGCTAAATAAACCACTATGATTACTTACCATAAAATGTAGGTATAAAGTATAATGATACCAAACTTACTAGCCCCTCCCACTCAAACCCCCGTACACCGCACCGCACGCGCCGTTAAGTGGGTTAGGTTAGGTTTGAACTGCGATCCTCACAGAACCGAAAAAAAGTGGGTTAGGTTAGGTTAGAAATGCGAGCCTTACAGAAACGAAATGCTACTAGAAAAGTGGTTTTGATTAGGTTCGAACTGCGATCCTCACAGAACCGAACTGCTATCAGAGAAGTGGGTTAGGTTAGGCTAGAACTACGACCCTTACAGAAACGAAATGCTACTAGAAAAGTGGATGGTTTTACTTCCTTTTCTGCATAGTGCACCATCTACAATAATCATTCACCGGCCCCCATAGAAGTCGGTTTTTTTTTCTTGAAAATTATTTTCTACTATTTTATGTCGAACTATACGAGTAAGTAGGTGCAACAAAGTCAATCGCTCTATATAATTTTTGACAAACCGCGAGTTCTCAGTTCGGGGCGAACTACTAGTTTAGGTTAAAGCCAGGTCTTTCGGTGGCTGATCCAGGCGGTTTTGTATTTGGTCGGTTAACCAATAAATATTATAACTACCCGAAAATGGACAAATTATTTGTTTACTTTTATTTAAATACCTAAAGATACAGACGTTATAGTAGCCGTATTCTGATTTTAATAATAGGTTAAGAATTGATGATGTGATTAAGTGTTTTTGGTTGGTGATATTAAGTAAATACCTTCAGTTACCTAACTAAAATATCTTTAATTTAAGTTAATTAATTACTAACTTGGTCCCATTGTACCCACCTCTTTAAATTTGATGGGTTCAATTGTTTTGACATGATTTAAATACACACTTATTAGTAAAGTAGTCTCTGCTGAGTCTGCATTCACGTAATAACATAATGAGATGGTAATTAGCACACGCGAACTTATTGATAATATTAATAAAATAAATCTAATAATGAGGGTCATTATGAAGTACTTGTTAAAGTTTTTGAATTCGTTAAGTATAAAATCGTTGTTAGGGTCTATTAATATTTAGTAGTGTATCTATCGTTGGCCAAGAAGTAGATTGAATCATGGTGAATTTACCTCGACCCATAGAACAAGTCGCAAGACCCGTGGGAGAGAGAGGCAGTGACCGATTCCAAGTAAGTTTAAACATTTATATAGGTACCTACTTCAACAGAATATCATGTCATGATTATTGGGTTGTAATGTTTAAGTTTTGTCCAGGATACTTACACTGTAGGTAATTATATCGGGTGGAACAGAACGAAGCACTTTTACGCAAAAAGGGAATTGTTTAGGCTACGTACTTTATTTTTCACTTAGTAATCACGTTAATATTTCTAACCGTTTTTGAGATACAGTTTGTTAAACATTAGTGCAAAAATCTATATGTTATCTATGTGTAATCCTAATCTATGTGTCAATTTAAAATGTTAATAACTTTGTAGGGTTATCAGTTATCACTGGTATAACAACATTTAATTTTAATGATGTTGTTTTACTTTTTAATCCAGCTTTACGATTGTAGATAACTTAGATAACACTATCCTTTCAGCTCAAGGGGCCGATTTTTGAAATTCGATCACTCGATTTCGTGTATTTCATTAAATGATATCTCCACTACTAGGCGTTTAAATTCTACTAATAGAATTGAAATCGAGTGGTCAATACCACTAGATTCCAAATTTCGATAGCTCGTATTTCAAAAATTAGCATTTCGCCGTTTTCCACCGATTTTCGAGTGACGAAATCGAGCGATCGAATTTCAAAAATCGGCCCCCAGTATCTAGAAATGTTCTACCCTGTATAGATATGTTTTCTAATTAATTATGACATCAGTGATTTAATTTATCTTAAAATGTATAAAGTACTACAGTCCAATGACTAAATAAATACCACGTGGAAAGTAGGATCGAATAAATGCTACAATAACGCCCCTACAATATTAGATTTTGCATTATCATCCTAACGGCACACACACACATGCCAAGTTTGGGGTAATCGGATAGTTACCTAACTAGAAATGGGCTTAATAAATGATATGTCAGTGACGTGAACACAAAACAACATAACAGGTGAAGCCAAACATTCGTCAATTAATTATTCCTCATTACTGATATGATAGGAGAAATGACATTTTGGTATAATCATTTATTCTTGCAATTAATGCTGGAAGGTACGTACTAGCAAAATCTTCCAGTTATTTATTGATGTACTTATTACTAGCGCTTAAGATGGATATGTTGCAAAATCTTCTTTTACCGCAGGCCGACAAAATTATTTACAAATTAATTTTAAACTATAATTTATACATTAAACTAGCTAGTGTTTCCAATACAATAGACCACACATTTTCTATGTACGTGCGATATTCCCTAATATAACCAGTAACTGTTTTCTGGTCAGGGCACGCGCAGTCACCACCAGTGGGGCGCGCGCTACGGGCGGCGCCGCGAGCAGATGCGTCAACGGCCCGAGCCAGCCACACTGCTCGAGTTAGAGCAGCTCGCCGTCAAGACCGTCGCCCTTATGGAGAAGTACGCGCCCAAGTCGGAGAACAACTTCCCCATGGCCATGCAGCTGCTGCGGATGCAGCATAATCTCGTAAGTATTTAGGGGTTAGTATCAATTCGTCTAAAAAAGCAGCTGGTCTAAGTAGCAACTGGTCTAAAAAGGAGCTGGTCTAAACAGCAAATTGTCTAAAGCACAGATGGTTTTATTAGCCAGTGGTCTAAAACACAGCTGGTCTAAGTAGCAACTCATCTAAAACGCAGTGGTCTAAATAGCTAGTTAGTCTAAAAAGCAGATTATCTAATTAGCAAGTGGTCTAAAACGCTGCTGATAACTCAAAATCAACTTGGTATCCAGGCCTCTATTCCACCACGATGACAGGTGTGACAATTCTGACGAGTGTCCATTACTGGCGTTGCAGGCCTCCATAGGCTACAGTTACCGCTTACCGTCGGGCGGGATGTGTGCTTATTTGCAACCAAAGTTGCATACTTAATGATATCGTCAATACAAAGATATGTACTACTTTTGCGAAGCACTTGTCAAATTGTCACAGGGTTTAAGGTAATTTTCAGTATTTATTGACATGAGTATAATCCTGTGTCGGATTTCGTTGCAATTGTCGTGTTTTTGTGCTAATTTGACAAGTTCTTGTTTGCCAAGTTGAACGAATTATTGTCTACGTTTTGTTTAATATATTGTAAGTAATATTTGTTTTTCACAGCATTTCGTAATGGTTTGCGAGAATTGTCACGGCACACATAACTACGACGAGCTCGTAGCCCCCGAGCGGTGACCCTGCAGTCCCTCGTTTGGACCCAGTAATCCATGGGCAAGACGCTTAGAAGTACTCTGTATATGGACGTGACGATCAGCGATTCGAGCCAGGATTCCTAGTTTACAGACGAGGCAAGTCGTGAAGAGAGAGTTCGATAGAGAAGCGGACTTTGAATTAAACAGTTACTTGCAATTCCTTAAAATATTGAAATGATCGATAAAATTTATATTTTTTAAAATGTAGTAAAACTTAAATAAATTAGTTATTTATTTATTGATTTACAATGTTTTATTTCGTTATTTCGGCGAACGGCGAGAGTCGCGCACCTGGTTCCGCATTTTTAATGGATTTATTCTTAACCCTAGTTATTTTTTTCCTTCTATCAAACGCAAAAATCTAAGTGGCAAAGTGACTGAAAGGTGCAAACGAATTTCCACTATTTCTTAGACTGAACACCTAAATAGATGGTTCGTCAACATTTGTTTAATTAAATCAACTGCACGTTTTATAATGATTGATTTATTTGGCAATATTTTCAGTTTTATAAATGCGTGTTTGCAGTTGTGGTTCGAGTGAGAACATCGCGGCGAGCAGTGAGCAAACACGGCGTTAATAAATAAAAGCAAAGTCGTGTTTGCAAACCGCAAGTTTTATTAGATTTAAAATTTATTCGGCATTGAATTAAGTGTTATTCTGTATATAGCGTGCCGATAAACCTTGAAAGGATACAAAAGTGAAGTATAGATGTCCTATAGATGTCCACTGGGCTACGTCAGTGTTAGATTGTCGAAGTGGGCCTCAGTAGCTTTTAACTCAAAAATTGATTTTGATATAATGGAGTTCTGAGATTATACCTTTAAAATAAAACATCAAACAAATAACCAGAGTACACTTGTTTTAAATTTTGAAGCCACTGAAAAATAATTGCTAGTGCAAAACTGAGTGAATGATATATATATTATGTTACTGTAAAAGCCCGAATTACGGCAAAACCTAGGTTTTACCGGTAAATCCTAGTTTTTACCGATGCCGATCGGTAAAAGCCCGAAATGTTAAATCTTACTAGTTTACTTCGGGCTTTTACCAACACCAATATGGTAAATCCTAGGTCTTACCACGGCGACCGGTCAAGTTTGAATCATGCACTGATTTTTGAGATTATTAGATGATAATTTTTAAGAAAATAAAACCGACTTCTATGGGGCCCGATGAAAGATTATGGTAGATGGTGCACTATGTAGAAAAGGAGGTAAAACCACCCACTTTTCTAGTAGCATTTCGTTTCTGTAAGGCTCGCAGTTCTAACCTAACCTAACCCACTTTTGTTCGGTTCTGTGAGGATCGCAGTTCAAACCTAACCTAACCCACTTAACGGCGCATGCGGTGCGGTGTACGGGGGTTTGAGCGGGAGGGGTTGAGAATCAGTGCATGATTCAAACTTTACCGGTCGCCGTGGTAAGACCTAGGATTTACCATATCGGTGTTGGTAAAAGCCCGAAGTAAACTAGTAAGATTTAACATTTCGGGCTTTTACCGATCGGCATCGGTAAAACCTAGGTTTTACCGGTAAATCCTAGGTTTTGCCGAACTTCGGGCTTTTACAGTGACATATATACTAGTGATTATTTAATTTGAAATAGTTTTTTTTATATTCAAGCCAGTGAAAAATAACTGAATCTAGTACCAGATACCTACTTAAATGTCAAGTTTATTGTTATTTAAATATGAAGTTATAAAATGAGAGCGTAATTGCGATTGTATGACGATAGCTAAGTAGGTTCGTGTGACTTTTAATAGTAGTTTGTGTTACAAGGGATCAAAATGATATATTTCCGTCAAGGGCGTACATTGAATCCTGAATGAAGCGATGGATTCTACAATAAAATCCCGAACGTAGTGAGGGATTCTAAAGTAGAATTCTGAGCGTAATAAGGGATTCAAGTGTTAACGCCCAAGACGAAATAATTTTGGTACCGTGTGATACATTAGGTACTGCTTTTCACATCAACTATGAGGAAAATACCTAACAAAAATAAATAAATGAGGAAATTATCATGTATCAAAACACTATTTAAGCTAAAAAAATTGTATGTAAAAATGAAAAAAATTGTGTCCTAGAACAGAAAAGTACAACTTTGATCCCTTCTAGCAGGGAAGAAAAGTGCCACTTCGATCCCTCCTAGCGGGGAAGAAAAAGCCCTTTTTCGAATAGGTGATGTGAAACACTTTTATATAGATGTAACAATTAATCAAGCCGCTAACAGACGTATATAAATATAAAGAATAGGTACCTACATATAAATGTGTGTGAGCAATTAGCAAGAAACTGATACAATTTACAAGTTAAACATACAGGAACTGTTAAATAGTCGGTAGATATAACTATTAAATTTCCCCAGGGTAAGAGGACATTAAACACGCTGTACATTTCTTCAAACTCACGTTTCACCAGGCTTGAACTAGGCCTCGTTTCTCTGAAACCACTAAAGTAAAAACTTTATACATTAGTCGAGTTTATATGGTCCCAAATGACATATGAAATTACTTTCTAAATATCAAAGAAGTACCTACTTATGAATAATTGAAGAAACATATTCGAGTACACATACGAGTTCACTTCTTTTATCTGTAGGTAGAAATGCTATTGAAAATATAATATTAATTATATTAATTAATGATTAATTAAGAATGAATTAAATTAATTAATGATTTCTACCGAATATCACAAACCCCCCTGAAACTGAATACGAACGAATACGAATGTATGCAGTCTGCCCGGCTTGACCCAACATATAAGCAGCCAATTAAAAAGTTAGGCACTTCGTAATGAGTATTATTTTTTACCAATGCTTCGCTTTTCGGTAGAATTTCCTTTATTTTTTAACGTTAATTCAAAAGCGCAGTAAGCTTGATTATTTCCTATAGTTGGTAAGTAGTACGAGTAATCACGTTATTTTAAAACGATCTATACATATAATAAAGCTGAAGACGGTCGAAAGTCTGTACATGGAAGATATTTGAAAAAAAGTTGGCTGGGGATACTTAGAATCGATAACAGAACACGTTCCAAAATTTTTAGAATTTTTGTCTGTTTGTCTGTTTATCTGTTCATCTGTTTGTCTGTTTATTTGAACGCGCATCACGTAAAAACGGCTGAACGGATTTTGATGAAAACTTTACTAATCTGTCGAGAAAATCCCCGGCCAGGTTATAGGCTATAAAAATTCAACCCCTAAAAGGGGCGGGGGGGTAGCCACAACACTCGATTGACTTAAGTTTGCCCCTGAATCTTATGGCGCTACTTAGGAAGGAGGGGCAAACTTTTTTCAAATATTTGCTACCACTATTGAGTACCCTGGTAAACTAACAGATGGCGCTGAATTTAATACGTTCTGACATGAATATTATGAATAAGCCACCGAGGAAAGATTTTGCCAAATTAACTCTAAGTTTAGAAGAGGGGGTACGGATATCAACAAAAATAATTGAATAATTATGTTGATTTAATAAATTAATAATACAACAAAATTAAACGACAGTAAATTAATTGCCCCTCATTGCACAGTGCCATCTTTTGGGGAACTGAGTAAACATTAAGTAATCAAGAAAACTAAAAATGAGTTTACATAGTTACGTAGTGGTAAAATAAACACACATATCAACACGCGTATAATTGCATAATTATTTAAAATTATTAATTTTCTCCATCATGCATTATACCTAATCGTAATTATATCACACCCATATTCATACGTATCGCCTCCTTTAAGCACTTAATAATGGCCACGAAGGTGGGTACTTTGAAAAAAAAAAACATTGACCTCTGTCATTTGCAGTGCCGGATTAACCCTTTTAGGCAAAATAAGCACTTGCTTAGGGCACCACGTCTAGGTGGCACCAAAACCGTATCCTATCAAGTAGCGCTTTCGAGTGAAGCCAACGAGCGAGCAGTAGAAGAGTCGTGATTACATGCATAGATTCGATTTCAAGCCACTCTTTTGCAGTTCGGCGTAAGGTCTATGCGAGGTCTTCTGCCTTATGGCAAAGTTGATCTTCTGCCTTAATTACACTTGGGCGTGGATCCAAATCCAAGCTTTCCTCTTTCGCAGCTGGGCCTTCTGCCTTGCTCACACTTCGCCAATTCAATTCACTTGGTCAATTCCAAGCTCTGCTTTCTTGCATCTTTTCTGTATGAAAACAACCTCGCTGAGACCCTTAAATGTCGAGCTCTATGCGAAGAGGCTGATAGAAAACTGTCCCATCTCTTCTCTGTATGAAATCCTGGATTCGCGCCTGGTTGGGACTAAAAGTAAGAATGTACAACTGTCTATCAAATTGCGTTTTTTATATCGAATACTTTTCGCGCTCGCTTCGCTCGCGTTTACAATAACATTATAACATATGATAAAGGTGACATTCGGGTGGCGACTGCAGTAACATTACTCTGTTATAACGTTACTGCTGCAGCACTGTCAATTTTCGTGATAAAATGATGTGACTGATTTCCATACTAAAAGTAGAAATGTACAACTGTCTGTCAAATTGCGTTTTTATATCGAAAAATTTTCGCGCTCGCTTCGCTCGCTTTTTCAATAACTTTCTAAGACATGGCGACTGCAGCAGCATTACTCTGTTGCAACGTTACTGCTGCAGCACTGTCAATTTTCGTGATAAAATGATGTGACTGATTTCCATACTAAAAGTAAAAATGTACAACTGTCTATCAAATTGAGTTTTTATATCGAAAAATTTTCGCGCTCGCTTCGATCGCGTTTTCAATAACTTTCTAAGATATGGCGACTGCAGCAGCATTACTCTGTTGCAACGTTACTGCTGCAGCACTGTCAATTTTCGTGATAAAATGATGTGACTAATTTCCATTCTCAGCTGTAATGCGGCAATGAACGTCACTCAACTTAACAAAAAAATTCAATGTAATCTCGATGACCTTAGGGAGAGGGGGCACCATGGTCTAGAAATGCTTAGGGCATCAAAATATCTTAATCCGGCACTGGTCGTTTGCGGAGTCAAACGATTTGGGACTCGCATTTAATACGCATTACCATGCCTTCCAGAAAAAAAATCCAATCATTCGCGAAAGTCTCGCAACGCATTGAGGTTACAAGAGGCACGTGGTCTTCCTCAGGAGTCTGAAGAAGACCACGGTGAGTGGCGCTCTAGCCAGGCAGGCCGCTTCACTTTCGCTCGCGCGCGTATTCCTTACTGTATCGTCCGATATACATCTACTACTCTGTCGTTTAAATCACGTGTAAAATTTGAATAAGGGCGAAAAAAACTATTGATTTTGAGTGTAGTTTTATTTAGTGGTACCTAATTGTAAAATATTTTATCTGAACTGCAGTCCTCTAGCATATCCATCTGTCAACTTTACTTCAAGTTCCGCCTTCAGGGGAGAGGGAGATAAATTAAGATTAGAAATAAACCGCTTACTGACACAGACCGAATTCCACGCGGGCGGAGCCGCGGGCACAGCTAGTTTTAAATAAAATATTCTAAAAGGTTTTGATTGGTGTCCATTGAAGTTACAAATAAATGTTATTTAGAGTTCTTTTTGATCTGTTATTGTTATACATTATTGCTCGCACGTGATAATCGCTCTCGCTTATTTATTGGCGCGAGTGAGCTTCACTGCGAGTAATAATAATAACATATCAATAACAATTGTTAAAATTCCGATGACACTTCATTGACATAATAATGGTCTAAGAGCTAGCTACGGAAATAGGTTTGTAATTTATAAAGCAACGAAATCCCTCTAGGTAGTGTGCCATACTATCATTATTAATTAATCCGGGCGCCTGGCAGCTGTTCAGCGGTGGGTGTGACAGTGGTTGGGCAACAAAGGGGTTGTAAAAACATTTGAAGGTGTGCAATTTATAGAGGGGACTGAAAACGGGACCTTATAGTAATAAGGTCCCGTTTTCACCCTTTGGGTAACGAAACACGATGACCCAGTAAATGAGATGACTTGGCACTTGTTCGCGCATCTTGGACGTCACCTGGCACTACTTTTCCCCCAATTAAAACGCCTGGCAATGTTATATTCGAATTAAATACCTACATAATTAGCTATTATAACACACCAAACTCAGAGCTCTATAAATTGTACACCTTCAATTTATTTGACACCTCTCACACTCACCGCGGAACAGCTGCCAGGCGCCCGAATTAATTAATAATGATAGTATGGCACACTAACTAGAGGGATTTCGTTGCTCTATAAATTGCAAACCTATTGCTGTAGCTAGCTCTCCGTCTATAACGCTGGAAATCACTACGGCAAGTTCTGGCTACAGAACGGGAAACACATGAAAAGTGCTTTGTAACGCAGTGCCACGAAATTAACTGTCAGTGAAAGATTAATAAGCGACATTTTTTGAACTTAAAGATTTTTTTATAGAATAATAAAATATAATTGTACCTATGTACCATCAGCCATCACGCTCCGCGATTGTTGCGCCATTTAGGGTCCTAGCTAAATTGGTTGTTCAATATTTACGCTGTAGAATTTCCAATTTAGCAAGAACCCTAAATGGCGTAACAATCCCGTGTGGTGACTGTACAAGCAAAAGAGACTTGCACGGGCGAGTAATGCCAAAGTGAGATCAATTTGTCGATATTAATTTGTCAGTTCAAATTGAAACCGATTGGTATGAGGATTTTTCTCACACCGACAGCGCGACTAAAGAATGTGTACCTATGTTATGTTTGGCCCACAGTTAATTAATAATTTTGTACTTTCTGAATGCACTTGCAAAATCCTTCACAAGTAGTCAGTGGTTAAGAACTTGGCGGCAGCAGCTGCTATCTGGCAAGGTGCGAAATCGGTGGAGGGAGAAGTGGCGCTGATTGTCACAAGCCACAAATACACGTAATCAATGCTGCAGCATGAACTAATTTTACTTGATAAGATTTAACGTAGAAAAACCAACAAAATGAGGGCAGCACCTAACTATATTGGGAATCGTTGATTTCCGTCGCATCTCGACAATTTAATCACACGTACGTACGTGTGGATTCCTCTTAATATAAGAGTTAAAATTGGCAATTGGCCGCTAGTAGTATGTAGGTGCAATCAAATATGGGTAAATATTAAAGACTGGCAATGTCGGTAAAAATGTTTCTTATAACACAAGTAAAAAACACAAATGTTTCTTGTAATACAAGTGGCGTCACCCTAGATCCCAGTACTGGCAAATTAAAAATATTTGTGTGATCAACTTGTTAAAAACATTCAGGTCATAACCACATCTAGGTATAACAGACAGTCGTGTTGTCGTGTAGCATCGATATCGCTACAAAAGCACTTGTTTTAAAATATTCCAATAGCGTCGATTTTCAAAGTACGATTGTTAGGACTTAGAACTCTGCTGAGGGCGTCGTATCCCTGCCCCAATTTATTTTAGTATAATTAACTTAAAACCGGTGCCTTGCTATATTATAATCATTCAAATTCTATTTGAAAGGTATGGTCATAGTTATTATGCCAAAAAGTGATGCAAAACTTATATTTCAATAATCCACCCACTACTTATATCACAATAAGCGTACATATCTCAAAGCACCATACAAAATACCGGGGTTTTGTTTAACTGATCCTAAATACAACAATGAAGAATAAAGCAACTTTGTATGCTTTGTCTTTATTATAGCTCGTCTCTGGTACAGCGCTCGGGTGTTAATTAGCAGAACTCGATTAAATAAATCGACTGCACCTGCAATTTATTGGATAATATCCTGTGGAAAATAAATGCATCGTCAACCCTATCTTTCGTAAATAAATTGACGGACACCAATTTGAACGGCAGATGTACTCTGCATTACGATACGCATAACAACAGTAAGTGGCATAAGAAAATTAGGTTGAACTTGGAATTCATTGCGCAAGAAATTTGATTAAACAATTGGTAATGATTTTTTGTTTGACCTTTACCTATTTATGGTGGTTATACGAGGTGGAGCAGTAATGTATTTGGATTATTAGCACAAAAATCCTAACGCACCTAAATTGGTTGCGGTTATTGTAATTTTAGTGCCCTGTAATTTATAGTAATCGAACGAACGAGCGAAGCGAAGCGAAGTTCTTACATTCGACTTGGATCACGCGGCTGGCTAGCGGCCCGTCCCGGCATTTCGATGTTTTTAAGCTGAACTGTCAGAAGATAGTTTGATACTCAAGAACTTAAGTAAATTTGTATGAAATTGGGCAAACGTGTAGTTGAGGGCATTATATTTTAGTCATTAAATTATGAGCAGGCTCGATTAAGGGATTATTGAGGTAGAAGAGCTTAGAAGGCCAAAAAGCTGTTTGTGAGCGGCCTAGCTATTCTGGTCATTTTATTTGCAAAAAACATGGTCGAATTTAGTATCAAATGAAAGTGCTCGGTTTGCACTTTTATAATATCGTTTTTAAATTTACCTTTTTGAAATAATTAGCAAGATAAAAATAAAATAATATAAACATAATATAGGTATTTGACATTTGACAGGAAATATTTCGGCTTAGCACAGATACAGTTTCAGTCATCTCTGATGTCTCTCATGATGACTTAAATCTAGGGGAGGGACAGTCGTATATAAAGCACTTTATTCGAAAAAATAGCGACATCTATATTACTTAACGCTAAACATTTTTTTTTATATGGCTTCACTTTATTTCGTCAGAACGTCTTAAAAGTCTTGTATCTAAGGCATGGATCAAACAAAAAAACATCTGTTAGAACAGATTATTTATGGCCATCGTTGCCATGGAGGCGATTGTTACAAAAAAACAACTTTGTCAAATAAAACTCAAAATATTATAGCACCCCATTTATTGTCTGTACTACGACATAATTCAGATAAATAAAAATACTTTCAGTTTTACAATGTTAAAAGAAACAAAGTTTTCATACGCCATCACAGTTGCTGAGAACTTTATTACCAAAAAATTAGAAAGATTATGGCGGGTAGATTCACAACCTGCTGCGTGTAATTGTGTTTCGTGGTCAATTGTATGTTATTCCAGCCGTGTATGATAGGTAATTTATTTACATCAACAGTCAATTTAAAAGTATCTAATCTGTTTTCGTGTATAAATAAATATCCTGAAGCCTTTCTTCAAACTTTTTACGTTCGCAACATACTTAGACGCTATTTATGCCTCTCCCCCCCTGATATTGACGTTGATATTTCTGGTTAAGAATTACAGATGGCACTTCAAAATGGATGCAAAAAAGTTCCACGAGAGGGCTCTCTTTGTCCTATATATTATACGTACTACTCTTTGCTTAAATCTATCAGTCAAGGGCTCCACAGACCTTGCAATTAATCCAGGCGATTTTTGATCCATTGCCGCCTTATTGCCGCCTATAGTGCGACATGAAATAGTAGAAATTGAATAAAATGGAACTCAAAAATATCCATACTAAATTGTTGCCATGTGTAAGCATTTTACGTCAAAAATGTGACAGTTACGTAGAAAGTGGTGCTCTCATTTATTTTCTACTATTTTATGTCGCACTATACGATACCTAAGTAGGTGCAACAAAGTCAATCGCTCTATAATATATTTTGGTTAACTGCGAGTTCTAAGTTCGGGGCGAACTACTAGTTTATACAATAGTTTTTATAATTCTTAAAAATTCTTAAATTATTAATTCATAACAATGGTTCTTATAAGTTATAATTTTACTTTCGGAAAAAATAAGGCATACCTATCGTTTTATAAACAATCAAACATTACTCTATAGTAGTCTATAGTATTATGATCACTTTGACGATTCGAATAAGCCCCAATCCCTTATTTATGTTTGCATTGCACACATTATTCAAAGTAGATAACATTGTTACCTGTCGTTTACGAGCGTTTCTTTTATTTGTCACTTTTGTGTTATTTCTACTCAGAATCACGAGCTCTTTCGATCCTAATGGGATAAAATATGTCCCAGTTTTTTCCCTATTGTGTTACCATTCCTCTATATACTTTGTATGTATGGCGGTAACAAAAAGGAAAGTTTGAAAAATGTATGGAAATTTTAGAACACTTTTTTTCTCCTATACCTAAGGATGAAAAGGCCTCGCGATCCTGACTAGAAATAACACAAAGTGGCAAAAAAAGTCACAATATATAAAAATGGAAAAAAATAAAAGAAACGCTCTTACATCAGGTGAAATTAAATGTTACCTCTGGTTAACCTTTGGTTTCTATCGGTTAATATAATTCTTGCGTGATTTGTTAGCAAGTAAACTCTGTATTGAATCACACAAGCCTCGAACTTACCATCATAAGGGGAGTATTTTAGTTTTGTACCATGGTGGTAATTATTTTTATTTATCGGCCTTCTCCAAGCATTTGTTCGAGTGCGAGAAAAAGAAAGTGCCAATTGAGTTCTCGCTGTAATACAATGGTTTTACTAGACTCTGTACGTTGTAAGCATAGCATGTACGCCATCAGATATATCGGAGAACACGGAGAGACGCCTCTATTGTCAGGGCGTTAGAGTGCGTGTTCAGATATTGTGAACACCTTGGCCGCTTCGATATATCTGATGGCGACTGTACCTACATATTATGTATTCTGTGCTAAAACGTCCCGAGTAAGGCGCACACCAGCCAAATTTTTCAGTCTGAATCTCGATGGTTGCTTAATAAATTTAGATATTCCGTAAACATAGAGATTTTGCCATACCAAAGAGACAGGTGCGTATTTTTACAATGTATACATACCTATTTACCATTAGGCTATGCCCCTTCGTTTGACCTGTTTCGGTTTTTTGATTATTATCAGAGTTAGCAGCGAAAAAGAAATTCCATTCAAACGTTCGAAAGCTCCTACATACCTACATACCTATACAATCTATACATACATAAAATTGATTAAAAATATTTGCAATAATTTTAATATCCACAAAGAATAAGAATAATTTTAATATGCAAAATGGGGACTAAGAAGCGATCGTTTCCCTTCCTCTTAATGAAATCAGATGTCTGTGTGTATGCTACCTGTCTCCTTGGTACCTATATAAAATTCTTTATGTTCACGGAATAACTGAATTTATTTAGCAACCATAGAGATTCAACAGCTGAAAAATTCAGCTCGTGTGTTATGTGCCTAACACATTTACGAAGTCTGCCATGTGTGTCTACTCTAGCTGCAACTGCAGTGTTTTAGGCCTTAGAACCGGAGTTAATAAAGCGGGCCACTAATTGGCGGATGCACTGTATAGAGCTTCCTGGGAGCCGATTCCGTATTGACAATTTGATGTCGTTTTCATCTTATTTTGATACGGGCTTGCAGTTATTGTAGTGCTTGAGATGGTGGTGAGATGCCCGATGACAGGAGTCAAGGTCATATCAAAATGGGATGAAAACTTTATAATTTAAGAGAGAGAGAAATAAATATTTGTTCCTGAGTTATGTATGTTTTCTATGTATAGGTAGGTACAGGTAATGATATACATATAACTATATAATATCTGGGAGACCGGAGAGCTTTGCTCGGAAAACATATAAAAACTCAAAAATGCGCGTTTTTCCAGAGATAAGACCTAGCTAGATCGATTTAACCCCCATATAGCAAATTTCATCGAAATCGTTAGAGCCTTTTCCGAGATCTCCACAATATATATATATATATAAATAAATATACATATAAATAAATAAACAAGAATTGCTCGTTTAAAGGTATTAGATAGATAGATAGATTATACATATTATATCGTCGCCTACTACCCACAAGACAAGCCTTGAGCTTACTGTGGGACTCGGTCGATTTGTGTAAAATTATCCTATATTTTTATTTTAGAGTCGGCCTCCTGGTCTGAGTCTGTTAGCGCGTATGGCTTCAGCACAACACGGCTTTCACAAACGGGGTTCTATTTCGATGAGCCAGTTCTTGCCAAAGGCGAACCTGTTGAAGTGGTTCTGATATGCGTGATACATGTCGCAGTAGATTGCTCTCATAGTTTTATGTCAAACAAAACACATGGTCTTATGTACCTACAGGCTGGCCAAAAAATAAGTGCATTCCCGTTGCCAGGGAGGTTTTCGGATTATACTGAGCAACTTTTACTATGGGACCAACCCCGAAATCGCGAAAAAAATTTACCCTCCCATAGAAAATGGACCAGCCAAAATGTATGAAACAGTCAAATTTTTTTTTCGCCAGTCAAAACCTTCCTGGCAACCGGTATGCACTTATTTTTTGGCTAACCTGTATATAAAGGCGAGTCGAATGCTTTAGCGGACTAGAATATATCAATATTTGATAAATTCGTAGCGAGCGATACTCCATACTGCCGGAAGCGTAACTTTTTCCATTTATAGAGTTCCGTACTAAACTTTGTTCATGGAACACGTATGGGATCACTTCGGTTTTGTTTCCTCTTAATATTACATTTTGCATAGTCAATGTCGTGGAACATCCCCATTGCAAGCTTTTGGTTCCATCCATCCATCTTTTCTTTGAGTTCTGTAGTAATGGTGCTCAAAATAGGTTTCGGTTTCGGCAGGTTTTTGCATAAAAAACTAGAGCAAAACCGAACCTTCGGTTTCAGCAAAAAAATCCAGTTACGGTCGGACACTAGTTGTAGATCTCGAAGTCGCGTTACACTGACTAGATCGTGAATTCGACTCGCTAGTGCTCGCGCGAGGGAATACACGGCCAAATCCGGGCAATAAAGCTGGCCATTAATTGGCAAATTGGGGGATTTCTTGGTCACAGAACCTCTGTTAGCGCATTTGGCTTCATTTAACATGACTTTTATACCTAAACATGGATGTATTCCCAAGCGACACACTATAAAGATGGTCCTGAGATCAGCGTTGGCAGTGCATAGTTAGCCAAAGGGTTTTATTTCAATCGGAATGTCGAAGCAAATAAAATGTGGTCTTCGATTAAGTGCGGTGGATAAGGATATTGAGATCACTGATCAGTTAGAATGGTTCGGTTGGGAACTCGGCTTGCTCTCGTCCGGGCAACTAAAGGGAACACCACCAAATCTGGGCAATAAAGCGGGCTACTAATTGGCGGATGTGCTGTATGATGGAGCTTTTCGGTCCCAGAGCCCTTGTTAGCGCATGGACGGCTTACACAAACAGGGGTATATTCTCATCGCAGGTATTTTCCAAGGCAAACCAATATAAACGTGATATTGAGGTACGTAATTGCAGATGCGTCATCGAAGGTCGCTTGTGTACTGGTTTGTGTTAGAGTAACCAGTCTAATACCCAAACCACAAAGTCTATGAAGACTACCATGAATGCGAAAATTCCTGATAAGCTTTTCACATATCTAGTAGCACCGCATGTTCAATTGTTCATCTCTGTGACATGCAAATTCTACATTTGTCGCTCAAGCTGCGACCGTCCACACTTCACTGCCAGAAATGCGAAACTTGACGTCCTAGTCGAAAACTTATGAAGAATTAAGCACGTTAAGAAAACAGTTAGACTGGTTCATCCAAGCGTTGGACTCGCCTTCTCTTGAGCGATAAGAACACAGTGCGAGACGTTAGTGTTTTTGACCTTCCTTGTGTGTTTACGATTTATAATTGCTTTCATAATCAGCTCCTGAGTCTATCTGTTAATGTCGGCTAACTATCTCGCGGGATTTGTATAAGGCATTACGTTTTAAGTGGGTATAGTTTCAAGGTAGGTAATTAGATTTATTTAGGAGTTATTTAGACGTGTAGAAAAAAAAATCCATATTTTTGAGAAAAAAAATCGCAGGTTCACGTACCTAATCAGCTAATCATCCGATAAAATTCACATTTAACATCTTGAGGTAGCTACAGGCAATAAATTCTTAAATTATAAATAAGTAAACATATACAGGGTGGCCAAAAAATAAGTGCATTCCCGTTGCCAGGGAGGTTTTGGGATTATACTGAGCAAGTTTTACTATGGGACCAACCTCATAATCGCGAATAAAAATTTACCCTCGCTAAAATGTATGAAACAGCCAAATTTTGGTACCTAGATGACGGCATAATCGGAGGCAAGCCGGAAGAAGTAAGTGAAGACCTACTGACGCTTCTTCCACATCTAAAGGAACTGGGTCTTGAGGTAAACTCGAGTAAATGTGAGTTTTACCCTTGCAGCACAGACTCTCGGGAGAGTTTTCCTTCCTTCAGTGCCATACTTCCCGGACTAAAAGAGCTGTCCACCCAAAACTTCAAGCTCCTAGGTTCCTCCATTTTTCCTGCAGAAGCCGTTCCCGAAGCCTTCCAAATAAGAGAACAATTTCTTCATTTCGCCAAAGAAAGACTTAAAAACCTATCAGCTCATGTGTCCCTTACTCTGTTACGGTCCTGCTTTGCCGTTCCCAGACTTACATATTTTCGCCGCACCGTACCAACCTGGCTATACCCCGAACATATCGACTCCTTCGACCGTACACTAAAGGAATCGGCTGAGTGCCTGCTTAACGTATCCCTTAACTCAGACCAATGGGATTTGGCATCGTTGCCTATTCGGAATGGTGGCCTAGGACTACGCCGCGCTCGTGACGTGAGTCTTCCGGCCTTCTTGGCGTCGGCGGCAGGGGTTGTAGAACTTGTCTCTAAAATTTTATCTTTGGATGGAGACAGGACTACCATACCCTATGCCTTTGACGCTCAGTCGGTTTGGATGGCTCTCAACTCGGGTGCGTCCGTACCAGTGGCGTAGCTAGAGGATATGGCGCCCACGGCAGGCACCAAATTTGCCCCCCCCCCCCCCCCAAATGAAATGAACTAACGAAAGGGTTAATTTTTTTACTTATTAAAGTTTACTTTTAATTTAGACAAATACAGTGTATATGTGTTTTTTAGTACATCGGTGGCTTAACAAGCTTACGACCCACCTGATGGTAAGCGGTCACCGCATCCTATGGACGCCTACACTCCAGGGTTTAAAACTTATACACTTAATTCTTTTTTGGATATCTCCCTACTGTAGCCTCTCGAGAAAAGGGAACTTATTCAACTTATTGTGGAATGAGCTCCCTTTCTCGATGAATTTCCTCCCGCCGGCAGATTGCTGTGGAGGAAATTCGTCTTAGAACCGCACAGTGCGCGACCATTTATGTTCTGGGGTGTGAGGATAAACGGCGAGCGGTGCAGTGATGGCAAGCTGTCACCGTTGGCAACTAGGCAGCATGTCCAACAATTCTTCCGACAACAGCTCATTGTACCTACGAGCGGTAGAGAACACAGACAAGGAGGCAGTCTCCTTAGACTTAAAGGTTCAATATCGCGAGTGAGTTTGGGATCGTAGACTATCCATAGGTACTTACAGCGCGTCTTTGGACTTATTCGAAGTGTCCAAGATGGCATCCAGGTGCTCATGCCCAAGGTGACAGCAGTACTCAATATATGGGACCTGACTTGCGACTTACATAAAATACATATAGCAGTCTACTCCAGAGTAAAGTATCGCCTCCCTTTATTGAGCACACCGAGTTTTTTTGGATACGAGGGCACCCTACCCAGCAAGGTGGCTACGAAATTATTGGACGTCACTGATGGAGATATCAACACCGAGGCTCCCAATACTCCCTGACATGGGAAGGGTTGTGCCTTGAAAAATGGGGTTTTCTTAGCGGTAAACGCGCAAAATTGAGTCGTAGTGGGATTGAATTGGACTAAATTGTCCCGATCCTCCACCGAAACTCTGGATAGAATGCTCTCGATACCTGACACAGGGTTTTCACGACATTCTAGTATCACAGAACGAGAGATGTTGGTACGGCATGTGTTATAGAGGGTGGTCCAACCTTGACGTCCAAAATTTTTTTTTAGATTCCTTACGCTGTGGGCTATCAGAGTATATGTTAATAGCCGACTTATCGTAGTTTTCGAGTTATGATTTTTATTACTTTTAACTTTTGTTAAGAAATTAATTGTGAAGCAATTAATTTATTAAAAAAAACTATTGAACTTTTTTGAATGTTTCTTTTCGTAACATAATCCTAGACAAACGGCGCAGTTGCTAAAAAAAGACAAACTTTTACGTTCAAGCATGTCAAGCTTAGATAAATAAATAATACAAGCGATTTCATGGACTTTTGGTTATTTTAGAAACTGCTAGAACCTAAGTTTTTTTAAAAGGTCAAAAAAGTGATACTTAGTAGTCATCATTTGTCAGAGTCGCCGGTCAAAGGAACTGAGGTGGGAAGCTTCCAAATTAGTAATTCATTATAAAAAATCCTCTTTTGTTATTTCTACTATTATTTTATGTGGTCACTTCCCCATCGCTATTTCATGTTATCAGTGCAAATGCGACGAACAATAAGAAGGCATAAAAGCAAAGCAAAGCTTCACTCCGGAATTTCTTAACAAAAGTTAAGTTAAAAAAATCATAACTCGAAAACTACGAAAAATTGGCTAACATAACATACTCGTACATGGGGTATATTCTGATAACCCACGACGAGAGGATTAAAAAACATTTTTGGACGTCAAGGTTTGGACCACCCTGTATACAGGGTAGCTAAAAAATAACTGCATTCCCGTTGCCAGGGAGGTTTTGGGATTATACTGAGCAACTTTTACTATGGGACCAACCCCTAAGTCGCGTCCTGTCCTGTATAGGAATCCCCAGTACTGTCGTCCGCATATCGATGAATGTCGTCGATAGACAACATGTCGCAGATATGCAGCAGCAGCTATTGGAGCATGTTCCGTCTACTACGGCTCATATGCGCCTGCCGGACAAAGGGCTAGCGATGCAAGTGCATAATAGGTAGTCTCTTGGATAGTCCATAAGATGGTAACTTCGGCAGGAGACCCCTAACGGAAAAGACGCGCTAACACGGGACACAACTCTGAAGCACTCGACCCGCTCGCCTTATAAAACGAAAGCATAGCAACTCCCGCCGAATATCCCTCTGCTTGATAGAAGTTTCTGGCATAGAGTATTCGCACTACGGGATGGTGGGCGGTAGGGCGCTACCGTCGTCTTTTAAGGTCGAGTTCGAGGCAAAAAGAGTACCTAAAAGATCGGCTTTCTCTTTTGCGCTGTGGGCCAGATTACCATCCGCATTTCACACTTCGCAGTGGTGGTAAATACGACTGACAAAAGTTTCCCTGCTGCCTTTGGCAAAGCGGAGAGGTAGTCTTTTGCCCATTTTGGCGCCCCCCCTTGGACGGCGCCCGGGGCACGTGCCCCATCCAACCCCCCCCCCTAGTTACGCCACTGGTCCGTACCCGAAAAGCCGTTCCTGCAACGTTGTTGGGATGTCGAGGGCGTCAAGCGGATCTCCGATTCCCTGATGACAAGCGCTGTTGGTGCAGATAGGGCCAGACTAAATGCAGCTTCGAGGCCTGAAAGTGGTGCTTGGTTACACGCCCTCCCATCTCCTAATCTTGGCACTCTGCTCGACAACGACTCACTGCGGGTGGCCGTTGCTCTTCGTCTGGGCTGCGATGTATGTCAACCTCATTTGTGCATCTGCGGCTCTATGGTGGAGAGTAACGGTCATCACGCACTGAGCTGTTGCCGCTGCGCCGGCAGGTTCCCACGAAGAAAGGGGCCTTGACCCGCGCTCCGGGTTTTTCCTGTTGCAAAGGCTGTCCATCGCAATTCAACGCGGTAACGCAGCGAGTGTGATGGGTACCTTTGCGCCGGGTGTAGCGCGGGGAGGCCTCTTTGAGTAGTTTTTATATTCCTTGTTTTATTTTAGTTTTAATTTAGTATTATTTATAGATATATTTAGTTCATAAGTTATTTATTTGTCTTTCTACTGTCTTTTTAAATTGGAATACATTTCTGTTTTTATGTAAACATATTGAAATTAATTTTGTACCTGCTTAGAATGCGATATCCCTGCTTTTGAGGTACGAGGTGAGTAGAAATAGGACATACGTTACGTACCTATACAAGGACGCGTCAAGTGGTCTTATAAGAGTTTCGTTTTTACCGCTTCTTGTGCTACCACACATGTAAACCTCGACAATAATTATATTTTTAAGCAGTCAGAACCGGGATCTAAGTAAAATGTCAGCGAGCTACGCCATCTGCTTTAAATCTGTAATTATGTAGAAACTAATTAATCTAAAGGATTGCCAGAAGCTCTAAATTCTAACCAAACTTGACACTTCATTTCATAAATTTTAAACGAGACGGAATAAGAAGCTCGTAAGCTGCAAAATACATTGTACGAAAACATTATTACGGTATGTTCACATGTTCGCCAATACGGAAAGCCTGTAGGACGCACGGCGGTAGAATGAGATGCATAGGCTTTCCGTATCTTGACAAGAACTTAAACTTCAACGCCGCTTTCGTGAGCGAGACAGTGCTTTGCGCGTAAATAGCGACGTCCTGCTCGCACACTGGAGAGCCGTACGGTTCCGCATCCAATGTGAAGATAGCCTTATGCTTGATCTTTATCGACACTTTGCTAAGTAAAGGTTGAAAGGTGTAATCCGCTTAGGTTGCCCGCTGTAAGGTACAGTCAGCATCGAATATATTCTGGCAAATCCACTTTGTCAGTAGGAAAGGGCGCAAAATTCAATATTTCTATGGAAGGACAACACTTCACCCCTACATTTTTTAAACTTGAAGTCTTTTTCTACTGACGGAATAGCTTGCCAAACTATAGATATAAACGGCCAAAGTTACCATATATATGTATCGGACGGAACAGAATTTAATTTTAATGACAACAAAGGTAGGTATACTTTAGCCATCACCATCTCTTTGAAGCTGTATGTACAGGAAATGATTGATACCTATTTTGGTCTGTGAAAATTTGATGGTTTATTATACTTTGACACAAACAGACTAAAGTCGATATTGAAAGCACTCCGCCTTATGTACATACCTACTTAGTATGCCGTTTGAAATATAATATATACTTTATACTTAAACAGATAAGGTAGAAAATTAAGTGTGTACAGACTATCTGTCACTCACAAACTAGCGGCAGGGTTAGAATATTTAGAAGTACTGAAGACGTGGACAGATGGAATGGTATCTCGAGGGACCACAATTTGATTTCAGAGGGAAATAATAATAGTTCTAGAGACTTTCGATAAGGGGCACACAACATGATATAGTTCATAGTTTAAAATAGTTTCGGCCTATACCGGGTGTGGCCTGTAATATGAGCAAAAAATTAAACTGTAGGCTGTACTCCTCATACTGACCAACATTTGTTCAGCGACTTTTAAAAATAACTTGTGGTTTGATTTTTAATACACTTTAAAGTTTATTCTAAGACGCAATGTATTGCGAATTTTGTTATGTTTAAGGGGTGACAAGCAACGTCAATCACAATGATATGGTGTGGCGATGGCGTCCATTCAACATAATATTTATTTTGTATGAAAAATAGCGAGTCTAAATACTTTTAATAATTTTTAAAAGTTGTTGAACAAAAGTGTCCCCGTTTGAGGAGTACAATCTATGTTTTAATTATTTGCTCGTGTTACAGCCACAGCCGGTAATTTAACATGTTATTAGGTACGTTTGTCACCAGGTACGTACGTTTGGTACCAGTTTGTCACCAACGGGTGACAAACTGGTATACCTATGACGTGATGGCATTTTACCAGGTTTCAATGTACCTATTACAAAGTCTTCGTGACATTTACTAAACTTGTATTTGTAAGCGTATCATAGGAAATAGGAACAGTGATGTCATTAAGACGCCATTAACGACTCTCCACGTCGCCAACAGGCGTGCGTTGATTATAATCTACCGACAAACGAATTTCTGGTCCATTATTCAAAGAGAATAAAGACAAGCTTGTTGCTGATTAGAATAAACTCATTTCTGCGCCATATTGCTCGAACAAGATTTAATTAATATTTTCAGTGAGGCCGGAACTGCGATCAAGAGTATTTAAATTAAAAAATAGGATATTTACTTGAGATTCGTTTCGCGCATTGTATTTTAAGAGGGAGAAAAAAAATCAGAATCGTATTTATAATATCAGAACGTGCTCCCGGTGGGGTGAAGTCATGCGATATGGAGTTTTGTTAACGCATGATTGATATAGTGCGGCTTTCCCCGGCGTCAGATGTATAAACTCAAAAAAATAACTTTTCACAATGAAAAATAAAAACTTCAGATATGAATTTTGTTTCCTACTATTTATATGATTTAAAGCTACATCAATTCATCTATCATCTTAACATTAATTCCGGTTGTATCTTTAGCTACTTCATCGGAGTTGTCTTCATCAAATTGTCTTGTCCTTATTGGTCAATAAAATATGTCTTACAAAACTCTGGATCGCAAACTTTTCTTTAGACATAGTTGTGATGACTATTAAGATATATAGTAACTCTCAACAACCAATAATAAATCAATGAAGATCAGGGGACATCTTACACAGATCAACTTAGCCCCAAATTAAGCAAAGCTTGTAGGTACTATGGCTGCTAGGCGACGATATACGTATTTATATAGATTAATGCATACTTAATATACATAGAATACACCCATGACTCAGGAAAAAATATTTGTGATCATCACACAAATAAAATGCCCTTACCGGGATTCGAACCCAGGACCATCGGCTTCGCAGGCAGATTCACTACCTGTGGCGCACCGCAATGCTCGCTGCCCACAAACCTTCTACTCGTACGTCAACGAGTCAATGTCATTCACAACTAAATTTTCCTTCGTACGATACGGAAGCTAAAATCTTATTTGCAAATCAATTGTAAATTAATCATTGTAAATATTCTCTCATTATATGTAAATATTCATCATTGCTATCTCCGCGTATTATTTCATAGATATAGTGCTCTAGGCAAGAACAATAAATTGGTGACCCGCGACTTTCATAATTTTCAAAATGACCGACGAATTCGAAGATTCCGTTTGTGAGAAAATAGAGCCCGAGCGATCAGGCGCCGCGGTTGATCGTCTGACCATGAGATTACCACCTTTTTGGGCAGAAGATGCGGAAGTTTGGTTCGCCCAGGTCGAGGCGCAGTTCGCCGTTTGGGGCGTAAAAGCGGATTCCACGAAATACTTCCAAGTGATGAGAGAGCTAGATCCCAAAACGGCTCGAGAAGTACGGGATATAATAACGAAGCCCCCAGAAACTGATAAATACGAAAAGTTGAAAAAACAATTGATCGACCGACTGTCAACGTCACAAGAGAACAAAAGACGTCAGTTGCTGCAATTTGAGGAACTTGGAGATCGGAAACCAAGCCAATTCCTTCGTCACCTTCGAGGATTAGCTGGCGATAGTGTCACTGACGATTTTCTCCGAAGTTTGTGGTCCACTCGCTTACCTACTCAAGTGCAAGCGATCATCGCGTCTCAGAAGACGGCTTCTTTAGACGACATCGCGATCCTTGCAGACCAAATCATCGACGTGACACCTTGTTCTTCTTTTAAGCAGGTTGCAAGCATGACTTCGTTTGAAGACATCTTTAAGAAGATGGAGCAATCTATAACGGCGCGCATCCAGAGCGAAATGACGCAACAAATTGCTCAGCTAAGCACCGGTAACAGCAGCGGTCAGCGACGTTCGCGTTTTAACAGCAGCAGGTCGCGCAGTCGTAGCAGATCGAAGTCACACGGTCGGTATCGAGCTGTCAAATCAGGTATGTTCTGGTATCATAGTCACTTTAGTACCAACGCACGGAATTGCATTCCGCCGTGCAACTTTAAAGCGGAAACCTAGCAAGACAGTCTACCGTGGCGGCTGCTGACTGTCCTCCTACTACAACCTGCCGCCTATTTATCACGGACAGGGTAACTAAAATTCAATACCTCATTGATACCGGATCTGACCTTTGCCTCCTGCCACGCAATTTTATGCCTAATTGCAAGTCGCCTGACAACTACTCGCTTACTGCCGCTAATGGTTCACTCATACATACTTACGGCATAATCAAGCAAAAGTTAGATGTAGGATTACGCAGAGATTTTATTTGGAACTTTGTCGTAGCAAATGTAAACAAACCTATACTTGGCGCTGATTTTCTTGCACATTATGCTATTATTATCGATTGCAGAAATAGAAGACTACTTATTGACAGTTTAACAACTTTGTCGACTACGGGACAGCTTAAGCACTGCAACCAACCCAGCATTAAGGCAATTTCGGGTGACAGTGAGTACCACCGCTTGCTAGCAGAGTATCCCAGCTTAACGAAACCATCTAGGCCAGACCGGTCGTCAATGTTGGCACAGTGCAGTTAACCAAATGAATTACGACAAAATCAAATAAAAGAGCAATAACGCGTAAGACATTCGGAGGCAGCCGCTACACGGGAAATCGACTGGAAGCTGGGTGTTAATTCCAAGGAAGCAATAACGACTCGAGCCTGACGTACGTAACGCTTTTTACGGCTCGATTCGGAAAATGAATTAGATTTCTACTAGACTTTAACAAGTTACGATACGGATAATTTAAAGTTATTTGTAAGATAGATATGTCAAATTTGACGTTTCCGCGATTCTGGAGGTCCTCTTGAACGATTTTGGACAAGTTATGACTTAGATATTCAAGTCACATCTAGTCAATATCTAATGTAGATCTAGTTGATCTCTAAATCGTCTCAAAATCTTGTGATTATCTCGAAATCCGAATAGGCCAGTTAATCATTGCAACCACTCCATGCTTAAGTAAGTAATTAAACTGTTTCCGTAACGTGTATTGGGGTTTTATTCCATAAACGTGGTAACTGATAATTGCTTTGTACTTAGCGCTTTAAGAAGATACAAACATAGTCCCCATTTTTCTCCTTGAATAAAGACATTACCTAGGGAAATATTTTTACGCAATTTATTTTACATTAAACATATCTATTAGGAATCTAAAAATTACCATACATTATATGGTATTTCAGTGCCCTGTTAGATTGAATGGCCCAGTGGAGGATTTAAAAAAAACTGTCAAAAAACGCGAGTATCTGCGGAATTGTAAATTTAAATTTTAAGTGTTTTAAGCGTGTGATTGCCATACGATAAATAAATAAATATGCTGTGATCAAATGTTAAGATTAAGGTAAAAAATTAAAAATTGTGTTTTTTGAGTTGAATCACTAACATTACTCTTAACTCGCCCAAACCCTATCGGATAAACCTCAATAAATACTTTACAAATTATTCAATTAAGATTGAAAACTAGCTTTGAGTCGTCATTTATTGCCGACGGGAATGTACCGGTTTCGCCTTTTATTACGTTTGATGCTTTTAATGTGGTCCCTTTGTGTGGTATCGTTCTATACTTACAAATAGAGGTCTCCCTTCGGGTCATGGGTAGTAATTGAAAATTTGTTTCAGCGAATGTTTACCTCGGTCGGTTTATTTTTGTCAGTGATAAGGAAATTAATAACGGAACGATTACATATTTTATGATTCAAACTTTTTAAAACTTCTAATGCATTTTTTAGATCTAATGGTGAACTTCAGACTTTTTTTTTGAGTGACAAGTTGAGTTTCTGGAAGTTTGTAACACATATACCAGGGATCACCAATTAGTTTCTTCAGGAGTTCGGTTCTAAAAATAAAATGAGCATCGCGGTCCGTTTCCACTTGCGTTTACTAAATAAGCAAAAAATAATAATTGATCGACGATCCGGATCCGGACCGCGGTCCGCCATTTGGTGACCCCTGACGTATACAATACAAATGCACGCGGAAATTTCTTAATAAGATTTGTTAAAAAGTCACCACTAGTTGTTTAACATATTGTTGGCTGGTAGGTAACTATTGCAAGTTTTATCATGTTTAAAGTTACTTTCGTGAGTTCGTAGGGCACGTTTTCCATTTGTCGGATGAAGTTACCTTTGTGCACCGCAAATTCATTGTTTGGTATGCATCTTGTAGCCCGCCGCTGGCATCAGGGCGGTTTGGGTGCATGCCTAGAATCGCTAATAATTGTTGCGCGGTAAACTGAAACACTATCCATCCTGATAAATTTACTTTTATCTGATCATAAAGTTTTTTATGTCGTGCATTATTTATACAATCTGCCGCGGTGAGAAGAGGTACAATGAATATCAGTCGTTCCCTTTCTCACCAAATGCAGCATTTTTGTAATAAGGGTCTTTAAACTAAGTCGCGGACGAACAGACAGGTGGACACGGCGAAACTAAAAGTGTTCTTATTGACTCTCTCTTTGGTCGTCCCCTCATGAGGAACATGTTCGTCATCAGATGGCCACCACTTCGTATGTATGATTCGGCTTCATTCTTACAACGAAGTAATATTTTGAGGAAGATGAGTTTCAGAAAGAGAGTAGGGTAGGTACTTGCCTCGACAATAGCCCCTAGTCTTCCAGGCTTTCATCAACCTTTCGCATTATATGGCAAATTAGCTGTTGGCATATCGTAGTCCGGTTTTGATTGGTAAGTAGTTGCGAAAGTGGTTGATGCGTCTAGTCCAGGGTATCTTCATCATGCGTTCTCAAGTACCGCATTTCTACTGCGTTAATGTTGAATGCATAACTCGATATTTTTTTTGATTAGCTGCTGTCTCATCGTGAACCTTTGGTTTGTCAAAAGTTCCCCATCTTCATCTTCCTGCTTGCATATTCGTAATTTTAAACCTGTTTGCATTAGCAGTGTACAAAATCAAATAACTTCATTATTTTGGTCATGAGGTATCGCAACGATTTAATTACTAACGAAATGCCGTGCCGCTGAACTATAATATATTTATTACTAAGTAGGAAGGTAATTTGTTCAAACGCACACGCAACCACAGCATATTATGAAGCACATTTATAAATAATATATTATATCTAGGTAGGTATTCCATCACCTACGTGTGTAGGTATTCCTTGTAGGAAAGAGACTATAGAGATAGGCCGAATATGGAGTTTGCAGAAAAATAATACCTAAAAAATCACCCTATAAGTGATAGAGAGACATAATGCTTTTCGTTGTCGAAGCGATAGCGATTGTAACCTTGGCCAGGCCGGCTGTTTCGCCCCATCTCCTATCTTCTGTATGATACGCAGGTGATGGCCAGGGAGGTGCGCGAGCAAATCGTTAGTCACGTGGTGGCCAACTGGGAGGAGTTTGTTATTATGTCTCATTAACAGTAACGGTGATAATTACTCCAGCTCCGTTGAATACTGCCTTGAAATGTCGCACCCGTTTACTTACGGTAGTCTCTGCGAGTTGGTAGCGGCAGGACAACTGTTTCCGTGGGTTTTCGAAGTTTACCGCAACAATGCCGCTATATATGAGAGTTGGTACTGTGGGTAATCCGGTGGGCCGACTAAGATTTTCAAGTGATTTGTCTAGCGGTAATTTTGACGTATATATTCGCAGTGAATTACTCGTAAGACCCACAATATCAGAGCCCCCTTCTTAACTCCTCTCTGTGGTTGCCAAGAAGATTACCACGAGAAGGAATGAAGAGATTACCACCCCACCACCCCATTTAGAATCAGACTCATCATTATCTCTTACCGCTACCAAAACAGTTACTAAAAAACGCCGTGCCAGGTTCACGAATACTACACGGAACAAACAACTAAAAGCTGCCGCAAATAAATATATGCAAAACAAATCATCAGATCACCAAGCTGCCGTAAGCAATTACCAAAAAATGAACCCTGATGTACACAGAGAAGCAGTAGCTAGGTATCAGCAAGCCCACCCCGAGGTAAACCGTGACACCTCTGCTAGGTATCAGCAAACCCACCCCGAGGTAAACCGTGACACCTCCGCTAGGTATCAGCAAATCACACACACTGATACACTTCATCCATGTAAAACTCCGCACCATTTTGCAATTCTCTCTCAAGTTGCCGTTTAATGTCGTCCGAAAAACTGTCCTTATATTTTTCCCAGAGACTTAACGGGTCAGTAAGTTGACAAAAAACTAACACTATTATGAAAAGTTCACGCAGCTTGAAGGGAGAATCGCACAACGCAGCTTCCTCTGAAGTTGAGTCCCAAATGTTTATCGTCCTCTAGCAATCCAAGGGAGAACCACTAATGTAGTGTATAAGGAGGTGCTATAGGTACAAAAGGCTACAACTACATAAATAAAAAATATAAATTAAAAGGTGTTAGGTACAAAACGTACATTAGATTATATTAAATAAGTCGAGCTCGATTAATCGATATAATTACAATTCAGTACGGTTACCATCAGTTTGTCACTGACATAAACGCCGTCGAGAACGTAATTTACTTTCTATATATCCCGTTTGCACTAATATGCGAGTGCGAGCGAGATGTATAGAAAGTAAATTACGTTCTCGACGGCGTTTATGTCAGTGACAAACTGATGGTAACCGTACTGGTGTCTTCAAGTCAAGAGTGAATACTGTGAATAAGCTTTTACTGAAATAGTGAGCTACACTTTCGGCCTTCTCATCACTTTCCAGCAGGTGAGACTAAGGTCAGTCACTGTTCAGTCCGTAAAAAAAAAAACAAAATTAAAAAAACTCTCCTGCGCGTGCGAAGCCGCGGGCAAAAGCTAGTAGGGTATAAAACGTCAAGATAATAAACTTTTTAAACTTATTTGTAAATGGAAGCAATGCAGAAATAAATATTTTAATATCCTTTTGTTTTTTACTGTTATTCGTGGCAAAATATAAAGATGAAAACAAGCGAACAACGCATAATATTTATAACATAAAACACTTATTTGTAAACCACGACAAGCTAGTATATTCCACTAGTGAAGATTTAAGTAAAGTCTTTTCCTAGCGTTTTCTTGTTAAAAATGAATACCTACGACGACTGCAATGCAGGTTAAGTATTCCGAAAAATAGAAAACAGAGATACGTTATTTAGTAAATGTCGGCCTACAACCGGCTTCCAGAGAACAATGTCGACGAGATGCAATTCTTTATGAGGCCGTTTTTCTTGTTTGAATTCTCATAATGCCTATTTAGAAATGCTGAAGGTTTGTTAGGATTTTCTTTTCATTTTAATTTTGTCGCATCGTAAATGTTAGTTTTACGGGTTTCTTATATGTGATAAGAGAAAATTAAAAATTAAGGTGGAACTAATTAAAACAATATTCGTGCTCAGGAAAAACTATTACCATTCATCATTCATTAATTTTATCGGTTACCATTGGCTGGGTTCGTTTGTACGATGACACGCTTGGCACTAATTTTGGCTGGTAAGTGAGTTTATATAGGAAAAGTCCGAGTAGGGCAGCTAATTTCCCTAACAAATATCTAAAGTATTGTCCCATCCGGAAGAAAACATGAAACTTGGCATGTATGTAGTTTATGTAGGTGAGAAAAGAGCAAAACTAAACCTATTGTAAAAAAAAAAATATTTACAATAGGTAATTTATCTTTGAAATATATTGCTAGGGCGTGTAATTTTATAATTATAAAGATAAAAAAAATGATTTAGCTACCGATTCATTCTTGGTGTACCCATTTTGATTTTTACAGTATTCACAATAGCGGATATAACGGTCTGCCGAGTTGTAGCTCAGAGTTTTGTCAAAAATGCATGGCAACAGCAGCAGTTAAAAGACGATGATGATAACGATGACGATAGCTTTCGTTCTTTGAATCCCCAAGATCTTGGAGCGTTGCTTGAAGTTGCGCTCAAGGCTGGTGGCAAATATGGAAAGCAAAAAACTGTCGGCCGGAAAGAAACAAACCGAAAGAAAACACAACAGTATCAACCAACATTATTTGATAAATTGACCCGGCTGGATGCAGATGATGTTCTAGTGTATGACCCAGATAGCTACAAGTCATTATATACTGAACAAGAGAAACATAGATTATTGGACATGTTAGGATCATCTACTAACGATAAAACCATCACCGACGAAGAGGATGAAGATGATAATTCACCGGTATATGTAATAGTCAAGGTCGATGATTTCCTAAAGAGAGGGACTGATAAGAGTTCAAATAACGCGTAAGTTACTGATAAGCATTTAAATAACTAGTTCTTGTCGATTCTCAAAAAACAACTAAATAAACTCGCATTTTATTTAGATTGCACTAGACACAAATCGAGATGAGATTTTTAGACCTCGAATGCCGCTGTCCCAGTTAAGACAAATGGGGTTAAAACATTTTCCTTCATAATTTCATTTCAGGACTAGTTTACTTGGGTCACTTATGCGATCCAGGGTTAGCCACTAACTCGGAGTTAACCGGTTTCACCCTGTGTTAACGGTTAACTCAGAGTTGGTTGGTCAACCCTGGATCGCGCAAGTTGCCCTTATGCAACTCATTATTTATACTTACAACTCTTCTGAGTTTTTTTTAATTAGAATGATTTGATAGGAGTATTTTTTTTGCAAGGGTTTCATCACTATTGAAGTCATTTTCATCTAGTCAAAAGGATCGTAGCAATATCGGGCAAGAGGATCGTTATAAAGGATTTCGAGTGAGGGGTCCCTACTACAGGAGAGCGAGAGACTCTAGTGAAAGTAAGTTAATACACTTTTCGTTTACATTTTTAATTTTTGGCTCAAGTTAAATAATTTTGGTTAAAACTTAAAGAATTGCTTATATTTATTTATGTAAGTATTAGGTCATTACCTATGAAATTGGCGTTTTGTTCGGAGAATTTCAACGAAACACGAATTTCCATACAATTAATTTTGCGGATATTTTTTTGATGGCTAATTCAAACCAAACAAAATTTTTCCAGTAATTTTTGACACCTTTAAGGTATGTTTTCAATATCTCCATTTCTTGAAAATTGGTACCATTAGAAAAATATAAGTAATTTTAATACTCGAACCGACAGCACATGAAAAGACCTATTTTCAAGGCTTAATTCTGAACACTTAACAATAAAAAATAACAATTAATTGCTGTCAAGCAGTTTGGCGAAATCATATTGTAGTTTTATTGTAATTGTGTATGTACTTTTGTAAAAAAAAAAAAAACTAGGATCAGACTTATATCTATGAACAAAAACGCCAATTTCATAGGTAAGGACCTAATATATTGTATGTCGATTATCATGCATTTTTAGGTACGAACACAGGAAATGATATGTATCAGAATTTAAATATTTTCTTACTACTACTAATGGCTGAACTGTAATGAAGTTGATATATTTTAGAAACGGCTTAAAAAGCCCTTTCAGTTAATACCACACACAATGGGTTTTAGAACAAAAAGTTTTTACCATACAAAAAAAGATGACATGATACTCTTCTCATTTTATATATTTTTTTAGTGCTACTGGTCAAATTGATTCAAATGGTCTAAAGATCAATCGTACCGATTTTCATGCTTTTAACACATTTTGCAGCGTTTTTTGACGTACTGCTATCACTATAGTCAATATGACAATCGTTGATAGAAAAAAAATTAACACTTACAGCTTGGCAAAAAAGAGTAGAAATTAAAAAGTGGCAACACTTTAGCGTCGTTCCTTTCAAATCAATAAATATAAGAGAACGGGAGCGACACTACAGTGTTGCCACTTTTAAATTTTTACTCTTTTTTGCCAGTCTGTAAATAATGTATGGAAATAATAATTTCGGTATTTTTTTTCTTTTCGTTGGGCGTTCGTCGAAGTGCTATTGTCATCTTAGCGTACCTTTTGGTTAGACCGGCGCTTTAATAAAGTTGTGCTAAAGTGGTATCAAAGTGGTATAAAGTGGTGGTGGGTGGCATCCTTATTTTACGACCCCCAGATTTATATAATTTCGTTTAACACCTTTAGCTTATTCTTCACGTGAAGTCGAGGAGAAACGCCCTACACGACAGCGGGCATACGGTGGCGGCCGGACCCCCATCCCTTACATCAAACATCGTGGAGACATCTACGAAAAAGATAATTAAAGAGAAATTCAGATGTGGCATTGATTAAAATAAATACATCTGTTACCTATTTTTAATAACAGGATTAGTCAACCAAGTCACCCGTTCTCTAAAGTCTAAATTATATTGAACCGAGTTCCATAACTTCCATCTATAGATGAAATGATAATCGTCTAGTTTTTATGCAGCAAGATTATAATAATAATCTTATAAGGTTCTTCAATTCGCGTTATTTTTCTAATATCATATTAAGATATTTCATAACGCTATCGTGAATTTCCCAATATTTTCCTTTTTACCTTTTGTAAAAATCATATTGCGAAGCCAAAAAGCCTCCGGGCTGCCTGTTACTCAATATTTAATTTACGTCAAGCGGGTGGACTAATCTAATTTTCATGTTACAAGGCAGACCCGCGTTTACTTGGCCTCACACTGAAATTAAATTGACGGATAATATTTTTTTGTCCTGCTAAAATTTTAGGTCACTAGCGCCTTAAAAATATATCTACCTACTATACTTTCTACATACATACCTATACTTTCTCGCTCTAAATTACAATAAAATGTGACGTCCCACGGGTAAAGGTACCTTATGGGGGTTGGCGCTTACGCTATTATTAACACCGCTCCAATATTATTGCGGCGCCATGCGACGTAAGCGCCGGCCGCCATAAGGTACCTTTTTCCGTGGAACGTCACAATGGGGTTTTTTTGACTTTTACTTTGATAGGGAATAGGTACAATAAAAACGTTGTCACGTTTGAATCATATTTTAATGCATGTTTTCTTTTATAATTTAATGTTATGAGTATATCACAGTCATCATTTTAGTAAATGCATACAGTAGAATGTGTCTTACAGAAAATGAGATGAGGTACTATACAACTAACACACAGATGAAATGATACAGTACAGACGGGTAGTTAGGTACATGATGAAATTAGACTTTGTTAGAACACAGCTAATTAATACAGGAAATCACGGACCTTGGCAGCTTGGCTTGGACTTAAATGCATGAACCATTCTAACTCCTCTAATGACATACACATAATTTCTAGATATATTTTAATGTCATATTAAATAAACCGCTTTTGAATAACAAAAATAGCGCATCCAGTCCAGTAGTGCAAAGGACGGGACGTCGTCGTCTCTTTATTCCTCGCTTGCATGTTAAAATAACTATTGGACTTTATCAAATATAATCCATGATATGATTAGTGATTTAAAATTTTTTTCTTCGAAAAGTAGTAGTTGCCGTTTGGAGAGTGAATTTTAATTGCATTTAAACCCTGAGGTCTGGGCTCCCTGTCCGGTCGATCGGTAATTTATTTAGCAAAATGCTAAACCGTCATTCAGTTCTATTGACTCTGTAAAACACTGCCGTGCAGTACTTAAACAACAGTAAGTGCTACTTTTGCGATTTTTTTTTCTTGATCTTGGACCACCATGCCAAGACGCACACATGTATATAGTCCACGTGCGATTATGATAATGGGAACATATAAAAATCGAAGCATCCATGTACAGTAAATCAGAAGAATTTAGTAAATTATTGAGGTAAAACTAACTAAACTGCATAATAAAGTTGTCGGCTGTGAATTTTGAGACTTTACTGATTAAAATACAGTAAAGGTCTCACGTTAATCCTATATTAACAAGTAAAGAGAAGTTAATACTTACGCCAAAAACTGTTTAAAATGCAGTACAATAGAAATGTTCTAAAATATTTGTAATGTGTTTGAAATGTTATTGATTTTTCGGCATAATTACTAATTAAAATGCAGTAAACCAAGCTCACTTACTGTGATTTAAACTGTCGTTTCGCTATTTTGTGTATTTACTGCCTGAGACCTGAGAGATTTAACTAGCTTTCAAGTGTTGTTTCATTTAGATAGATTAACCACATTGTAGGACAAAAGTTAAATAATATCGATACCATTGATAAAATGCGGTGCTGTCGATCGTCCTACAAGTTGTCAAACACGGTCCTTAATAATCACCTATCCTCTTAAGGCCCAAGGCCTTACCTATAACACTTATTCAGTTCGATGAAATTTAAATCATATTCAATTGGAACAGAGTCGTTCAATTTTTTTTTTTTGTAATAATGGATATTCTTGTATAAATGTATGTGAAAGCTTTTTATTTGTACTAGTATTTTTATTCAGTAGCCTTACCACGACTTTGACACTGACATATTCGCTAACGTTTGCGTAACTTACTTTCTATAAAACATCGCAGGGTATGAACGAGATGTGTTGTTAGAAAGTTGCACAGGCTAGCGAATATGTCAGTGTCATGTCAGTGTCAACTTCGTGGTAATACTACAGCATGTAGACGAGAAAATAAAGATCTCATTTTTATTGAATTTGTATGTGACATAGTCACAAGTTAGATTATATTAATCTGTAGGAATTGATTATAAATATTAAATAAGTGCCATGGAAAAAGTTTGATTTTTATGATAGGTACTCTACGGGTTACTACTACTAATTCCAACTACATAGTAAGAGATACTTATTTAAGTTTTTTATCATTGATGTGATTTTTTTTAAATACATTCGTGTATTTTTATAAACATACCTTATTTGTACCACGACGTGTTGGTATCTCGAAGAACTCAATCAATATATATATACTAAGTAAAATGCAGTAAATAGTTATGAATACTGTACTTTAGCTTGCAATTCATTCAAGTTATCAGTCTACGAGGGTTGTTTACAGTAATCCGCTTTTTTACTGTACTTTATTCTGCATTTATTGTGTTTTTGAGGGAACTGTAAAATTTTGAAAAATAGCAATAATTTATTCAATAATTGTTAAAATAAAAAAGTGTTCACGTATTCGTATTTCATGTATTCCATGCTATATTTTGACATTCAAGACCACCAAAAAAAAAACGGTTTGAAAGGGTTTTTTGCGTTTTTCTCGAAACTCACTTTTTGCACTTACTGTTGTTTAAGTATTGCACGGCAGAACATTATTTTATGATGGCATTAAATTTAAATGTTTTATCAAATTGACTTTTACAGTGGCATAAGGGTGATATTCCGTCACACGATCTACGTCGGTTTACACTGATATCGTGGCAAGTTGAACGCATGTGTGTGTGATGCGATGGGGATATCGATCGGTGTCGATATTTTTTATATATTCTATCCCCTATATCAAAGTAAAGTCCTTGTATCGGAAAATATGAAACTGCTCTAACGGATAAGCGTAAATAGTGCACAAAATGCTACTTTGATATCTACATTTTATAATATACCTGTGATCTCTATTTACTTTAGATACGTCTCAAGTAGTATACATGCGCAAATAATATTAAAGCTAATATTATGCTCACAATATCTTTGATATCAGTTTATCTCTTAGGTATCTACTTATGGCTATACTTAGTAAAATGTAGAGAAGTCTAAATGACAACGATTTAATAAATAATCAAATATAATCGAATAGCGTATAAGTATTGCTTATTGCAATACAATACGAGTATGTGTATCTAATATAATCTTCAAATTTCTTCCTAACAGAATTATTATCAATAAAAGTCTAATACTTAGGTACATAATTACAGAAATACTTTATAATTATTTAATATACATACTCGTAGGTGTCATTTGTATTATTATTAATAATATATAAATATAATTGTATTATATTATGGTGAAAATAATATCATTACTCAAATATATAATTGACTAGAATGCTTAAGGTGTCATCTAAAATTGTGACTAGGCCATATTTATTTCTTTAGGAAACTCCAGACAGTGGGCCCGTAGCACTTGATAAGTAAGTTTGCCAATTGTATAAAAATGATGAAGAGCTCATTTTTCACAAAGTTTCTGTGAAAGAAAAAGCAATTAATGTAATGAGACTTGTGAATGAGATTGCGAGAAAGTTTTATATTCATCTAACTGAATATTTTTAAAAGTAAAACTAGCTTATTGGAAGACAAGATAATGGAAACAGTAATAATTATGGCGGACATTTTTGTAAACCAACGACGACATGCGGGACATGACACCACATAAGGAAACGACATTGACGTCGTCTCCTGCGGTATGTATTTTTCATATCAGTTCTAGGTACTAATATAGTGATTAGCTTCAAAGATTGATGAAACATGGATGAAACCGATGAAATTAAGTCTTAATATATTATGAGTACCGTACTGAGGCGAATCGTAGTTTTGTATCTCAATTTGAATACAATTATCTATGTATAATCGAAATGAGACATTTAGCAGGTAAAATATAGATTTTGTGCAAAAAGCATTGAATATTATAAATCTATTCTACTTAAACGCAACAGTTGATCCCATTCCAGGCAATTCACGATATTAATTAATTAAATCCGTCTATCTGTTATATATTATAATATTTACTTTACTTAGACTACACGATACAGAAACGTTTATAATTGATCTACCGTGCGCGATGATCTCTACCTATGAATTGTGATTTACATAATTTATGAGAAATTTAATCCACCTCATGTTCCTCTACGCTATCTCGTCTATTAATTAGACAATAATAATGGACCCCTTCATTGTCTAATCTGTACACATCACACGCACTCGTAACGTTTTCCTAAGCATACGGAACTCCGTACACACTCACACTGCTTCTGAACACTTGAGTTATTGTGACTGGTAGGCACCTTGCACTTGTTGTATGTGTTTGAGCGACATTGAAGTCGGTTAGTCGAGCCGCCTCGGGGGCGAGACGCGTCACCCTCAGAGATAGTTCGGTCGCGACACGCAACAGAGCACCCCCATGCTTTTGTACAGTGAGCCTCTCCGTTTGTTCCGCCACAGTCCGCCGCTCATTTCTTCTCCTTTCAACGCGACGTTGGTCTCTGCAACAATCCGCGGAATAATTTACTTTCAGCGAATGGGCGCCTTAACAATAGCGACAAATGAGCATGCAGTCTACTTGATGAAGTGTGATTACTGAGCCGCTCCGAATCTGAATGCCAACTGTGTAGGTAAACATTACTTCATTAGTGGGAATAAAGTAATTGGTGGAAGAGTACAGTAATATTAACAAATTCTTACAAGCGCTTTCAATACAACGAAGACTGTTGTCCCTATAAATATACATGAGACTGTGTTTAGGTTAGAAAAGAATAGGCATTTCACCGCACTCCTTTGCGGAGTGTTCTTAATGTCAATGGACTAGGCGGGCGACTGGTGAGGCGTTGCACGCAAAAAGATTTTTTATGTTAATGGGACATGGTTATCCACTTTTGTTTTAGAACGTTGTCAATTAGCCGTCACGCCGAATATTTTTGCAACGATAAGTGTTGTGAAACGGCTGAATGAGAGAAAAAAAATATTATACAATGTCAAATGGGCTTGTTATAGTTTCATTTCGTAACAAATAATGAAAAAAAAAAATCGTACCACCACTGTTAGTGTGGCGTGTGCCCTGAATCAAATCAAAGAGAATTAAGTAGATATATTTTATTGTATTTGACCAAATGGAACCCTGAGCTAGAGTTTGTGTGAAAGTGATGCTATCCTACTAGCATTGTATACCAAGTTACTCTAGTTATTGATAAAATTGTAAGGAATCTATTTGGTGAATTCAAAATATAGGACCATTGTTAAGTGTAGGTATTAGGTACCAATAGTATCAATACCAACCTAAGTGGTTGAGGTTTTCATGCTGAGGCAGGTACTCCTGTATGTCGGTGACTATCCTGGTGATCTCCTGGGTGTCTTTGGCGATGCTGCAGAGCTCCTCCTGGTTGAAGTCTGGCGTGATTTGCTTGCACAGTAGGATCTGACTGATCACGTTCCCAAAATTGGACGGGCCGGCGCGGTTTTCTGTGTGCGGAAAATAGTTAATCGCTAGTTAATATCCACGTGTAACACGAGCTAATGAAAACCTAAAATAGGCGGTGGGAATGGAGAGTGGAATTAATTTCTCTACTTTTTAATACATGTTGCTTTAAAAAATATTTTTTAGGGTTTTGTATTCGTATTATGTAACAAACACAAGCATTATTTTATCATCCTCCAACTTAAAAATGGAGATAGTATACCTATTTATAGTGACAGATAAAAACAAGTAACAAAGTGACAGTAATTTATAATAATGGATAAATAAACTACCTCCTTAAAATGTAACTCAAAGTCTTAAGTCTTAACACTACTGTAAACTTTGTTTCTGTTTATCATTGAAATTATCATAATCATTTATTCAATGCATCCAATATATGGATGCATTGAATAAATGATTATGATAAACAGAAACAAAGTTTACAGTAGTGTTAAGACTTAAGACTTGTTTGCATACTCAATATTGTTGATTACATTGCTTAAATGCTTAATGCTGTTTACATAATTCATGTGTGTAGGTACTTGTACTACGAGTAATTACTAATCTAGTAATCTGACTTGTCGTCCTACAATTCCTGCGTCTGATGCATTGGTCAAGTAGCTGTACCAATACGAATTATGTTATGTATTAGGTAGAGTCTAGTAAATAAGTAGTTTGAATGAATACCTCAAACTTTTATTCAGCAAATACGCCACAGGGGCACTTTTACATGTCAAATTATACAAGCAATAAAATAAAAATAATCCAAATTACAATAACTAAATTACAAAATAGGTTGATTTGATACTAATTACATAATAAAGGTGGCGTTCGGACATCAACTACAGCTGCGTTAGGTACTGTGGTGTCGTTATTCCCACCGGTATCTGTCAATTTACTTGATTAACCTTCTCCCTTTTGGAAAACTGCCTTAAATCAGTTTAGTGTAATCTTTTTCAGCTCTAAATTCGCTTCAATCACGTTCATACAAATTGCATTAAGGTGAAAACAACAAAATGGTTTCTTTTGTAATAGCAGCTCTTTCCTTCGAATTAAGACTGAACGCTGACCCCACTGAAGCGTAGTAAAAGTGGAAAGCAAAATAGCTTTCCCGTTAATGCCCTGAATCGGGGTATATTGAAAATTAATATTTCATCTTCCCGCAGCTGTACATTTGTGGAAGTGGCCAAGCTTGCGGCTCGGATTGAATTATTTAACATTTTTATTGTAATGATAACCCGCGTGCGTGCTATTGCAACAAAATGTATGTTTTAGTAGTTTTGGGTGAGCCTGCTCATCAATACACCTTATAAAACAATGCCCCCCCGCCGCGTCTGTCTGTTTGTGTGTGTTTGTATGTTCGTATTTTCATGCGATTTTCACCTATCGATAGAGTGATTCTTGAGGAAGGTTTATATGTAGGTATATGGTTTATATAGTGTTGTTTCTTTTAAAAATAAAAGAATGTTTCCTTTAAGTAAAATGAGCTAACTTAAGGTTTTAAGGCACTTTCCCTCCGGGGCCCATAATTTTTTTCCACCCTGTATTTTGTATCAACATATTTAATAAACGTACCGTAGTAGGATGTCATGTCCATGGGTACGAGCTGCACGAGCCGGTGGCACTTGGCGAGCTCCCGTAGCAGCAGCTGCGCCATGAAGTACAGCAGCACCAGCTGCGGCTGCTCCACGCATCCCTCGCTCATAAACCTGCGTTATCATTATATTCTATCAACATATTTAATATACGTACCGTAGTAGGATGTCATGTCCATGGGTACGAGCTGCACGAGCCGGTGGCACTTGGCGAGCTCCCGCAGCAGCAGCTGCGCCATGAAGTACAGCAGCACCAACTGCGGCTGCTCCGCGCATCCCTCGCTCGTAGACCTGCGTTATCATTATATTGTATCAACATATTTAATATACGTACCGTAGTAGGATGTCATGTCCATGGGTACGAGCTGCACGAGCCGGTGGCACTTGGCGAGCTCTAGCAGCAGCAGCTGCGCCATGAAGTACAGCAGCACCAGCTGGGGCTGCTCCGCGCATCCCTCGCTCGTAGACCTGCGTTATCATTATATTGTATCAACATATTTAATATACGTACCGTAGTAGGATGTCATGTCCATGGGTACGAGCTGCACGAGCCGGTGGCACTTGGCGAGCTCCCACAGCAGCAGCTGCGCCATTAAGTACAGCAGCACCAGCTGGGGCTGCTCCGCGCATCCCTCGCTCGTAGACCTGCGTTACCATTATATTGTATCAACATATTTAATATACGTACCGTAGTAGGATGTCATGTCCATGGGTACGAGCTGCACGAGCCGGTGGCACTTGGCAAGCTCCCGTAGCAGCAGCTGCGCCATGAAGTACAGCAGCACCAGCTGGGGCTGCTCCACGCATCCCTCGCTCGTAGACCTGCGTTATCATTACATTGTCAGATTCTACATTCGCCAGTTATTGCTAAACCAAGGCTTAGGGCGAGTTGCACCAACCAAAACTGTACCTACTTCTTTGTATATTTTTATGTTTAAAATATAAATAAGTATAAAGTAGGTATTACATTCATACCATAACACGGTAATCTCGATCGTCCAAAAACACCAGTTTACTCTGACATTCTGATTACCATAGAGGTTGTCAATAACTTGGTGGGTACCGATTGTGTGTTACAATAGTCTATTTTATGACCCAGCTGAGTTGTGTATAAATCCGGTCCTAGTACGATATTAATGTACCATATTATTCTTACAAATATGTATACCACTCGTACTTTGTTTGACCTTTAAGTAAATAAATACCGAAGAAGAAAAAAAAATAGTGTTCGTTTTTTTTATTATATACTTGAATGATCGAATTTAAACTGTTGTGTTAGTATGTCTATACTAACATTGAATAATTTTACGAGCATGAAAACATGTCGCGCGAGTGACTAAAAACAAGTGAGTCTAAACCGTAAAATATATATACTTGAATGTCGTGTATCTACCAAAAAACTTGGTAAGTACACTTCAAATGTAATTCTAATCCTTGCAAAAACTAATTTGTCGTTTTTTGCTCTTAGATTAATGCTTTATTCTTCAATAGATACGATACGAAGTTGAACCAATAGTTACGACATACTTAAGTAAATATAAGTAATTATTTTAATTGTTTATTTATAATTTTTTTTAATCATACATTTGAAAATATTGGTCTTATACTTATGTATTTATGATCAATAAAAGACTAACATTAAAAAAGAAACTAGGAATTGATTCGGTAATATTTGAGCAGTTGCAAAATTTCGCTATGCTGATTAATTAGATTCAGAATAATCCCATGACAAATAGATCCGGGTCTATTTGCTCCCTAGCTCCGCCCCGGGTTGCCGGATTATCTTTCACTGTTTGCCTTTAGGTTGCTGAATAGGCGCGTATACCATAGTAATATGAGCGCCCAAGTTGTTGGGTTATCGGGATTAGCAGCAAATGCTCGTAAGACCTGACGACCTACATTACGAGACAAGATTGTGCTGAATGAATAGATTAAGAAGTTGGGCGCCTGATTTCATTTATCATAAAACATACCTACTTTTATAAGATTTTTTTTGTGTCTGTTTTTAAATGCGACGTTTAAATTTAATTTAATTTATTTAGGAAATGATGCGGTCCCGACAACATAAGACTTCGTTTGGTAATGTTTCATTTCATTCCAATCACTTCACTGCCAATAGTAACATTATTTTTTAAAGGTTATTAGTAAGTACTCGCATCCAGACACGCGCATAACGTACCTTGTAAATAGGTACCTAAGAAATAAAAGAATATTAAATCCTTTATGAGTTTTTACTATTATAGATAGCATATTAGCGGTTTTATTATCAGTGCTCCGCGCTGTTACTCAATTTGCTTGCTTTAAACAATTGGAGTTCAGTCTATTTCTATTATGCCATTTGTCCATGTTCATGAAAGAATAGAACCGTGAAAGAATAGTAGGTAATTTAATAAATACGTTATAAGTTGGAAAGAATCAGGAAGAACGATTTCTTGAGTTCAATCTTAAGAACACGTGTTCAATCTGTCTCGTTTTTGTGTCGCTGGTCACTATAGGACTCTTCAACATTTCTACATCAAGTGCAAATGAAAATCGTGTTCGGTTTGCCACTCGTCCGATCGTCATCCGCCTCACTTACCGGTTTCAGAGAAAAGTACTATCATAATTAGTTCTCTTTCGCTTTTGACTCCCCAGATAACGACTGGTCTGTCTTTTGAAATGCAAATAATTGGGTAGAGTTTGCATAAATCGGGCGACTCAAATTTACCCAATTTGTCTGTATTGGCGTTGGCGTGGGAGAAACATTGAATCGTTTGAAGCGGTTCTTCTAAAACGATGTTTTTTTTATATTCAATTCAAGGTATCTTTGTGTTGCGGCAAGGCTATAGGATCGGGATTGAAACCATGAACAGGTAGATACATGAATCAACCTAAGGTCCGATTCAAGCAACCACGTAGCACATTTTGCTTGGCTACATAAATTATGCACGTTTCGTTTTCTATTAGTTAGCTTAGGGTACCATTTATCTAGTTCTGAAAGAACATTAATTTAACCTCAGACAGATCTGTTGCCCCGAGGGCCAATTTAGTTCGGAACTAGCACCCGTTTGTTGAATCCGATACAATGGGCCCATTGTTCCGATCACCTTTGAAAATTTATGGCTTATGTTACCTTGTGAAATATATAGAATTAGCTCATTTGAACGAGGAAAGTTAAACATTATTTCTTCAAGCGTTCAGCAAACGAGATTTTTATCACTCTAACCTTACATGTTTTTGTAAAATTGACGGTGTCCATTTATATTTACATTTTTCAGGACTCCAGGAGGAAAAGTTCCAAAGAGGGAATTAAAATAACATTTATTATGAACCTGTATCTGAATGAGAATTTTGGAATATTGTTATGATTGTACTCCTTGGAGGGAGTGTCCGATTTGCACTTGGCCGGTTTTTTAAATAGGTACATACAAATATAGCCAATTATTTGTGCCCCATGTATTAAATCGAAATCTCATTCTCGTCTATACATAACAAAATGTAATAGCATAAGCGGTCGTTGCTGGATTGTAGATTGAATACTTACCAAAAAGATATAGGTAGGTAAATTACAACCCGTTAATTATCTAAAGCTTTAGTTCCTGGTGTGATTAGAATCGTACATGAGGGAGCCTCCTGAATATGTACGCTGACTTAAGGAGTACTGCTTTCTGTACTGTAAAAAAGTGTACGGTGTAAGGTTGGTTTACTGCAAGGTAGCTTACTTCTTGCAGTTGGGCAGCACAAGCTGGCTGGTCTGTTTGGTGGCCTCGACGCAGGCGCGGCGCAGGCGGCGCACGCGCTCGCGCAGCTCCGGGCAGTCGGGCGGCTGCCCGAAGTGGATCAGCAGGTCCCGGAACAGCGCCAGCTGCACGTTGATCTCCGTTATTAGCTGTTGAACGTCAAAATGACATAAGTCGTTGTTATGACATGACTTGATTCTTATAAATTAATATAGTACCATAAGAAAAAAACTAGTGAAATTTGTGCGGAAACCTCGGTGGCCGAGTCCGACTCGCACCTGGCTGGTTTTTTTTTATATTATTATGGCTCACATTTGTTGCGTATCTAAATTAATTTGCGCTAATAAGTACAGACTTTTTTTTCGTTTTTGGAACTTTGTTTCTGCATTATTTCAAATTAACTTAAATTGTTTTTTTTTTAATTACATTAACAAAATTACATAAGCAGTCCTAAATTAGGAGATTTCGCCAAAATCTCCAGGCACCAAATCATTTGAAAACAAATGCTCGTTTTCTCCTGTAATACTTACTTAGATATGAGATGAACTTTCCAAGATAAAACCTACTTTTCTTCATAAACTAATAAAAGGATTTCTTCCAATTCAATTCGTTTCAGAAGATGCCTGCACCCCATTCCGATAACGGGCCTTCTTGAACAAAGAAATCTAAGACGAAAAAGCGAGTTAATATTAATTCGCATAGGTATCTATTTGTGCCGAAATACCGTATTATAATATTATAACACCGCAGGTCTACTCTTTAGATCTCTAATGGCATCTACCGTCATGCTACACTAACCATTCGGTTCTTTCATCACGGAGGCCTGAAAGCATGAAACAGATCGAGTTTCTCATTTCGGGGGGACCCATGGCAACCATCCGCGATAGGGTGTCGCTTAGTGCTTGCTTTAGTGCGGTAAGCGTATGCGATTAACATCGATAGGTCGTCAATATTGCATTGGGCTTCAGGGATTTCATTCTATAGGCTTACCAAGTGTAGGGCTTATAAGCCCGAGTTAGACAAATATAAAAATGATCGCTAAATAGGAACAGCTTGTAGGAATCAAGATTAATCTTGTACTGGTAAACGAAGAAGAACAATCGCTAAGCAATGGGTATATACCTACAGTTTACGTGGTTTCCAATCGATCCTGGAAATTTGTACGCAAGTTAGATAATTTGGTAGGTTCGCTACCGGTATGTATAAGTACCTAGTTATTTTTCTCAAACATGCAATGAAATATTGATGTTATGTTCCTTATAATAGGCTGCGAAGTATGACGTTTCAGGTGCGGCTAGGACAAAAGGTCGTTAATGGAATTTCATACACATCTTGCAGGCCTAGGCCGGCAAAGTCCTCTTTTTTAATTTTCATTTCACAGATATTTGTGACACAGCATCGTGGCATTCATCCATTAAAAAAAACTAGAGGCAGTATTTGCTTTATGGTTCGTAATGACACTCTGCCACGCCTATAAAAAAAAAACAAAAAAACAATGTTTGCTATAATTTGCAGTTTTATTTGTATAAAATCAACATGAACTTAATAAATAATACATTCTATAATTTTATAATATTAAATTATAAATTTAACTACACAAATAAAAACATTTAAAATATTTCATCTAAACGTTAGCGGTAAAAAGGTCTACTCAAACACGCGTAGTTATATTTTTTAAATTGTTATGGAGGTAAAGTTGAAAAATATTCATTCTGTTTTATTGGATTTATGGTGCGTTGTTGATTTTTTGACTTTAATATGAGTTCCGACGAAATAATGAAATTAATATTAATTGTAATCATAGGTGTTGGAATTGGCAGCGTAAGCAGAATTGATTTTAATAACTTGCTGCCTCTGCCGCCAAGTTTTTTTAAGAAGAAGAATTAAATCTGTTTATTTCAAAAAAAAAAAATATTAATAGCATTACAATTTCTTAAACCTAGTTACAATCTTTGATATTTAAGATTTTATTTACTAGGTAGTGTGGGGGACTTAATCCCTAGTCTTAAATTCTAATATTTATTATCATTAACATTATGTATTTATATATGTGTATGTGTATATGTATTATATTTATGTGCTTACTTAACTATTAATTATTCTTGTACTATGGTATTCAGTTCTTTTTTTATTATATACTTAATCTTATTAGGCTTATTAGTTATTTCTAGTAATACTCTATTAGGAAAGTTGTTTAGAATAGTAGGTAAGTATGAATTCCAAACTCTATTGCCATATTCATTATTTGTTTTAGGGACTATAAACTGAGGTTCATTGGGTAATTGTCTGAGGTTGGTCGGTCTATGGTATCTATCCAGCTTTCCTAATAAGTCTTTGTATTCAAGAATCACAGCCAGTTTTACTTTATTAAATATGCTAAGTACTCTACAATATTGAAACAGTTTATCATAGTTATGCTTATATTTTTGCTTAATTTTTAATGGAACTATGGTTTTTAGTATTCTTATTTGTATATTATAAATTTTTTGTAGGTACGTATTGTATGTTCGTCCATAGCTAGATATCCCGTAGTTAATTGCGGAATCTGCTAGGGCCATATATAGCAAGCGGAGTGTGTTGTATGGCATTTTATATTTGAGTATACTTAAATTACTAAGTATTGCCCTCAGTTTATTACACACATGGTCAATGTGAGGCCCCCAGTTGAATTTGCTGTCAATTTTTAGACCAAGGTAAGTATGGTTTTCAACTATCTCTAACGACTCACAATTGCAGCTTGATAACCGAGAGTGCATACACGAATGTTCGTGGGCTATTATTCTAGGAGTTGTGGTAACCTTAAGTCAAAGACGAAGTATGTATATGGTTGCTTATGGCAATTTTATTATTTGAGAAACTAAGAAAAATGGCTTACAGTTTATTAGAAACAGTTTTGTGGCATATTTTAAATTAATGTAACTACAAATTCGTCAACACTGTGGAAATTATACTTATTTACTCCATGCATAAAGCAACGATGTATGTGAAACATGATATCAACATGAAAGACTATGTAAACTTATGTGACGAAAACGACAGTCAGACGGATACAAGGCGAAAAAATCAAAGATACATGAAAATATACGGGTAGTAAAAATACACGACTCGTGTAAAACATACGCGTGATAATGATATAGGTACGTGTTGGTTATATTTTGGGTGTAGTTTACTTTTAGTTTTTTCTATAAATAAAACTTGGTTTTCGTGGATTTTTTATTTTATTTATTTCATTGCATGTTTGAGAAAAGCACTATACATACCTCGGCGGGAAATGGGGTCGCCCGCGCTCAGACCTATCCGTCTATATGTCTTCGGTCGGCAACCCCTTTCGTCCCGGCCTCTGTAGTAATGTACTATTGATAAACCTAATCAATCGATGTCTGTATTGCATTGATAAACACAGTATAGTTTTAATGTTACCTACTTATGTACCTATTTATTAACACAATTTGACCTCACAGTAACGCATATAAAAATTGTAGTTATAGTGGGTAGCTATAGCGGCTATTTATAGTATTTATCTATGTTATCTGGTAAATGATGCCTCTTTAAAAGCCTGCAAGCTAACAAATGATTGAGTGGTGCTCTCTTTTTAGAACAACGTTGAAGAACCGCGGGCCGTGACGTGAGTTTGCCACTCCGGATAAAAGAAGTAAAAAGACATTTGTAGGGCCAATTTTATTTTCGAATTTTATACTTTGAGAGGCGCTGTTAAGAAGGTATAAAATATGTTTTAATGTCACGGGTTTCAAAAGAAAAAAATGATACATTTAAAAGATAACTTAAAAGTATACGTAACTTTTTATACCTCCCAAAAAGGTGCGTCCAAAACAAAAATTAACAAAGAATATTTATAACAAAAACTATACCTAATATTTATTAGCTTATTTTATTAATTGTTATCCTTTAGCAATTCTATTTACTTTTTTACTTTAACACTTCCTCTTTCTTTCATACTGGACACAGCACCGGTCTAAAATGCAAACATGTATGGGGTGCTTTCAATTTTACACTTATTCTTAAGCTAAGGCAAGCTAGGGTAATGGAATAACAACTAACACTCTTATTTGGCTATCTGGAAAGTTTTGATTATTGTCTTACTAGCGACCCGCCCTGGCTTCGCACGAGTTAGACAAAACCTTAACAAATCAGGTTACACTAAAACCTACCTCAAGAATCACTCTATTGATAGGTGAAAACCGCATGAAAATCCGTTCTGTAGTTTTTGAGTTTATTGCGAAAATACATACACATAAACAGACAGACAGACGCGTCGGGGGACTTTGTTGTATTAAGGTATAGTGATGAAATGACACAGTACATACATACATAGCAGATAATTCTCCTCATCCTTAACAGATAAGTCTGGCAAACATTTTTTTGTTGTTTAGGTTTCGCACACAATCTAGAAAATAAACGTGTGTCTACATTTGTTCAAATTTTGAATAGTAAATTCATTGCATATACTATTTTTTCTTGTAAAAATAACGCCTAATTTTGTTGTCAATGAAAATTGCGTTAAGGTATTGACGGAGGTGCAATTCAGACATAAATCAATTCCGATGGTTAGTGCCGGCAGGCTTGCGGCGCGCTAGGGTAATTAGCAGCCATAGACTACCTTCCAAAAGTCCCGCATCAAAATACATATTTTGATATACGCGCGCTTACCGCGCTTACCATACGTAGGCGCTCGTACGCCGCAAACAACCCACTCAGATGCAACCCAGCTCACAATGATAGTTGTAATTTACACACAAATAAACCCCAAAGTCGATACAAGTGAAGCAACCGAAATAAGCGGTGGTATTCTGCCGTATTCGAACTTCAAGATATTCACAAGAGACGACACGTACTAGATCCATTCTAGATACGTTATAGTTTAGATATCAACTAGTTCTCTTTTGCAGCGCAATTCGGGCAACCAATGTCACGTTTACGTTAGATAGAGTAAGATATCTATTAGATGTGAATTAGATCTCTAAGTCATATCCTGTGAAAATCGTTCAAGAATATCTCCAGAATCGCGCAAATGTCAAATTTGACAGGTTAGTTTTTTATCGTATCTTGGTGATGTCTAAAAGATGTCTAATAAATGTCTATTTCATAATCCGAATCGGGCCCATTCTCATGCTAAAGTAAAACATCATCTACGAGTAGGTATGTGCGGTGACCGCGCGCGAGTCTGACTACCCGCTTGATCTAGGTTAGTGATCTGTGTCTGCGGGCTTACGCCACTCATTATTAGACGACCGGTGACCTTAACAACTTTACAGAGGATATTCATGGGCATTGCATAAATCGTAGTAACTCATTGGTCATACATAATAATTACATAGGTACAGTCTTATTGGTTTTGTCTGCTCTTGGTAGAAGACCATATTTTCCTCGGAGAAGCTAAACTCCAAAATGGGCTCCGTTGCGATTTAAATTTTTCGTCTATAGAAAATAGAACAGGTTTTTAATGTTTCACACTGAAGCAAGCGAAACTAAAAAAATATCGCGGAGTATTATGCCTTTTTATTATTAAAAGTTGTTCTACTTAAAAGCAAAAACCTGTTTGACTTTTTAGCAAAAGAGAAAATTGCCCAATACGAGTATAATGTACCCAATGGTGTTTTATAACTCGGACGAGGTCCCTCTGTAAAAGTGTGTCCGGCGTCCGGTCGGGTAATGAATGGATCGTTTTATTTCTAACTTCCCCCATAATTTGTTACACACATCGGTACGCTGTGGCTGCCTCATTAGTCGAGTTTGCTTTATATCGAGGAACCGTCTTCTCAAATATGCACATGACGTGTAAAAATGATATCGCAATCGAAATTGGTAGTCTGCGTGTGTTAATCAGCAGAATAGCTAGTCAAATCACTAAAATAGATAATTATATTTGTTAAAAACTGATAATTAAGAGTCAAATCGAGAAACGAAATTATGGGGGTTGTTAACGACTAATGGAACTGAACAAAAAAAACCGGTCAAGTGCGAGTCGGACTCGCGTTCCAAGGGTTCCGTAACATAAGTCCAACTCACGCTTGACTGCACATTTCTAATAGGTTTTCCTGTCATCTATAGGTACAGTACTACTTTGTGTATTTTTTTTAAAATTTTAGGCCCAGTAGTTTCAGAGATAAAGGGGGGGGGGGGAATGGTCGGACAGACAGACGGACGCACGAGTGATCCTATAAGGGTTCCGTTTCTTCCTTATGAGGTACGGAACCCTAAAAAAATGGGCAGACGGATATAAATTCCCCATGTTACGTTACATACAACGGGCGTAGGTATGTAGAAAATTTGATCCCATGGGCACTCATAATAACACACGAATTCGTAACAAACGCCCGACCACTTATCACCAAGTCCGCTGATTTATCATAGGGCCTCTCGATCCAGACAGACAGTGCGAAATACGTATTTTTTGTAACAGACGTAACATTCCAATTACTTATAGAGTTTGGGCGATAACGCTCAAACGAAGTAGTGTATGGAGGCTCTTCCATTATGCATGGTTGCTGCGGATCGGGATCACTTTAAACTGGTCCACCAAAAAACTCAATTCGGCCGTGTTTCACCAACCGATAGGAATACATGGTCAGAAGATCGGTCAATTTCAATCGACAAGTCCACTGGTTTTTTTGCCTGCGAAAATACCGATTGTACAGGACTGATGTATATGAGTATCATTTATACGTGTCAGCACAAGGAAATAAGGTCTGTTATATTGTTACGGTTGCCAATTTAATCTGAGATGATGTTTCAGTTGTCTTCGAACAAGAGCTAAAGTGTTGTTTACTCTAACTTCGAATGCAACGAAAATTTCTATCGAACAATGAACGTGCTGTGACCAGTGACTTGACTGCGATATAAAACTGAAAAAAATAATAGACTAGAAAATGTTACAAATGTTACAATGTACCTTTCCTATACTGACAATGTTAAATGCTACTATTCGTAAATTGTAAATTTGAAGGAACGTAAACATATCCTGTCACCTACATTAAAGTCACGAGGAAGTTTATGAGACACTACGCTACATAGTTCTATCACAGATGACACACTTACTAGGTAAGTAACAGATACTTTCTTTTAAGGAATGATTAAATCAGTTTGTTCTCAGGGTACTAATTTAACATATTAGAACGTTATTTTTACTCTTTCACTTCTTAAAGTGATTGGCATATCATAGGAAAAGACAATTCAACAGTGCCTGACAAAGCAATTCAAAAACAACCCCGAAAATTGCGTGAGGTTGGTTTTCTAAAGTGGGTACCTACTTACTCATTATATTTGCGTGTGTTTCGTTAACCTACTTTGTGAGGTACTCCAACCAAAGAGACTCATAAAATAATTCTAATTACATTATAAAAGTGAGTTTCATGAATACTTGTCATTTTTAAGTAAGGTACTTAAAGTTATACTGTGGTAATCATAGGTACTTCGTTGCAAATGTGCCAGTAATATTTTAATGGCTAGGCACTAGGTAGATATATTATAAATGTAGCGTATCAGATCAAACATTTTTTTTGCATATACTAAAAAGTTAAGTCGGTCATATAATTTATGATGAAAGTACTGGAGGTATGGAGCATAATAATTATTAAATTACAAACAGTTTTTACTGTTACGCCGCGTACGCGCTGATTTCGTCAAAATACGAGAAATATCATCAGAACAACGTTAGGTGTCGAAAACTCGTATAAGTTAAATAAAACATTTTATTTTTACGTCAAATAGGTAATTTGTCAAAACCATTAGGATTACAAGGAAAACGTGATATATTTATTCTGTAATAAGATTAGAACGTTATTAGACCGAGAAAAGTAATGTGGTTTATTTTACGGCAGTTTCCTCTGGCGCCCAAACTAAGGAAAAATGGTAACGCATTACATTCAATGGATTAGAATGTCCCCTTTCCTGTTTATCCTACCTGACCTTACTCCACTATTTCTTCTAAATTTTATGGACGGTCGAATTACTGCTGGGTCAACTACCCCGTTGATTGAGGTAGAGCAACATTTAATTTATATTCGCCCTGCCATGAGCCGGCCCATATAAAAAAAACTTGGTGAGGCTTTCGGCCTGTGAAATGATTTAGCGATTTGTTTTTGTAGCTAGAGATGAATGTCTGGCTTCTGAGACCTAATTACAAGTTTTCCAATTAAATAACAAGTAATTACCTAATATTATTGAAGTAATATTAGTTAGTCCTAGAAAATGCTAAGCTAAAAATATGCTGATATGATTTGTATTAGGTGTGTTAAATACGTAGAAACTCCAAGTGCCTTCTATTAAATGGCCTCCTAGCGTAGTCGGTAGTGACCCTGCCTACGAAGCAGGAGGTGCCGGGTTCGAATCCTGGCAAGGGCATTTATGTGTGTGTTCATCACAAATATTTGTTCCTGAGTTTTGGATGTTTTCTATGTATATAAGTATTTATATATATGTGTATATTATATATATCGTCGTCTAGTACCCACAACACAAGCCTTATTGAGCTGTGGGACTAGGTCGACCTGTGTAAAATTGTTCTATAATATTTATTTATTTAAAAGGTGCTATTGCCCACCTTATTCGAGAAAGATTTAAGATTATTTTTGTAACAGTTCATTACTGTTACAAAAATAATCTTGGATTATATCTCCAGCCATAATTTAATCGAAAGGTCAATACCATAACTTCGCAATATTACCTACGTGAACAAATGATCCCAACTTTCTAGAAAATAAATTATGCTAAGTAAGTTTGTGATAATAAAATCACAATGTAAATTAAAATAATGTAAATTAAGGGTTAAAACTATGAGTAGTTCGTGGTAATTAGTCTAATAACCTAACTTTAGTCTGCGTAGACTTAATAGGTTGTTTTAACCCAATGGCCCTTAGGTTCATGAGTCCGACCCCTAAATTGTCTCATAATTTTCTCGAACACGTCGTTTACGGCATAATGTAATTATTAAGTAATGCAAGGCAAGTAAGTGCAAGGTGAAATTATTTGGTAAAACGAACAACGTCTACTCGTAGTACCTAAACAATTACAAAAGTTGTCGAATTTCACTTGAAAGATCGAGTAAGTAAATTAAGTATCGTATCCATTCTCGAGCCAGGTAAAAAACCTTGGATTAATCTTAGATCGCACACTGTCTTGGGTACCACAGATAAGTGAGATCGGTAGGAAGATGTTTGCGTCTCTGGGGTCACTTCGCAGGCTTCGTAACTTCTTGCCGCTCGCTACCAGAATTGCGCATGCTCAATTTCTTCTTCTCCCTATATTGGATTATGCCGATCTTACAGAGGACCAGCTAAATAAACTTGAGCGCCTTCAAAACGCATGTATAAGGTTCATATTTGGCTTACGCAAATATGACCACGTCTCTGAATTTCGCACCCAGCTCAAGTGGCTCCCTATTCGCCATCGCCGCAACTCTCATATTCTTGTTCTTTTTTATAATATTCTCTTCAACCCCACTACCCCTCTATATCTTAAACAGCGTTTCAGCTATCTTTCTTCTGTCCGGTGTGCGGAGAAAGATCTCCTTGCTCCACCATCTTCTTCATCAAAATTTTATGTCAACTCTTTTACTTTTCGTGCTGTTCGGTTGTGGAATGCTTGCCATTAGACGTGCTACATCCCTTCCCATTTTCAAAAATCTTTTAATATCTCATTACCTTTCGCTGCCTTAAATTTGCCTTTATTTATGCCTGTATAATTTATTATGTATGTATGTATATATGTATTTATTATATTTGTATGTATGCCAAGCGCTGGTGGCCTAGCGGTAAGAGCGTGCGACTTTCAATCCGGAGGTTGCGGGTTCGAACCCGGCTCGTACCAATGAGTTTTTCGGAACTTATGTACGAAATATCATTTGATATTTACCAGTCGCTTTTCGGTAAAGGAAAACATCGTGAGGAAACCGGACTAATCCCCATATGGCCTAGTTTACCCTCTGGGTTGAAAGGTCAGATGGCAGTCGCTTTCGTAAAAACTAGTGCCTACGCCAATTCTCGGGATTAGTTGCCAAGCGGACCCCAGGCTCCCATGAGCCGTGGCAAAATGCCGGGATAACGCGAGGAAGATGATGATGATGATTTGTATGTATGTATTATATTAAAGTATATAATGGTTTTCGTCTTGTTTTTATTTTTTTTGTATTAAATGTATATCGGCACTACCCGTTCAATGTTGTACATAAGTCCTTAGTTTCCTGCTACCGAAAGGTTGTCTGGAAGAGATCGCTTCTTAGCGATAAGACCGCCTGTTGTTACCTAGCTTTTAATGTGCATTTAATTTCCTGTGTATTTTTAAAGAATATTTATTATTATTATTGTATGTCTTTCCCATCACGGAACAATGGTGTTCCGGACCTTTGGGAGGCGTGCGCGGAGAGCTTACGTGAGGTCGCTAATCCCCAACAGCTCGCCACAACCTGCCCTGCGTTATTATTATTATTAAGTAAGCAAAAAGTTATAAGTATTTGTGTAATCGGCCCTAAAATAAGCGGAGGCGAAAAGTTTTCTCGAGGAGCTGGGGCGTCGCCTGCAGCAGAGGGTTCTCGACCCCCGCTCCGGGTCGTTCCTAGCGCAGAGGTTGTCCATCGCGCTTCAACACGGTAACGCAGCAAGCGTGATGGGCACCTTTGCGTTGGGGGCGATGCGGGGTGGGTTATTTGATTAGTTTTTATGGGTTAGTTTAGGTTTAGTTGTGTTTATAGTTTTAGGTTACTGATAATTTATTTCTTAGTTCTTAAGTGAAATTAATGTATAATTAATTAAGATCATTAATAAAGTAAATTAAAATAAATAAAAAATTTGTAAGTAAAAAATAATTTGTTTTGTTGTTTTGAAAGTAACTAATTTTATAAGTACCTACTACTAACTATTGTGGTTAGAGAAACTACATGTTCGGCACAATAAATAAAAACAACCAACATACAGTTATAAATTTGCAGTGCAGTCAGTGCGGATATTATTTGCACAATACAGGATTTAAGCTTTGTACCTACGTAAATTATTAAGTACTTATGGTGAAAAATGTTCATTTTCATGTAAATATTTCTTCCATTAAAGAGCTTATAAATAGCTTTAACGTAACACACGATACTTGTATAAATAATGGGATTATTCATGACATTTTTATTGCGGTAAATGGGGTTCATAGAACACCCCGGGGGTGCCGATATCAGTGAATAACTATACAAGATTTATTAAATGATTCGTCCTAGTGCAAGTCGGAATCGCTCACCGAGTGTTCCAGTAATGGGAGGTCCAAGTAATATCATTGAAATAAGGCAGAAATAAAAAGCACTCATATCTATATGCCATCGGCAGTCAATCAAAAGTTCGGCTAGCGAATCTCCATAGCCCTGAATTTCATGTAAAGGTGGGCCCAAATTTATATTGGTAAGTCAATTTCAATTCTCGCGTACCTTAGGTAAACGTATTATCGCAGAAGTTAAATACCTACGTCGAAGCCCGCGGCGTCTGGGGGTTATAAAGGAGAGAGAGCGTAAATCTTCTGTTGATAATTTGAAAATTTAAGGTTCCCAAGTCAAGCGCCTTGCCCATTGGCAATACCATGTTAATAAGATGAAGGTTCCTATTGCTTACCGCCAAGGTTGACAGTTGAAATGTGCCCTAACGTGATTATTAATAGGTGAGCACTTAGTGAAATTGGATGCTGTTAAGCTTCTTCTTATCGTGTGAAGGGATCATAACTAAATTGTATTTTGCCAATATTTTGCCACCTCTAACCCCCGGGGGGTAGCTCTTATGAGGTCTTCTGTAGTGCACATAGTTGGACACAGGGAACACTGCATCATATGTTGCGTTGTTTGTAGGTCGCCACATTCGCATAGTGCATCACTTTGTCCTGGGTTGATTCCCCATTTCAGGAGGTTGTCTTTGGATCGGCCAACTCCCGATCTTAGTCTATTTAGAGACTTCCAGGTCACCCATTTTTCTTTTGCGCCAGGTGGTAAGCGCTCGTTAGGTGTTATGTTTAGCGAGTCTTCATTGAGCTGCGATTTCCATGCTACGAGACGGGCCTCTTGTGGCGTTTGGTACTCGAGGGCTGGATTGGTGACAAAACTCCTGCGTGACTTCAGCCTGCTGGTTATAGGAGTATGCGAATGTAGTGGGTGTCGGGAATCACGCAGTTGTTTTGCGCGTTCTACAGCGGTTGCCACGTCTCTACGTATGTGAGGAGGAGCGATTCCGCTCATTTGATAGAGATGATCGCGTTTGGTAGGTTTAAGACACCCGGTGATCAGTCGACAGGTTTCGTTGAGAGTAGGGCTTCCAAATACCGGACTTCTTTCAATACCGGTATTAATACCTAAACTGTCTTCATCAATACCGGGATCCCGGGATCCCGGTATTGACTATGAATCGCTTAAAAATATTGAGGTTTATTAAAAAAAGGCTCACTGTAACACCAGATATGTATGTCCTTAGCTTAGGATATTAAACAATAATCGCCATCTGCAATAATTATCATTTCACCCTCCAGGTTGGCAATCATGCGCGACTTTAAAGAGCCATTAGCACTGAAACTGGTTTATAACGTCTTGGTTAGAAGTAAGTTGGAGGGATCGTCGGTCGTGTGGCACCCACACGAGTCAACATATGCCTTGTTACTCGAAAAGGTTCAAAAAGCTTTTTTAAGATTCTTCGTCCGTCCGTCCGTCGGGGCGTCCCAGATACCGCTGGAGTGACGAAGCCCAAAAAGACCTGTCCGCCCTCGGAATACCCAACTGGCGTGAAGTGGCGCAGAATAGGGCAGAGTGGCGCTCTCTTGTGTCAGAGGCCAAGATCCTCTTTGGGTCACTGAGCCAGTGATGTATGTATGTATGTATGTACAAGAAATTGTACGGGTATTACCCGTTTCTGTACCCAACCAAATACTTGTTAGGGACCCTCGGTTATAACTCGTTAGAGGTCAGGCGAAACTTTTCTTTATTGACTACGGCTTTGCGGGTCCTGCGCGGCGAGTCAGACTGCCCAGAGGTGGTCTGCCGTCTGGTGCGACTGTTTGTCCCTGACGTTCCCAGGATAGCTCTCAGGCCCCGCCGACGGGACTTATTGGCAGTGCCGGCGGCTCGCACTGTGTCGCGTAAGAACTCGCCACTTCTTCGTGCTCTCACACTGTTAAATGCGCTCCTGACATCAGCTACTGACTGCAATATGTTTGCGTGGCGATGTACGGCTGTGTGCAGTGAATGTCTGAGGTATTGTGAGAGGATGGATGATAGTCGTTGTTCAACTGTAATAATTTAGTCAACCTTATAAATGTATCAAGTACTGTAATCTAAATGTAACTAACTTTCATGACGTATTATTTATACACTGTAATGCCATGTAAACGTATTTTCAATAAATAAATAAATCATTTTATCCGCCTTGTTGACTTCACCAGTCACAATTTTAGTTCAACCTTATAAACCAGCCAATATATATTCAAATTTGCCACCAAAAATTCGTTTGCCATACTACAATTAATTTCTTTCTACTTTTTGATATAATGTTAAGAATTAATTATATTAATATCATATCCTGGACATCAGAACTCATCACCAAATATTTATCTAACGCATATGCACAGATCTTGTTTCAATTAAATGATCTTCTTTAATTAAATGGACAAGTAATCTTCTTGATACAGCCGAATTTGATCATTTTAATGGATTTTAAACGTTATAATCGGCACATTTTCCTTGTTTTTGAAAATACCGGGATCCCGGTATTGCATTAAAAAATACCGGTATTGAAAAATGCGTTTAAACAGACGGGATCCCGGTATTTCGGGATCCCGGGATCCCGGTATTGGAAGCCCTAGTTGAGAGCAGTATCTACCTGACCTGTGTGTGCAGAGTTCTTCCACACCGGGCATGCGTGCTCTGCAGCCGAAAAACTAAGCTCAAGTGCGGTAGTGCGGAGTGTGTGTGGGGTTGCACCCCATGTGGTTCCAGTGATCCGACGAATGATATTATTTCTTGCCGCCACTTTCTGTTTAGTATTAAGGCAATGTGATTTGTAGGTGAGGGATCTGTCCAGCGTTATGCCCAGGTATTTGGGGGCGAAAGTGCGATCCAGCCGACAACCCTTCCACAAAAGGTTTAATTGTCTAGTTGCCTGTCTATTTTTGAGGTGGAAAGCGCATACCTGTGTTTTAGCTGGGTTTGGTCTGAGTTGGTTCTCCCGGTAGTACGCTGAAAGGGACTCCAGGCCTTCCGCCAAGCAACTCTCTACCTCCTCGAAAGATTTTTCCTGCGATGTCAGGGCTAGGTCGTCAGCAAAGAGGAAGTGATTTAGGTTCTTCACAATAGGCTGGTCGTTAGTATAAACGTTGAATAGTGCTGGTGCAAGTACGCTACCTTGGGGAAGACCATTTTTAAGGCATCTCCATCTGCTCCTATGCCCTTGGAAGGATATAAAGAATCTTCGGTTAGATAGTAGCTCTGAGATCATTTGCGTAAGTTTGTAGTCCTTCGTTGTTTGGTATAGCTTAGTTGCCAGTCTTCTGAGGTTCTGTGAGGTCTACAAAGACCGCGCCTGTCACCATACCCTTTTCAAATCCGTCCTCAATGTGCTGTGTCAAGTTGAGCACTTGCGATGTACAGGATTTGCCTGGTCTGAAACCTGCCTGTTGGGTGATGAATACGTCCTCTAGGGTTGTTGTCAAGCGTTCCAGTACAAGGCGTTCGAATAACTTGAATGTATGGCAGAGTAAAGATATCGGTCTGTAGCTTTTCGCATTTTCAGGATCTTTGCCTGGTTTTAAAGTAGCAATGACGTGAGATTTCCTCCATATCTTTGGGAAGGACATTGTAGGTATCGACGCACGAGTTAAACAGCTGGAGCAGCCACATTCTGGCTTTGGGTCCGAAGCGTTTGATTTGTTCGACCCTTATATCATCGATTCCAGCTGCCTTCCCATTTTTTAGCTTCAACATACCCACGTCTAATTCCGACATTGAAAATGGAAGCTTCAGATGGTCAGTTTCTTGAGCAGGAGGGAGGCGGATAAGTTTAGCAGGCTTCCGGGGGTTTGTTGTTCTGCCATTAAGGAGTAGTTGATGGGCTATCTGATCAGCGGTTATATTTGAGTGATACGTGTGCATTTTAGTATCTCCGTTAAGCTGATTGATGAAAGTCCATGCTTTTTTGCTATTATGAGTCATATCCACATTTCCCACTAGCTCGTTCCATTTTTTTCCCTGGGCCTCGGAGATCTCTTCCATGAGTTTATTGCCCAAGTAAATGGTTTCTTCAGAGAAGGGGTCGGCAGCGTAAGAGGTATAATACAAGTCTGCTTGGTTCTGAAGGTCGTCGGACATTCCCGGGATGTATTGAGTCCTGCAACCGCGTGGTATGTGTCGTCTGGATGCTAACTTCACCAGTTCAACAAACTCGGCGTAATTGTCGGATGTGGGTTCGAGTTCAGCTACGAGATGGTCTAGATCCTCGGCGTAGCTTTTCCAGTCCGCTTTTGTGAAGTTGTATCTCCGCTTGAAAGGGACTGTGCGTGGTCGGACTGCTGCATAAGCTTTACAGACTATTGGCCGGTGCTGAGTTCTGGGTATGACCTCGCATACTGATTTTACGCATTGTTTTGAGATACTCTCGCTTACGAAAATAAGGTCGGGGTTATAGCCTCTCTTCCACCTGCCGCTGTTAAATGATGGTGGTAACTTGGGGTCGTGAATCAGGGACACTCCGCATGACTCAGCCCATTCCTCCACTAGGCTGCCATTCTCATCTCCAGCCCGGTAGCCCCAGCTCTCACTATGGCTGTTGAAGTCTCCTAATACGAGTTGGACAGGCTGATAGTCAAAGTTCAAGGGTTTGTGGAAATGGAAGACTTCATTGGGTGGCTTGTATACAGAGGTGATAGTGCAGTTGCTGAGTTCTGCAGTGATGACTTCGATGTTGTTTATATGTGTTTTATGTGCAGATTTAATATTTATCCCTGGTCTGGCAAATAGTGCACTTCCATACTGGCGGTGTTGTATTTCCGCAATAAGTACCATCCCCTCGATGGTAGGGCGGCAATTGTCAGGTCCTCTATGAGTTTCTTGTTGCTGTTAAGCAATAATGTGTCAACCCACATTAATTTTTCAATAAGATGTCAACTCAAAAAATTGACGCTTAAAGTTGACATTTTATTGCAAAATGGATGTGGGATGACTCATTTTTGCTAAACACCATCCAATTAATTTGATATTAAATCGAGGTTCGTCTCTTGGGTAGAAACCTGTGGCATTAATCATTACTAAATGTACTGCCGGGTCCTTTGATATTCATATTTATATGTTTTAAATGTAATATGCTCAAATCATTTATACAGGTAAGGGTAATAGGTATTATTTTATCTATTGTCATTACAACTTTCAGAAAGTAGCAGTGGAATGTCATCGCTTAAATATCACAACTGTGGAAATACAGAAGGTACCTATCGGCCATTATCATCTTCCTGGCGTTATCCCGGCCTTTTGACACGGCTCATGGGAGGCTGGGGTCCGCCTGGCAACTAATCCCAAGAATCGGCGTAGGCACTAGTTTTTACGAAAGCGACTACCATCTGACCTTCCAACCCAGAGGGTAAACTTTTGGTACGGAAAAACTTGGAAAAACTCATTGGTACGAGCCGGGGTTTGAACCTGGGACTTCTGGATTTAAAGTCGCACGCTCTTACCACTAGGCCAACCAGGGCTTCCGAGCATGCACTGAGTTGACGATGAGAAACCTGCATTGGTTGTGATATTTCTAAATATAGTTTATGCAGTATCCATACGTCAGTTTTACAACGTTGAGATATAAAAAAAAGAAATTTCAGCATCTAAAATGTAAAAATTGCAGCAGTTAAACAAGCATTCCCCACAGACTCGACGCGCGAGAACCTCTATCACAGGGCCCCGAGAGAAATCTTGGCATTTCCAGGTACCTAAATAATTAATTCTTTTTACTACTTTTTCTGCAATTATCTGCAAATATATAGGTACAAGTATACGACTACCTACATATGAAAGGCGCTAGGAAATACGAGAATGTATCAGTGGCGGCGCGTCAAACAACTCCGTAGACAAGCCGGGGCTAATTTGGCTTACATATTTCCTTTACAACTCTGCTCAAACGTCCAAAAACAGGCAAACCGGTGTGAATCGGCTTTTATGGACACGCCGCCACTGCTATGTATGTATTTAGCTCGAGTTTTCTTGGCGAAACTAACTTTTGTAGTTATCATTTGTACAGTCGACGTCAAAGATATGTTTACACTTTTGGACCTTACGCCTTTGTAATAAGACGAAAAATGTAAACATATCTTTGACGTCGACTGTACATATTTGCCATTCAATGTAATAACTAAATAAATAAGCAATTAGCACATCTATACGCGTAGGTAATCATCATAGGCGATTTATTTACATAAACAGTATATATATTTATAGAAAGCGCATCAAACACATAAGTATAGAGTGACTGCTTACGCAAACTGAGCAGAGATGTAATTAAAATTCACTACCTACTTTGCACGGGCAAATGCATGCCAAAAGGGAATTGCATAGCGAGATATATGCGCTCCGCGTCGCGCCGCTCGTCGAGACGGACGCCGGAGTTTAATTTATAATTGCCTTTTCTTTAAGCCCCGCCAACGCCGGATAAAGCCAAGTTAACATTGCACAATGAAAAACATCAGAAATAAGTACAATTTATATTTTCTCTGGGGCTTAAGAACCTTTAGCGGAATCATTTATTAAATACGCCCTTATTGACTGAAAATTTTAGATATCTAGGTTACATTTTATATACATAATATGTAAGCCAAATAACAATACTACTTAGGTGTAGGTCCTTATTATTTTGTTAGTCAGAACAGAACCAGTCATACGTTAGTTTATAAGAACACAGAACTAGTTAATGAGGTTCATTATAAATACATGCTCATAGTATTCCGTCACTTTTTAGACCTTAACTCATTTTGTGAATGTATTTTATTTTAGCTACAGGTAATCTGAGTAAGTCGAATAATATCGTAGTACTTAGTAACTTGAATCTTGGACTTAATCTGGACCTGAAGTGCATTAACAACAATCCAGTCCTTAGCGGAGTTATAGCTTTGTTCGCTCCCTATTTGTTAAATGCGCAGATAGACTTTAGACAGTCTGTTGCCACAATGCAATCCCTATAGCTTACATAAATTGCAGAAAATGGGACCGATTCCTGACGATTACTTACTTTTAATACAAAAATCTTAAAAGCTGCGCAATGGATCCACACATGCTCGGTCCTATTTCGAGTTGCTGTATTGGGGGTGATAAATGAAACAAACTACTCAACGGAAATCAACCTAATAGTGTAGTAAATAAAGGTAGTTAACCCCGCAGTAATTCCTCAGTCAGAAAAAACTTTACAATATGATAAAGTATCAATAAATAAAAAGTATTGTATAAATTTCCAAAGAATAATAATTATAGAATTAAAGTAAATACCTAAAGTCTTAAATCGTTAATATCTTTTTACGGAAAAATGCTCCGTTCAAACTTTCTTCACCGGACATATTCATGTAACATTATATGAAATATCAAAAAAATATCCCAGCAGAAATACCAATATTAATAAAATATAATTTTTTGGTGTGTCTTGGACCGGAAAATTGCTCCGTCTAATTTTTTCACTGGAATGCCATTTTATTGCAGTTTTATACCTACAAAAAGAAAATCTAAAAAATTACCATGTAACTGTACTATTTTCAGAAATTGCCTTTTTACTCGCTGTGGAAAATTTCTCTATCCATTTTATTTATTGAATTAAGTTCACAGTTGTCTTTCTATTCAACTATAAAAACATCCAAAAAATAACGAGCGTATTAAAAACTAAACATATCGGGAGCAGTGTGTAGGGAGTGGGGTGTACAAGGGATGCTATTTCTTTTGGATATTTTGGATTTAAGTGTATACGTGACTACTTAGTACATATTTAAAAACAAATCAGGCTGAGAAATTTTCCACTCTCAGTTTTTAATAGTTCTAAAATACATAAATTTGGGTATGCATTTTTTTTTTGATTTTCTTACCCACTGCGCCACATTATATTCTAAGATCATATAAGAAGAAAAAAATGACAGAGCAATTTTCCGATGAAAATGAGCGACAAAAAAAGGAATTATCATAAAAAATATTCTCATGATTGACAAAAGTTTTAGATTTTTTTCTAGTATTACATACTGATACAAATAACTTATTTGGTAAAATAATTTTGGACGGAGGAATTACTCAGTTCAATATATAAACAGATTTGTATTTTTACGCATAAATACCTAACTTAAGAGTGTTTTTTTTTTGGATATTTATATGTTAGTTTCGGCTCATACTATACAATCTTCTTCTTCTTCCGGCCTTATCCCACTTTTATTTGGGGTCGGCTCTCCTAATCAATTTTCTCCAGTTATATCTGTTCTGGGTCGTCGTTGGATCTATATTCTTATTCTCTAGGTCTTTCCTAACTACAGACATCCATGTAAGTCGGGGTCGTCCACTCTTTTTCGGTCCTTTCATGCACTCTAGCACCTTTCTAGTCATGTGGTCCTCCGGTCTTCTCATGACATGACCGTACCATCGGAGTCGTGTTTCCGTTAGCTTGTCCTGTATGGGTCTTATTTTGAACGAGCCTCTTATGTAACGGTTCGGCACTTTGTCCATGAGTGTCACTCCTGCAGACCACCTAAGCATTCGCATTTCAGCGACGTGAAGTTGGTCGGATTGTTGCTTCTTGAGAGGCCAGCATTCTGCGCCATATAACATTGCTGGTCTGACAGCGGTTTTGTACACTTTTCCCTTTACGCGGATGGGCATCCTCGGGTCACAGAGTACTCCTGTAAGCTCCCTCCACTTTTGCCAGCCCGTACTTTTACGATGCGCTACGTCGTTGTCTATGTAGCCGTCCTTGGTTATTACACTGCCTAGGTACTTAAAGTTTTGCACAGTTTTAAGCGCAGTATTTTGCAGGTGTAGGGTGTGTTGGGCTTGTCCATTGGCAAAATTGCAGTGCATATATTCAGTTTTCTCTCTGCTTATTCTCAATCCCGCTTTTTCTAGGGCTGACCTCCAGCTTTCCAGCGTTCTTTGGAGTATTCTTGGCTCTTCATCTATGAGGACAATATCATCTGCGTATAGAAGGTTCCAAGGTGTTGGTTTCTGGATATTAGACGTGAGGTAGTCCATAACGAGGTTAAATAAAAGCGGGCTGAGAGCTGACCCTTGGTGAACTCCAACATTTACGTGAAACTCATCACCCATTCCCGCTGAACATCTTACTTTTGTGGTGGCGTTCCTGTACATGTCAACTATCATGCGTATGTAACATTCGGGGACCCTCTGGTACCGCAACGCCTGCCAAATCAGAGGTCTCGGGATTCGGTCGAACGCTTTTTCCAGGTCTATAAAGACCATGTGTAAGTCTTTCTTGTTGTCCCTGTAGGCTTCCATTAAAATACGGATGGTGTGGATTGCGTCGGTTGTTGATTTCCCGGTGACAAAGCCGCACTGATTTTCTGTCACTGATGTTAGTTCGCGAAGTCTTTGGTCCAGAACTCGTTCCCAAATCTTAAAACTGTGTGATAGCAGTTTGATGGCACGGTAGTTCCCACACAACCTTATATCGCCTTTATTTTTATAAAATGGCACTAGGAAGCTCTTCCTCCATGCCTCAGGAATGCCATCCAATGGAAATTTGTTAAAAAGACTTGTCAAAAAGTACACTCCGGTGTCACCCAATTTCTTCCACAGTTCGGCTGGTAGGTTGTCCGGGCCAACGGCTTTGTTGTTTGCCATTTTACTAACAGCTGCCTTGACTTCGTCAGATGTAATGATTGGCCACGGTCCTTTGACTGTTGGTAGCTGAGCAATTGGTTCGCATGGGTATGTCTCATTCAGCAAGTTTGAGTAATACTCTTTCCACCTCTTGTTTATCTCCTTATCAGATGTAAGGATGGTTCCTTGGAGATCCTTTATATACTTGACTGCCTTGGTATCGCGAGCGTCTTGATGTCTCTGTTTGGCGATTTTAAAGATCTGTTTATCGTTTTTGGCATTTTCAAGCATATTATAGAGGCCCTCCCTATTCTTTGCCCTGGTTTGGGCAACTGCGCGCTTAGCTTCCTTTTTTGCGTTTCGATACTCGGTTTCGCTGATTTCGCTCTTCGTGTTCTGCCAGGTTTTAAATAAGTCTTTCTTTATTTTAAGCTTTTCTTGGACCTCTGGGTTCCATAGTGTGGGGTCTTTATCCTCTCTGGTTATTCCGGTTGAGACGCCTAGATATGTTGTGGCCTTCTGAATGCAAATCTCGTGGAATTCTTCCCACATCGTATTCGCATCTTTGTCTTTTTGTGTGTTATGTATGTAGGCGTTCAGATCAGCACAGAGTTTTTGACCTTCTTCTTGATCCAGCTTATACCAGCGTATCTTGGGTACTCTACCTGCCTTAACTGTTACTGATATCCGTGTGATAAAATCGGCAACCAGTAACCGGTGTTGGGATGTTAAAGGTTCGCCGGGTATCACTTTACAGTTTTTGAAGGTTTTAAGTAGATGTCGATCTGCGAGAATGTAGTCGATTTGTGTACATTTTCCGCCACTCTTGTATGTTATGAGATGTTCTTGGGGTTTTGAAAAGAAGGTGTTGATAATTGCCAAGTTAAACGTGGCGGCGAAGTTTAAGATGTCTTCCCCTTGTGGGTTTCTTCTTCCGTAGCCGTTGTTACCGTGGATATCTCTGAATGAGTTGGTGGTTTCCCCGACATGACCATTGAAATCCGCTCCAATGTATTTCGACTCGGTGCTTGGTATAGATTGTACCAACTCATAAAGATCTTCCCAGAAGGCGCTCTTTTCCTTTTGCGATAGCCCTATCTGTGGCGCGTATGCTGATATAACATTCATACATTCCTGATTGTCAAGTGCAAATTTCACAGCTATGATCCTGTCACTGACCCTTTTCACGTCGACTACTCGAGCTTGGAAGTTCTTATCCACGACTATGCCGACGCCGTTCTTTTTATTTTCTGTGCCGTTGTATATGAGTTTGTAGTCATTACCGATATTGCGTGCTTTGGACCCCTTCCACTTCGTCTCCTGAATGCAACAAATGCTGATGCGTCTTCGAAACAGCACTTCGCTTAATTCCGAGCTGCGTCCTGTCATGGAGCCCACGTTCCAAGTGGCAATGCGAATTTTTGGGACGTGGGCACCAGGCTTCTTCGCGTCGCTTCGGGGGTACGCCCTAACATCTGTAGCATTTCCTTGCTTTTCGCCTGGTACGTCGCTTCCGGGGTACGCCCTAGTAGTAGACCGTTTCTTTGTATTGCTGTGATTCATGTTGATTAGGAGACGGTTGTTTGGCTATGGTTTTACGGCCGGTTGCCACCTGACGCCAAGGCAGTGACCCCTCCTGCTAACTGGGGCTTAGGATGCCACCGTTGGCTCGCGCTCCTCCGCTGCCATCCTCAGCACGGAATCCTGCCTGATGCCGCTGTCCCCCGCCGGCCCGGTATCAGAGTATGTCCGAGCGGCCCGACGGGGGTGCCTGTTGGTCCGCGGGAGGTATTTTATTTCCCTCCTACTATACAATAACCAAGCAAAATTTCATCGACTGAGAAATTAATGCATGGATCTCCATACAACAACTTGCTTCATTTACTACACTATAAGAAGGTACACGGTGTCAGCTATCGGGGTCCGACACCTTACGGTTTATATCCGATAGTAGGTACATTCATATTTTCAACGACACCGGTCATAATATGATTTTTGTCCTCCAATAAAGTTATCAATATTGGATAGTTGTTTCATATATTGCGTATCTGTTTGTCCGTCTGTTTTCAAATATAGGTAATATTTGCCTGATGTCGGTTCTATGATAGGTATTAGCCGACTATCTTTAAAGATAATGTGAAAGATTTCTTACAAGGATTAAAATGAAAATATCCTCATTTTATTATTTGAACTTTGATTAGACCCTGATTGCCTCCTTGAGGCAGGAGTTAATTGCGTTGCCCTAAGGAACGCACTAGGCATTCATTTATTTATCGCTATGGATATTGAGGGTGTGATGGGATTCTTTAACTTCTTAATTAATTTCCATTACTATCTATTACTACTAGAGTCGTGAAAGGCTTGTGTCGGACATTGAGAGCATTCTATCCAGAGTTTCGGTGTGGGGTCGGGACAATTTAGTGCGATTCAACCCCACCAAGACACAAGTTTGCGCGTTCACCGCTAAGAAAACCCCATTTACTGTGGTCCCACAGTTCCAAGGCACAGCCCTTACCATGTCAGGGAGTATTGGGATCCTTGGTGTCGACATCTCCAGTGATGTCCAATTCCGTAGCCACCTGGAAGGTAAGGCTGCGCTGGGATCTAAAAAACTCGGTGTGCTCAATAAAGCGAGGCGATACTTTACTCCGGGGCAAAGACTGCTGCTTTATAAATCGCAAGTCAGACCCCATATGGAGTACTGCTGTCACCTTTGGGCAGGAGCACCTGGGCTGTGCTCTGAGGAATTATTTGACATGATGCCAACGGCCGCTTTCTATCACCGCACCGCTCGCCGTCGGCAGGGTGTTCATCCTCACACCCTAGAATGGTGAGAGGACCGTAAGAGGAATTTCCTCCCGCGGACGCTCCGACTGTGGAATGAGCTCCCATCCGAGGTTTTCCCGAGGGTCTACACCTACAGTACGGGGTTCTTCAAAAAAGGAGTGTACAGGTTTTTAAAAGGTCGGCAACGCGCATGTAACACCGCTGGAGTTGCAGGCGTCCATAGGCTACGGTGACTGCTTACCATAAGGCGGGCCGTATGCTTGTTTGCCACCGATGTGGTATAAAAAAAATCTGTATCTTTTAAAATCACCATTTTTTTGGATAAGGACTGCCATCATTCACAGTTTAACTTAGACATGAAAACTATAGGGAGCTGCGGGCGCAGCACGGTTCCATTTTTATCGCCTACCACTATGCGCGTCCCTTTAGCACTTACATACTTGTTAGAACGTGACAGGCATGGTAACAAGCGATAAAAACGCGACCGTGCTACGCCGCCTGAAGTATATAAACAACACAACAATTAGATAGGTACCTACGAGTAGTGTAGGTATTTGTAGGTCAAGCATCATATCTTAGTTCTGAGAAGAAAGAAACCATTCAAAACCTTACGCTTTGATTATAGGTACGTTCTGACTGAACCTTTTCCTTTTTAGGGTTCCGTACCTCAAAAGGAAAAAAACGGAACCCTTATAGGATCACTCGTGCGTCTGTCTGTCTGTCTGTCCGTCTGTCACAGCCTATTTTCTCGGAAACTACTGGACCAATTAAGTTGAAATTTGGTACAAATATGTAAATTAGTGACCCAAAGATGGACATGTAACGCAAACAAATGAATTCCAAACATGGGGGCCACTTTTGGGGGGTAAATGAGAAAGTTAAAAAATTAAATTTTTCAAAGTACATATATTGTGTTATATATCAAATGAAAGAACTCATTTTGAGAATGTCGAATATATTTTTTTTATAATTTTAAAATACATACGTTAGAAGTTATTTAAGAAAATAGCCTTAAAATTACCTTCCCCTCCCCCCTTTAACTCCGAAACTACTGGACTTAAAATTTTGAAAAAAAAATAGACAAAATAGTCCCTATAGATGACAGGAAAACCTATTAGAAATGTGCAGTCAAGCGTGAGTCGGACTTAATGTACGGAACCCTTGGAACGCGAGTCCGACTCGCACTTGGCCGATTTTATAGAAGTGGAATAAAAAAATACCGAAACATTTTACAAACTCACCGAGGGGTCTGTTCCTACTCGTGGTAGGTGGACAACGTCCGCATGACACGTGCTAGACGTACATATCACTTCAAGTAGACAGTTCAGTTCTTTATGAACTCACCGAGAGCACGGAAGGCTCCGACTCGTGGTAGGTGGACAACGCCCGCATGCCCCGTGCTAGACACATCACTACAAGTATAATGTTCATGCAGTTCTTTATGAACTCACCGAGGGCACGGAAGGCTCCGACTCGTGGTAGGTGGAGTACGTCCGGATCGTCCCCGCCATGCCGCCGTCGTTTGCCTACATGCCGCACGCCATGCATATCACCATACGAGTACACTGTTTAGTTCTATAAACTTCACATTTAACACTTCCAGTTCCATTTTTTTTTTCAATTGTTCTATATTTGAAAAAATCAACAAAGTATTAAGAGGTTTTTTAAGAACCACATAGTACAATATAGTAAGTCAAAGTATTCAATATCGATGTCGTAGGCCGATCGTACGATCAGGCAGATCGTAATGTTCCTGTGTAATGTTTTGACGATAGTCACATCAAACCAATATATAGGTAGGATAGGTTCGTTAGGTTGCTTCAGATGCCCGAAGGGCAAACTGCCCAGAAATAGGAGCCCCGCGTAGCTGGGCTCCGTCTACTCAGGGAACGAGTCAAAGATTTTCACGTTTCACGATATGCCTGATCTTACGTTCGGCCGCCGACATCGACACGATTAAAGTGCCATAAATATTTACACACTAGCCTATAGTATGGTCAATAAGGTCGTGTATACATAGTTTTGGTACTTTGTCCGTGTCAGAATTTAATACCATGACTGTATTTATTGAATAATGATGCACGTAATTTTATTGATAGGTTTACTTTTTACTCTAAATATTTACTTTTGGAATCTATCGACTATGAGGTCAATATTTTAACCTATGCATTATCTTCGTCAAAATAGTTTTTGTTCGCGGTCCATTACGCCTTTGGCTGTAAAAATCTCCCTTTAAATATATATTTTTAAAGAAATACAAATTTAAATTTTACAATTGAAGTACAATAACAGACGGAAAATTCCTATTTAACTACTACTCATTCTTATATTTATTAATTTAAACTTGAAATTGTATTAAGTAGGTACATATTAAAGTGTCCTTCTAAAGGGTTACGAAATATTTTGAATAAAAGTTTCCCTGACGATATTGCGGCTAATTGGGTGACATCGTGGTAAGAGCCGTATAGCCGAGCTCTAAAAGGTTGTATTTGTGTGTTATAATGCTGCTGGCATTGCTCCCTTCTACAATGGATGTGGTTTAGGCATCTCAGCCAACAAAACCACTCGAACTTATCACGCTTGCTGCCTGAAATCGCCTGTACGTATTTATGGACCTTAATTGAGGTTATATGTCAGAATAAATTGACGCAGAAAGTGTAGGTATTTTTCACTATTTTTGCAATTTAGGTACAGTCACCTGCAATAATATGTTACTCTTCGAAGGCTGCAATAATATGTGACTCGCTCTTATGGCTCTACAAATAAGATCGTGTCAGATATTTTTGCGGCCTTCGTTGTGTAATATATTATTGCAGGTGACTGTACCTACATCATATAAGTCCGTGCTAACTGCTGGAGGATCAATAGATATCAAGTTCAGCGATAATAAATAGGTTCTTAAAGTAGTTGTAGTTACTCGTATCTCGAGAATCAATGGCGTTATTCTGTAAATAACATACTTAAAAAAGTCTTATCCTTTTAGCGTCCTCCTGTCCTAATACTAGAACTAATTACCTACAATGGAACTGAAATGATTATTAAATCGAACAGAGTTGCTTTTGTTTTATTTTGATCGATTTTAAGGCAACAAAACTCAATTCTTAATTTTAATACCAATTTTTCTAGTATGGGCCACTGGTTTTAACAATAATGAAAATATTATTTACAGTACATATGGTCCTATTTTCCCGCACTAGTGCGTAAAGTAGCACTTTTCGTGCGTATGTCAAAAGTTTAAAGGGCCATATGTACTGTAAAACGTTGTACGATACACGTGCGAATAGGTAAGTCGCAACTCCTGTCGATTTAAAACACTCCCTTCGGCCGTGTTTTAATTTATCGCCACTCGTTTCGAATTTCCTCTTTTCCGCACTTGTATCGTAAATAACTATTTTACTTTATGTAGGTACATACCAACTGACCTTCCATTTAAATAGTATAAATCGCTTATTGATTTGTTTTTTAAGTATACGCAGCGCGTTTCGCTTGCGAATAATCGAAATAATAATAAACACCAATTTATAAGTCTGAAATACCCCTTTACATAATTAATGTTCCGAAAAAATACAATCACTGAGCCAAGTAGGTAGATAAATATATGCCTTTGGTGCGAGAACCTGAACCTACGGGGCCTTAACAACATGGAGTGTTTATTGTTTACTCTCCACCACGCGTAACACCCGTAAAATCCATTGGAAAATCGGTTTGAATATGGAATTTATTTCGCGAGAATACGGCAAACAGTTGAATGGGCTGTCCAACGTCTGTTAATGCGTGGCAGGGCACTAGGTGTAATAAGAGTGCGCCTTCTATGTAGCTTACTAATTTAGATCTGTAGGTGGCGTGAGAACGTGTGGCTAGCTGCTATTAGAGGCGCGCAGAAAATTAAATTAATTCTCTGAATTCAAAGGCGCGTAACCTCTGCAAATCGTGACTAAACTGATCATATTATTGTAATTAGAAGTTGCCGGGCTAGCACGGTAAATACATTGGTAGTGTACTTTATCCGTTAGTGTATAAAAATTAAAGTTATAAGAGCTATAAAGACTGCTGCGCTCGCCCTACTACTATCTTATAAGTAAATACATTCATCACTGTATATGGACGTCAAAAATTAAGTAATATTATTCTCTGATATATTGTAAGTTGTAAAAATTCCACTAATATCTTTATAGCTTGTGAAGCAATGACTCTTGTTGGTTAATTTTGTGAAAACTGGCAATGCCATTAACGATCCGCTAAAGCTTATTTGGACATACATAGTTTCTTAGTTACATACATTATGGCAAGTAGGTATGATATTTAAAAAATATGGGTTCATCCCCCAATAAGTTGTACTTTTATCATACAGGTTGAAAATAGATCTTCAAAGAAAAATAACTATACAGTTGGGGTGGGTTTGTATAGAACATACTGAGCAATTTTTACAATGGGACCAACCCCGAAGTTGCGATAAAAAAAATTGACTCTCCCATACACACACGTACACGCACAAGAACTCGCGTGGCCCGTTGAACCAGCTGTAACTATGAGTTAGCAGTATTCTGTGTGCTGGCAAAGTTCTACCGGCGTGGCGTGCCATAAAGTTGAGCTGCTGCGTCATTGTTCGACTATTGTTCCTACCTTACTTTCAAGAAAATTTAACTTACACCTTAAGCAAACTTTATTTTACAACGATGCATGCAGAATCGCAAACTTAGAACTTGTTCTATGTAAATTATATATGTATCATTTTCATCGATGACTTTTTTTATCAAGTTAAAAAATAATAAAAAACCCGGCCAAGTAGTTACCCTTCCGTCACAATAGGCTAAACTGAAGCTATTATTAATATTAGTATAGAAGATTGTTAACAACGGGATGAAATGATGCTTGGTGCCTTTCACCCGAGTTAAACAATCTACTTTTCATATCGAATACGAGGAAACCAAAAGGACCAGGCAAATTTGCATAATGAGTAGGTAATTAAAATTAAAGTAATAGACGTATGGCCATGATTTTTTCCTTAGGGCCGGCACACATACCCACGATACGACGTCGTATCGTGGGTCGACGCGACGTCGTGTAACGTTGCGACGTCGTGTCGTAGAAATCTACGACGTCGTACCGTGGGCACTATACGACGTCGTGTCACGTTGAGCGGTGGTGGCCGAGTGGATATGACGTCCGACTTTCAATCCGGAGGTCGCGGGTTCAAATCCTGGCTCGTACCAATGAGTTTTTCGGAACTTATGTACGAAATATCATTTGATATTTACCACTAGCTTTTCGGTGAAGGAAAACATCGTGAGGAAACCTGCATACATCTGCGAAGAAATTCAAAGGTGTATGTGAAGTCCCCAATCCGCATTGGGCTAGCGTGGGGACTATAGCCCAAGCCCTCTCGCGCATGAGAGGAGGCCTGTGCCCAGCAGTGGGACGTATATAGGCTGAAATGATGATGAAAAATGATTTGTTCCTGAGTCATGGATGTTTTCTATGTATTTATTTATATATTATATTTATCGTTGTCTGGGTACCCGCAACACAAGCCTTCTTGAGCTTACCGTGGGACTTAGTCAATTTGTTTATTTATTTATTATAATTTATTTATTTCCAAGTATTTTTTTCATAATATTTGGATCAGTGGTTCAATTCTATGACGTATTATCAAGTAAGGTTCCCAAGCGTGGTGTTGACATGCCCCGGATTTAGGTTCCCTAACAGCCTTTAGCACAGGCTAATTAAACGTTGCCAACAACGTCCTTCCCCATCGCACCCTCCAAAAGGAAGCCCGAAGAAGTTGCGGGGTAGTTGAAAAAGATTAGGTACTTAGGCTTTTACGAACAACCCGGACACGCGTACAAGAGTTATATTATTATAACGTCGGCATGTGAATAAGATTTATAGTTTTGCGGGAAAAGTTTCTGACATTCTAAGTCCCTTTTAGATACTCGAGCTTAGGTTGCTATGCTTTGCTGATCGATGGATCCTTGACGGATTAAAAATCCGTATCTTCCCTTTTTTTTGACGAATTTTTTCCTCCTTTATAAGAATGCCGTTTCTCCTGGAATTTTCTTTTGAAATACACGGTATATTTATTGCTCCCAGGAATTACTCTTAGATGACAACATCCCAAAGGGTTTCCAGCGGAGGGGCGGCTTTATTATAATTATTCAGGAAAAGAGAATGGAAGAACCGGTACGCAAAAATCGTTACGCAATAAATTAATGATTAAGTAAGTTGAAGGCGTCGAAAAATTGGAATTAAACTGGAAAGTTGCTTTATTCTGAAATGAAAATAAGATTAGGTGAAAATGAATTTGCAGAACTGTTTATTGGTTTAGGGCCAATTCAATTCAATTATTCAATTATTCAATTACTTTTTCAATTCAATTACTTTATTATTCAATTTAGGCATTAACATAATGCACCTATGAAGGTCAAAAAAGTACAATTGTACAGAATTAAATCTAAATTAAACAATCACAACAAACATCAAATACATAATTACAAACACATTGCATAATTGGTATACATAGCATCAAATAAAATAAAATCAGTTTCAATTATTTAACCGTTTTTTGGTTTATGTCAAATTTTTTTCCATATATCCCGATCAGTGATATAGTCATTAACTCTATAATACGCTCTAGCAATAAGTGCTCGTTTAACCACGGTTTTAAATTTTGCATCCGTTAGCTTACAAATTTCTAAAGGAATTTTGTTGTAGAACTTTGTACAATTCCCCAAGAAGGACTTTTTTGTTTTTACTAGCCTGTAGGATGAGACTTTAAGCTTACCCGAATTTCTGGTAACCTTTGGTTTATCAGTATTTGTTGGAAAATTGTACAAATTCCTCCTGACATACATTATTATCTCGAAAATATATAGTGACGGTAGCGTTAAAATGTCAATTTTCTTGAATATTTCTCTCAATGAGTCCCGCGTTCTTAAGTTATATATTGCCCTTATTGCTCGTTTTTGCAGTATAAATATAGTTTCTATATCGGCAGCAGAACCCCACAGTACAAGACCGTATGACATCAAACTATTAAAGTAGGCGAAGTAAACCAATCGTGCCGTCTCTACATTAGTTAACTGTCTCATTTTTCTGACTGCAAAAGCAGCTGAGCTCAACCTACTAGCTAGTGTAGTTACATGGGATCCCCATTGCAGTTTTGAATCTAGGGTTATTCCTAAAAACACCGTTGTTTCTACAAAGTCAACAGACTGACCATTAAGTTTGATATTAGAGACTAAATTTCGATTAGAACCATTAACTAAAGAGAATTTCATACATTTGGCTTTTTTTGGATTCAACATTAAATTATTTGCAGCAAACCAATCACATACTTTAGAAAGAGTGTCATTTATCTCAGCAAGCTCAGTGTTTTTTCTGTTCACCTTGAAAAGCAAAGAAGTGTCATCGGCGAACATGACAATGCCGGATTCTCGGCTTACCATATAAGGCAGGTCATTCACATAAACCAGAAACAGAAAAGGACCTAAAATCGATCCCTGTGGCACACCCAACTCTACTACTTCATCTGACGACAAGGCACCATTTACAGCAACCTTTTGGCTTCTCTCTGTTAGATAAGAGTGTATTAGATTTAATGCTTGTCCTTGAATGCCATAGAAACAAAGCTTGGCAATTAACGTCTTATGGTCTACACAATCGAAGGCTTTGGAAAGGTCGCAGAAGACGCCAATCGCATCCTGCGACTCTTCCCAAGCTTGCAAAATAAATTTAATTAAACTTATACCCGCATCAGCAGTGGATCTATATTTGGTAAAACCAAATTGTTGTGTATGAAGAATTTTATTAGAATTGAAGTGAGAAATTAATTGCACAAGGATTATTTTTTCAAATATTTTGCTAAATGCTGGCAATATAGATACTGGACGATAATCAGTCGGATTATGGATATCACCTGATTTGAAAATTGGTACCACTTTACTAAATTTCATTAGACTTGGGAAAACGCCTCTTTCTATGCAACTATTAAAAATTAATGCTAGAGCTGGTGCTACTACCTCCAAAATCGATTCCAGTACCTGTACCGATACCCCCCATAGATCTTCAGTTTGTTTTAATTTTATCATTTTGAACGTTTTTAGAATGTCTAAGGCGGAAACATTATTAAAGTGGAAGTGGCTTAAATTTTCAAGTTCTACATTTTCACGTAGCAAAGATTCAGCAGCAGCTGTTGATGATGCCAGGAATTTAGTGGTTTCCTTGGGAATTTTAGAAAAAAAAGTATTTAATTCATTTGCTACTTTGAGAGGGTCTGTTTCTAATTTGCCATCAACTGTTAAGGTGATTGTGGAATTGCCTTTACTGCTTTGACCCGTTTCTGTGTTTATTATTTTCCAAACAGATTTAACTTTGTTTTTAGAACATTTAATTTTTTCTTTAAGATAAGCTGCTTTTGCTTTTTTGCATACAATTTTAAATAATTTCGAATAATTTCTGACGTACTGATGAAAACTTTCGTTGGTGGTATACGATCTCCTTTCATATAGCTGATATAATTTGTCTCTACTTATGCGAATGCCTGCCGTGGCCCATTCCTGAAATGACATCTTACTTTTTATTCTTATTTGCTTTTTTGCACAGGTCTTATTGAATTCCTTGCACACCGTGCTCTGAAGTATGTTGAATAGCTCATTCGGATCATTTGAGTCTACTTGGGTATTTGAAATTGTAACTGCCAAATTAGATTTAAGTTGTTCCATTCTGTTTTTACCTAGTGGTCTTATTTCAATGACGCGGCCGGTTTGCTTCCTTTCACTAGGTAGCCTAACAATAAGAGCTTTATGATCCGAACGAACACCGTTTACTACTTTTGATTCCTGGTGAGAGCAGTTCAACCAAATGTTGTCAATGCATGTAGCGGTGGTAGGAGTAATCCGAGTGGGCACATTAAACACATAATTCAAATTAAATGACCTAAACAATGCGACATACTGGTCTTTCTCAACCGATTGAGTCAAAATATCTATATTGAAATCGCCACACACGACTATTGGTTTTTTAGTATTGCTCGCCTTGTTAAGGACATCCTCAACAGTATTAATAAAAGAACTTATTTCACAAGATGGAGGCTTGTAGATGCAGATTATAAGATACTGGTTCAGTTCTGCGGAGGCAATCTCACAAATTCGATCCACAGAACGTCCTGAGAGATCTTTACGCTCTTTGAATGCTAGGCCATTCTTTACCAAAATCATAGAGCCACCACCTGCCGCAGATGTTCTATTAAAAGCGCTAGCCACTACATAGTTACTAACATTAAATTTCATTGTATCGTTTTTGAGCCAAGTTTCTGTTAAGCAAATTACATCGACATCTTCTATTTCTGTAAACAATTCTAAATCTAAAATTTTGCCAGAGAAGCGATTTATGTTTTGGTGTAGTAGTGAAATATTGTTTTGCTTATCTGTTGTCTTTACTTTAAGTTTAAATTGTGCAAAGAAATTTTGTTCGTCATTTTAGTGTTGTTGGTGTCAACACTTTTCAGTTTCAGACTAGCGTTTTTTTCTGCGCGTGTACGGTCGTTTCGGGGTTACAACTTCGGCTTTACAAGCGCGCTATATTTCGCTACATTTGGTCTATACGCGCTTACACGCGCTTCCAAATACTAGCTTATAGGCGCGTATAAAACGCTAGACTGAAACCGCCCTAAGTCTGTCTACGAAATTATAACTTTAAATACATTTGACCGCGTAGGGTGGAGTGGCCGAGTAGGATTCTCGTATCAGAAGCCGCTTTAACTAACTTGCAAAGTTCTTGCAGCTATGATCACTTGATCAGTCGTGAGCAACCCCATACTAGAATGAATTGTACATATGTAAGGATGACTCACGTTAGACCGGGCCCTGGCCGGGCCGGAGCTTCCGGAGCTTCGTTTTCTATGGAAAGAACCACGTGATCACCGATCAGCCGTCATAGAAAATGACATGTCGGACGCCTCGTCCCGGGCACGGCCCTGTCTAGCGTGAGTCAACCTTTATGCTGTGAACGCGTCTGATTTTTAAACCAAAAACGTTCTTTAGCGCAGTTCTGCTTACACTGTAAAAATGTTTGTAGACATATTTTTAACATGGAAATATTTCGTAACATTGGTGTTGTTTTATAAAGCAGCATAGCAATCAAATCTCCTTGAATATTTTTTAATGTTTCATGGCGTTATTCATAAACGTATGTTTCTGTCCATTAAGTTTGTAAGAGTTTGCATTATCAAAAAGGGACATAGTTATTAACCCGACATGAAATATTATTACTTACCTCCTTAGCTTGCTTTGAATACTGCCCGATTCAATTCGCATAACAAAGCTAAAATTGTATTAATTAGCCGTAATTTTATAGAGATTATTTGCTCCTGGTACCCCGTAGCTAAAATAATAAACCGGGCAAGTGCGAGTCGGACTCGCGCACGAAGGGTTCCGTACCATAATGCAAAAGAAAAAAAAAACGAAAAAAAAGCAAAAAAAAAAACGGTCACCCATACTTGGGTACTGACCACTCCCGACGTTGCTTAACTTTGGTCAAAAATCACGTTTGTTGTATGGGAGCCCCATTTAAATCTTTATTTTATTCTGTTTTTAGTATTTGTTGTTATAGCGGCAACAGAAATACATCATCTGTGAAAATTTCAACTGTCTAGCTATCACGGTTCGTGAGATACAGCCTGGTGACAGACGGACGGACGGACGGACGGACGGACGGACGGACGGACGGACGGACAGCGAAGTCTTAGTAATAGGGTCCCGTTTTACCCTTTGGGTACGGAACCCTAAAAATGTTTGGCAACAGAAACCCTTGGTATGCAGGTTGAATAAAAACGTCGATGCTGGTGGCTCCGTCAGTAATCCTGTAATTCCATGTGATCGAGCCACAAACAGCCTAATTAATGACTCCGTTCAGATTTAAACTTGGTTACAAAATGGGCTCAATTCGAAATTTATGTGGTGTGATGGCTTAATATGTTTTTTAATAGCGATTAATCACCAGTGCCAGCGCGAAGTATTTTAATTGAGGCATTATGTAATACCTAAACTAGGTAATAAGTATGATTTGACCTATTAATTCAAAGGGCTACTATGAACCGCTAAAGAGAAGTAAAACCGTTTTTAGAGATTTCCTATGATGAACTTTGAATGTTTGATGAACTTATTGTCAATAACTGTTAAAAATATAGGTTTTTCAACGGTTCGCGTAGTTCCAAATCGCTTAATCCAATATCCAAAAAGTGCCTCGCATCAGTACCTACTGACTTAAGGTTTTTTTATACAATTTTATTTAGCTTCACCGCGTACAATGGAACTTAGATTTAAACCACGCACGGCTACCACGAGTTGGCATTATGGCATTTAAGTTAGCGTCTGCGTGAACTCAGTCGCATTCCTTCTCTATCGCACTCGCACTAATACATAAGTCCGAGCTAGATGGTCTGCGATCGAGTTTACGCAGTCGCTAAACGTAAACCTCAAGTGTTAACTGTCGGATTGAGCTGAAATTTGGCATACTTCAGTATTTTCCAAGACAGTGATATAATGCTAACATACAGGTGATCTGATGATGCGGATAGCCAAAGGAACTCTTCCTTGGAAGAACATCTATCAACCTACACATTTAGTTTAGGCTCATTAGAAAGATCTCACGAGGTACTTGATAGGCATGCAAAGGACACTAACAGGAAGTACAGTCGGCAATAAAGGAGTGTATCAAAAAATATTTTTATCGGTAACTTTTATTTGGGAACAATCGTGAATTTTAGCATTTATTTTGCCTTCATACAGAACATAGCTTCGAGTACCTCTATTTAACACAAGATAAAAGATAAACACAAGACATTACACAAGACAATTACCTAATAATAATAATATAAAAGAAATTATCAGAACCAGAAGGCAGGTATAAAATATATATATATTATTACCTCTTTCAAATACTACATGACAAAGGCCTACTCACTTAGCGGAAATAAGAAGTTATATGAGGCAATATTAGGTAACGAAATGAAATAATAAATACAGACACAACAAAACATTGTTATAAAAACTCGCGACTTAAATTTGTACTAAGGTACACGTTCCTTATAAAATGTTTAGTGTATTCCACGGAATTGTCTAGCTTTTATTCCGCAAATAATCTTGAGATTGTAGATATAGTCCAGGAGTTAGTTCATAACAGCTCGTAGAACGCTCCATATTATAGTTTGCAAATAAAAAATAGATATAGTGATATTATATCATTCTGTATAGCTACGACTCTGTCAGGTTTATTGTCCTCAAAAGTTTTTAATAATCTGATTTTGAATGTTTATGTATTTAATTTAAAAAGTACTTTACTCACTTGAACAAAATTAGGTTAAAGTAATTTAATTAAGCGTAGCTTTTCATAATAAAACCACACGAGCGTACGAGTGCTTGAATAAAATAGGTCGATGGTGTTAAGTAAGTCTTTCAAATATTTCCCGGAGCGTTTTCGTTTAATAATGTGCAATGTGTTTGTGTTGGCGTTTTAAGACTCTTGAGTACTTAGGAATAAAGCAGTACTTTTTACACTTGCATGTAAGTAACTATATGTTTCTCTAGCTTCTACCCGCGACATCGTTTGCGAGGAATGATGATGATTGATAAAAATAACCCTATGTCCTTCCGAGGCCTCTATCTCCATACAATTTTTTTCGGTTCAGCTGTTTAAACGTGGACAGACAGACAAACAGTTACTTTCACATTTATAATATTAGTAGGGATATTGAGTCCGGCCCCATAACGAGCGTATTCGGTTTCCCAGATATTCAAATAATGAAGATGATAAGTACCAAAATTTAATAATTTAGGATCATTAAGGCTTGACCCTCGTATTATACTGTTTAACGAACCATGATTGCCTCAAACGGATACTTTTACCCATTTTCGATATAATAAAACCAACCAATAATCTTCCTGTTTTTTGAAACATTTTTCTTATTTTAAAAACCGGGCAACTGCGAGTCGGACTCGCACACGAAGGGTTCCGTATCATTATCTATAAAAACGGTCACACATCCAAGTACTGACCCCGCCCGACGTTGCTTAACTTCGGTAAAAATCACGTTTGTTGTATGGGAGCTCCACTTAAATATTTATTTTATTCTGTTTTTAGTATTTGTTGTTATAGCGGCAACAGAAATACATCATCTGTGAAAATTTCAGCTGTCTAGCTATCACAGATCACGAGATACAGCCTGGTGACAGACGGACGGACGGACGGACGGACGGACAGCGGAGTCTTAGTAATAGGGTCCCGTTTTACCCTTTGGGTACGGAACCCTAAAAACTACGTAGTGAACCTCGTAGACTTTTTGTTTGAACAACGGGGAACGATCGGCGCGATTCGGGAAATGAATTAGACATTCACTAGATATGAAATAGTAAAGATATGTGACGTTCCACGGCAAAAGGTACCTTATGGCGGCTGGCGCTTACGCTATTATTAACGCCGCTCCAATATTCAGCCGGGGCAATGGTACCTTTTGCCGTGGAACGTCACATATCTTTACTATTTCATATCTAGTGCATCTCTAATTCATTTCCCGAATCGCGCCGGATATCTGCCCCAGTTTTAATATTTTTTTTATAACTCATACAGCAATAAAACAATATAATAGTGTATTTTTTGGTTTTAGTTCAATTGAATTTGTATTAGTATTACAACAGGTCCCCAATTAGTTATTTTACTGTAAAATTATATAATTTTAATGACTTAATGTGTTATTACTTAGCTTCGTTGTATTTACTATACAATTTTAGGGTTCGTTTTTTCGTATCAAGTAGTTTGGAAAAAAATTACAAATTACACTAATTTGATATCAAAATTCTTATACCTGAATTGAGCCCGAATTTATACGTGATTTTCTTAAAGCTTTGTTCTTTATCCACAGGAAACCCTGGGGCCGTGAGTACCTAGCGTGCTTCGCTTCTAAAAGGTGCTGTTAAAGCGCCTCATAGAGGCTTCTTGTGACCAGAGGGCTGGCCAATATTTTGCCCAGCGGATCAGCATTGCCATCCAGCGAGGCAATGCGGCAAGTTTTCTGTAGGATACCGAGCGACTACGACCTAGGACAATTTTATTAATTATAAGTTTTTATATTAAGTGTTTTTATTATGTTTTAAAAATGTTATTGTAGGTAATTGATTAGTCATTAGTCATTACATCATAGTTATTAAACATATGATTGGTCTTACAACTTTGATTGGATGTCAACACTAGTTTACTAATTTAGTAAACTCCCCTACTATAGGGGCATGAACATGTAACATTATTAGGGCCGTTCGTCCTATTAATTAGGCGGACTAAAAATAATTATGTCGATGTAGTATGAAATATATTAATCATATTGATATATGGCCTCTCAACTTTGTAAGTGGTCGCTTTTGGTTGGACTTATTCTTGACCCTTTTAGAGGATCTGTACAAAACAGCTGACGCACGGTTTGGGACCCTGAATATGGACTAATAGTTATCTTTCTAGCTACACATTTCATATTTTTGGAGCTAAATGATAAAGTACATAAAATAACATAACGTAATTTATCTAAATAATCAAAATCGGATATTATTGTTCGACAAGGCTATTTGTACTTACAACTGAATTTTTCGCATAAATAAATTGGCTATATTTTTTCATCGCCTACAATGCTATGGTTTACAAGCATACAACACTTTAAAGCTCAAACAAATGCTAGCAATATTTCACAGATTACTGAACAGTTTGTAACGTGTGATATTTTCGCGCGCGTCGTGTTCGTAGCGCGTCTACGGGCCGCGCGGCGGTGCGTAGCGAGCGTAGCCGACTGCCGCAGCGGGCTGCCGGCTGCCAGTCAGTTGCCCGCGGACGAATCCGCCCCCCCTAATGATTGACAAAATACTTCACCTGTTTCTTACAATAACACAAACGCATAAACATCTCTTTATAGAATGTTCCTTTAATAGTATTTTCCTTATTTACACACACATACTTACATAGAGTCGCATTGCGGTTGTTACTGTTTATTTCTTAGATCAAGGCCAGGCTAGAGCTTCATTAGGCTATATATAGTAAATTGATAAAAAACCAGGATTTTTTTGATAACAAGAAGTAATTAGACAAAAGTATTCATAGTAGGTGTATTTTTTTTGTGTCAATATAAGGTCAATATGGCTAATTCCGTCATAGGCTAGTCCACGAGCGTATATTTCTTTGATTTTCAATCGTAGGAAAAAAAACCTTTTATTTTTGATTGCTGAAACTAAAAGCAATCGCTGTTTTGTCGACGAAATTATCAACTCGATGTTCGAGAAAAACGCTAGTGGACGGAATAGTCCCTATGGCGGAATTAGCCACATCGACATTAAATGCGGAATTCTTTAGTAAAATACTCACATTTTTGATTTATTATTAGAAGTAGATGACAAGAGTAGGTGCAATATGTGTCGTATGTATATTTTTTCCTTATAAGTTGCAAACGTGAGTATTGAGGAGTTTAATACAAAATAGGTAGAATATCAGGAAAACCACGAGGAAAAAATGTTTATGGAATGTGAATTACTATATTTAAGGAAAATATGCTTAATTATTATAAAATGTATGAAATTTGGAGAGGATTGAAAGATAAGTAATTATGAATAAATAAAAGTAAGAACAAATATTCATTTAGAAGTTTTAGAACCAATTTATTTTACTCAGTTTGGTGAAGTAATGATGTTTGATTAAATGCAGCTAAATTGGCTTCATTAATAATACATTTGTAACCATTATAAATCCATATTTTTGTTGAGAGCCAATAGGTAATAGAAGACACTTTTTGTTAACACTTAATCGATTCCTATTATAAATATACTTTTTTGTTGGCATTTTATTTACATACAAAATAAGTATACGTTAAATATAAGCGTTGTCTTCAACTTAGAAGAAGTTTGCTCAATTTATGTTTTATAATTATAAGTAGTTATTTACTACTAATTTCTGATTTTAGATTATTATCGTTCTCTTAAACGTACCCATTATGATTATTATTGGTTCACAAGGCTCCGTTTTGTGATGAAGGAAGTCGATAATTGAAATGCCGCTACCGTGAATTCAATTACGGAACTATAGCAACAACAATTTCCGTACACCATATATACATAATATACACTGAACAAGAGAACATCCAAGGGCCCAGGTACTAGGCTTAGAGCATTTAATAACTGGAGTCGCCTTTAAGAGCTTACTCCTCTGCCGAAAACCTTGCACAATAGGGTATTTTCCTACTAGTCAAATCAGTTACTTTTTTTGAACTGTCAAAACGATTTGCTACTATGGTATTTATATGAAACATTACATCGTGACGTCAGAGTCAACTCACCTACTTTTTATATTTCTATCCGATTTATTAAATAGAACTTGTGTTTAAAAATAACTCCTATCTGTCTTTTTCTAATAATTATCTGGTGCTTTATTTCATACATGGTGTAAAATAATTTATTTTAAAAACTGTATAATACCCTATTGTGCAAACTTTTGTATGGACTGAGGTTTACCTGACATGGCTATTTGTACGTTCCGTACATGATAGCCATACATTTGAAGTGCCCTCCCCCGCAAAAATCACAGACTGTTTTGTACAGAAAATGACGGACAAGGCGTCTCCAGTTACTAAATGCTCCATGGTACTAGGCTTAACCTAAACATTCGTTTGAATTAATAAAGCAACTCTTTGTTTAAACGCCGGGGGCTGTAAATCAGTCAAGCCCGTTCCGATTACAGATCCTGACATGGTTTTAACACGTCGCGTAATATTTGACTGAAAAAACAACTTTATCCTGTAAAGAATAAAGTTGAGAATTGAAAGTATTATTAGAGTCAGATGTGAGTTTGAAAATGCAAGGTTTCTTCTTGGAGGGTAATAAAAATAAACGGGCCGGGACCGGAGCCCCATCCATCTCACGGGCATCTCTGCGATGACAGCTGAATCACCTGCGCACCGCTTAGCAACTCATGCAAGGCCGAACCTGGCGGTAATAATTATATCAAACAGTTATAATTATATCAAACATAGTTATATTTAAACTATTATATTAAACTAAAAAAAAAATGGTTTGTGACCCTATCCTACAATGATAGTGAAGATATAATACGTTCTTATTTTTAGGTCTGTCGTCAACTTGTCCTGACTCGCTTGCTTCGCTCTCCTACACCTTACACACACACACACACCCACATTTCACGTAATTTTTAAATTATTTAGATTTAATTTATCCAAATGTTACATATACTCTTTTTGTTAAGCCCCAAGACACAGGCTCAGCCTAGTTTGGGGCTTACCAGAGACCTCCTGTCCATGTACTGTGTTCCCAGTTATTATTAATAAATTATTCTTATTCTTATTTATAATTATTTGATTATGTGGATTCTTTATGTGCTTCGACCACTTATACCTAATAAGTAAGTTACCATCCATATCCATAACGCATTGTGCACGTATCATCACGTCATATATTTAATTGTATGAGTTAGGACAAAAGGTATACCTACCTATTCATCTTTAAGGTGCCGTAGGTTCAAAAAACGGAGATTTAAAAAAGTCGTAGTGCTTTTTTGTATGACAATACGGCTGCCATAAATTTAATTAGCAATCTTAAGGCCTTTCTCGAGGGACTTAATCGATTTTTGACTTTCGAACAATAGAAAAAAATCACGAGTATAGGTCTAAAATGCACTTTATTAATTTTACACAAAAGCTAAAAATATGAAAATTGCTTAAAAAAATCGGCATTAGGTATCATGTTTGAGGGAACTTATCGATTACTTTTATTTTGAGAGCACTTACATTAAACTCGCTCACACTTACGCTCAGTGGGAGTAGAACCTTAACGAGCCTTAACGAGATGAAGCGAATAATACTTATTAACCTTCCTAAATTCGCCAACAAGTTAGGAACTTTCTTTGTTAGTGATTAGGGTGAGCAGGCGATTCTGAAGAAATTATTGTTGCGATGGAGGCAGATGATTTTAACGCTGCTTTTTTAGAATTCCGTACCCAAAGGGTTAAAATGGGACCCTTATTAAGACTCCGCTGTCCGTCTGTCTGTTATCCGGCTGTATTTCATGAACCGTGATAACTAGGCGGTTGTAATTTTCACAGATGATGTATTTCTGTTGCCGCTATAACAACAAATACTAAAAATAGAATAAAATAAATATTGAAGTGGGTGGGTAAATCCCTTACAACAAACGTGATTTTTTGACGTTTTTTGAACGGTACCCTTCGTGCGTTAGTCCGACTCGCACTTGGCCGGTTTTCTTCTATCCAGCTACACTACAGTTTTGTTGTTGTTTAGATAATAATAATAAACAGTTTGTAATCAACCAAGGCAAAGGAGGTTTACTTTATCTTGAAGCCAATTCGAAGTTTTAAAATAATAATTTGTTATTGATATGATACTCACTTAACATAACACAGTGCATCTTGCTCGGGCTTATTGGAGCGCTTTCTCTCTCACTAGACTTGTGTTACGAGTAACTATGTCAATATAAAAACATTACTTTACTTCGAATAGGCGGTTACCGAACTTTGAATTAAAGTAAACTTTAAGTTTGTTGAAGTTTTCATAAAAATCGTTTTCATGTGCACCGACATGAGAAAAACAAGTCAAGACCAATAATGCCAACTAGAAATGTATGTAAATCCAAACCAGTTAACATTGTGTACTGTACTCGTAATTGATTGAAATATTAAATATTTTTATTTAGCATTAAACGTGAGAGGCATATTGCAGTGAACCCCGCACTAGGCATGGCCTGTGTCGCGTGTGACAGGATAATTAATCACGAGTTACCAATATTATAGTTATATTAAACATTCGAGTAAGCATAGAAAAGAAAGAGGAGTGTGAACTGTGAACTTGTACTTGTGTAAGCTTTTTGTGAGGGAGTGAAATGTGTGTGAGTGAAATCTAAAAGTGTAATGTAATGTAAAAGTTTGTTTGGATTTAATTGTGTTCGAGCGTTATGAAAATGTGAATAGAAAAACTCGAAAAGGAATGAAGAAGTAATCCTATGAATACGCAGTGTTAGGAATCTCTTGGGAAGGTTTCAGAATTTATTCTGAATCCTCATAGTTCCAAGATTACATTAGTTTGTTTATTTGTCAACACTTGGTGCCGCAGCGTTGTGGGCGTGTTTTGAGCGTTAATTAACTTCCATATTTACTATTTAGATGCTGATTTTGTTACTCCTATAACTTGCAGAGTTCATCAGACAAACCGGTGACCTATGTTGTGTTACGGGTAAATGTTACCGATTTCGAGGTCATTCTTATTTTGGTTTGTCTTAAGGAGCCCACTGATTAACAGTCCGCCGGATGGTATCGGCCTGTCAGTTGTTCGGAACTGTCAAAATTTTGTTCTAACTGACAGGCCGATACCGTCCGGCGGACTGTTAATCAGTGGGCCCCTTTAAGGCGGGATTGCATCACTGTGTGGCACTAAGTGGCACAAGCAGTTTTGTACAGGATATTATGCTTGTGCTGCACAGTGCCGCACACTGGTGGAATTCCGCCTTAAGGCAATGCCACCCGGTAAGCTTTAAGAATAACAATACCTACGAGTATACAGATGTAGATGTGAGATCGACCTCTCGGAAACGCTTTACTAACACACACCTACATTGTGCCGGGACGCGGGGATGCTTACATAAATCTTCACTAGTTTTATGGTCTGATTTGTGTGTAATAAAAAATACATACATCATATTATTATTTATGCTAGCCAAAAGCCGGTGTTTAGGGTTCCGTAGCTAATATGGCAAAAGCGGAATTCTTATAGTTTCGTCATGTTCGCATATCTTTCGGTCTGTCTATATGTTACAGATATCTTACTCGAAAACTATTTGCTATATTTTAATGTGACTAGAACAAAGGTGTATTTTGTTAGCCACTACTTAGTTTAGAAGAATCATACATGTATGAAGTGTCCCCCCTCTAAAAGTTATATAAAAAGTTATTTGATTGAGTGAACATTTTTGAAATTAATGGCTTCGAAAGTCCAAAAAAATGTGTCCCCCTCTAACTTTTCAACTAAGCGTACAAAAACAAGAGAAAATACTTTTAATGAAAATTGTTTTTTGAACATAATCGGTTGAGGCATTAATGACTTTTTATTTTTAAAAAGTTTTTACCAAAAACCTTATTTTTTTATTAAAAGGACGCACGTGCCGCGAAGGTACGCTCTTTAACTTGTATGGTTTTTACCATATCGAATGAAGGTACGAGGGTGTCATTATGCGTGACCCGATACGTACTTGGCCGGTTTTTTATGGTAGAAAGGTGGAATTTCGTGATCAAATAATTTTCATAGTGATTTATGAATACCTACTATCGATCACGATTCAGGTGCGGCAGGTGGGCCTTATAAATAAAGATGCATCAAACATATTTTTGGGAGGTAATCTTACAAGAAGATCTCGCTAGCGTGGAGTTTCGGATTTCGGAGCAAATAAGCTGTGACAGACGGAGAAACAGACAGACAGACGCATGAGTGATCCTATAAGAGTTCGGTTTTTACTTTTTGAGGTACGAAAACCTAAAAAGATTTACTATATATGTAGAGTATATGACATTGCATATTACATTTCATTGTGTTGATCAACAAAGACGACCTACTTAAAACATAACTCATCGAGTAAAACAAAGAAACTCTTATAGTACCTATATCCCCATATTCATTTTACTGCGCAGGAAATATTTGAAAAAGGTAAAAAAATATACGGAGGCTTAAACGTCGAATTGATATTTAATCATCGGATGAGCACAAAGGGAGGTATTTGTAACTGGGTTACGTTATGAACGTAATTTCAGATTTTTTTTATTTGATTGCCATTTCGAGGGTATTTATCGAATATCGAAGTTAACATTGCGTGTGTTGAGGCACTTGAGATCATAGTTAGGATTTTGAAAATATTATGTTCACGATTTTGCACACGAGTTATTATGTGGGCGTACGAACTAGCACTTAATAAGGTAGTTTAGTAGCACACGGAAGGTAAACGCAATATTTTGGGCTTAATCTTGCTTGAGAAATCTAATTGGACTAAACACAAAATTTACTTGTGAAGTGTAATAAAGTATGACATATTTATCTAAATTTGATTGACCTACATTTTTAATTCATCAAAGTTAACTAAATACAGGCACCTACCATTCAAATGCGAATCTAATTCATAAAATATTAAGCGTCCGCAATATATATCGTCGGGTGACAAGCAAAAGTCACTAAGTACTATCAAAAAATTAAAGTAACAATGCACTTTATTACACTTGTAACACGGTTTATTGTCCAATAATTTCAATGGTGTTAGTTAGTGACTTGTGCTTGTCACCCGACGATATATACACCGTGTTTTTATTGAATTCCGTTAACTTCGGGGTATGGTTAAGTACGTATAAGAGAACTAAATGGCATAGATAATTTTTAATTTTTTTTTGCATTGTTTAAAAAAAAGTTTAAAAGGTAATTAAATGTAGCATATAGCGTTGTTGTAATACGGGCATTATATTTAACTCAACCAAACAATTGAAATCTGTGACATATCAATGTCATTTCGAACATCGATCGACCGAGATTGTACTTAAGTTTAGTAGCAAATGTATGAACTCATTCTAAACACTAATCAATATGTAAACTGGCCCTTAGGCAAGTTTACACGTTTATAGAGGCCTTATAGAAAAAAAAAATATTATCTCCGAAATGGAGTTAATTACAATATCGGTGTCTTTGAGAAAGTTACTTGATTTAAGCTCAGGAATGCACCCTTGAAATTAACGGAAATAAAGAGAACACGGTGTATACAGCGCATTGTATTGTGGATTGTAATTCGTATTTTTATTTTTAATAGTGGATTGTGAATGCAAAAAGATTATCATTACAAATAAAAAAAGAAGGAACCCCTGAATTAGTATAGCAACCAATATGGTTCAGGACTTATTTTTTAACTAGCCACTCACATGCTTTATGCAAATGTAGTTGCAAGCTGTCACCCTTATTTTCACATAATAATAGAGGTCACTGAAAATATCAACCATGTGAGTGGCTAGACCGTTTCAATCAATCAATCAATATTTTTTATTGCGAGAACATAGTTGAATTATGTATTTATAGTTAAGGTGATAACATACGTATCGTTAATCCGAAAAAAAAATTGCGACTACACCTCTTTTAAATTTAAATAGCATTTGATGGTACTTTCGCAGAGCTAGCGAAATGCTTTACGGTTCGTTTTGCACAACTAATTCGTAACTTTCCGAAGTATTGACATTTATTAGTTCTGTTCTGCCCCATTTGAAAACACGCTGACATTTGGATTGCATTTCTGAGTGACCTCGTTCGGTTGGCATTGGCCAGTAAAAGTAAGTTTTATTTGGTCATTCCGTATGTTAAACCCCCGGGCAATGAATGTAATAATACTTTGGAAAACTTAGGGAATTATATTTTATGGAAAAGCACAACCCGCATCGAAATAAGCGTCAAGCTCGAGGGAGTTGGATTGTATTTAAATCTGGAGCGAGCTTTCGTCATGATTGTGAAACGTGAGAGATTGAAAACACTCCAATCTAAGAAAGCTCAGTAGGTATCGTTCTTTGGGAGAAACTAAAAGCTAACCTGTATCTTGTACCTTTAAACGAGCAATTCTTGTTTATTTATTTATTTATATACATATATATATATACATGTATATAAAACATTTATTTACATACAATATATATACAGTGGTACTACTAAACGAAATTAATAACTAGCTTAAATCTAAAATAGGCCCTTGAGGCATTGTACCAAGGATGCTGGCGGCATTTCCTCGCTGTATCGCAATGCTGATACGTTGTGCGAGGTAGCCGCCAGCTCTTCGGTCACCAGTTACGTCAACCAGACGCTTCGCGATTTCTGCGAACAACTTATGCGCGCTGGGACCCCATGGACCTAGAGTTTCAACACCAAATGGTACAAAATGGTACTCTCTACCGAGGCTCTTATATTTGTTACGTTTTAGAATTTCGGCGCTTTCCGCCGCTCCGCCCGCTTTTACAGTAGTCCGTTGGAGGTGGGACGGTGCCAGTGTGTCTACGCAGGTAGCATCCCACACCAACATCCGTCCCAAGCTCCAAGGAACTAAGGACACTCCATCGGGCCTCTTGCCATCATCTCTGATAATGCCAGTCGGCTCAAGAAGAGCAGGCACATTGATGGTGGCAAGAGACCGACGGACTATGTCATTAAGCGACGCATGTCTCGAAAAACGGCCTGCACTTTTTTGACAAGATAATCCGTGGTGTCCCAGTCGGTCCACGTCCGTGCCACAAGAGCATATGTGTGGCGTACACACCACATGTATATAAATAAATACATATATATATATATATATATATATATATATATATATAAAGTTTTAATTTGGCAAAGGATGTTTGGTACATCGTTTGCCAAATTAAAACGGCAGATAGGTTGGTTGAGTCATTTGCTATCTACTCATGCGTAGAAAAAAGAATTGGCCGTGGCTTTTTTACTACTGCGCAAGTAAAAATTTGAAATTTACGAAAAACTGGCATAGAGCTGAAAAAAAAACGTGCGCAAAATTAAATTTTCTAGGCCTGGGAAGATAGCAAATGACTCAACCTATCTGCCGTTTTAATTTGGCAAACGAGGTACCAAACACCCTGTATACATATATATTTGAGTCTGTATATATTTTTCGAGCTAAGCTCGGTCTCCCAGATATTTGAAGATTATAAGGGAATGGATTAGGTATATGGGCCCTTTTAATACTTAACTTATTTATGTATTACTATAAAATAAATAAATAAATCCAGCAATACATTTTTCATGAGTTGGCCCCTTTAGTTTATCTGTAGAACAAATTTTGAAATTTATTTCAATATAATGTTTGTAATTCCTACTTTTTTTTTTTTCAATAATTTGAATTTCAGTGCATTATTTACTTATAGGAATTTATATCTTACACTTATCCCATAAATGCAAAATAAATCCTTTAAAATATAATTTGTTTAAAACGTACACTAGCATGTTAGAAAATATAAGAGTACAGGTTCGCTTTTTCTAGAAGGGATAGATTTTTAAATGTCACCGGCTCGAATGCGGTGTCCTCGTAACATTTTCATCGCGCCGATCGCAGATAACGCGATGCCCCGCGGCACAGATAAAATACAAGTTACTTCGTAACGGATACTGCACTTCTAGGAAAACGGCTAAAGAAGCCGCCCGCAGCACCATATGTATCGTTTGGCAAGCCATTTCCGTCAGTAGGAAAACACAGCAAATAGGGAATATTAGGCAAAGTCCTGCGTAGGTGGCACCACTAGCACATACAGTAAACAAACCTCATTGACATTATCAAACTGCACAACGGGATTTAATCGCGTATTTAAGTCGCGTCGCGTCGCGTGTTTTAAATACGCGATTAAGTCCCGTTGTGCAGTTTGATAATGTTTAATAATCGTGAAAGTTTAAATCAGTGTTAAAACTCATTGACATCATCAATGACACATCATGTGTCACTAGGTCAATCACATGGCCTACCGTGAAACACGACAATCGAAAGTTCGGTTTCTGCCTCTCTATCACTCTTGCTTATTAGATCGACAGAGAGGCAGATAAAGAAATTTCGATTTTCGCGTTTCGCGGTTGGCCACATGTAAACAAACCGCCTTGGTGCATCAATGTCATAGTGAAAACTTTTCAAAAAACTGTTTAAAGCCTAGTATGTATAAGTTACTTTGTGGTTTACTAAAAAAAATAGTGCTGCACTCTGGCGGCAGAACATTGCAGTAATACTCCCTATTCAAAAAAAAATTGACGGCTTTTTCTACTGACAAAGTGGGTTTGTCAGAGTATATGTATGCCTGTATTATATATGATACCGTAAGATGTCACCGTGAAATTGTAAACACTCATCAGTTCACGGTGTCATATATACCTTTCTGGTTTTACTAACAATTTGTAACAAAACAACCTTTAATTTCAGCTACATCAGCAAGTCTGTACTGTTAGTGAAGCTACAACATTGACACATTCCTGGTCCTCAAAGTTGGAGTATTCATTATTGCAATATCTTAAATAACAAGGACTCGGTTGGAGTTAACGAAGTTTAACTAGTTCAGTTTGCTTTAAAACTGTGCCAAAGCTTAACGGAGCAGAAAATAAAACGTCAGTGTTGTACCAATAGTCTTTCGGGGACGAAACTTCTCAAGAATTAAGCTTAAATGTTCAGTAAAAATACAATGTTTTAACTGTTATTATTTCAATCTAACTGGAACGAATCTTATGATAACACCTGCATGCCTAGACAAGATGCCCATCGTTTACGCTCCGCAGTGTAGCGTAGTTATCTCTCTCTATCACTCTTCCATATTAGTGCGACAGTGACAGTTGCGTTTCGTTCGCTACGGAGCGTTAACGATTGGCAAGTTGGCTACGCACCCTGGAAGCCCAGCCAAGATGACAATCGTCGATATAAAACGCCAAGCGAAACTTAAATCATAAATGGAAATACAGTCCTATTCGGATTTCGAGATAATCACAAGATCTTGAGACGATTTAGAGATCAGCTAGATCTACATTAGATATCAACTAAATGTGACTTGGATATCTAAGTCATAACTTGTCGAAATCGTTCAAGAGGACCTCCAGAATCGCGGAAACGTCAAATTTGACATATCTATCTTACAAATATCTTTAAATTATCCGTATCGTAACTTGTTGAAGTCTAGTAGAAATCTAATTCATTTTCCGAATCGAGCCGATAGTCACATGACTTTTCGTAGCATCTGTCCAGATCCAGATACATTTAGTTAGAGTCTGTGCGGAAAGAGAAGAGGCGTGAAATGTATGTGGCCCAATACATTCCACGACTCTTCTCTTTCCGAACAGACTATCTAGACATTTTTGTCGATGAACTATTGTCTTTTTGGCTAGTCGACCTGATGCCGATGCCATTTAGTCTAACATCTGCCATGAGTACCATAGTAGATGTCAACCAGTGACTGAATGTAAATATTTCTGATATAATATTTTACCGAACAAAGTGAGAGAATCTGGCCATAGTGGTTCTAAAATCCAATTTAGTACCAAAGTGTAGGTACTTACCTCAAGTCATGTTGGTACTGCTCGGCCTACTGTGCGAAGAGCCCATTGATCGTGATACCAACGTAACCAACGTAGTGCATAAACAAAGTAAAGACAGCGGGCTACCTGTTGAAGCAGCGGCGCGCTGTTTCCGGCCCCGCGCGTCGCGTAAACACAGCGCGGATACACAGCGGACTATTCCAACCGGGCCCGCATTAAACTATCATCCTAATTTTTTTCATCAGTGATTACTCAACGACTCCAGGTGCCAAAAAATCTAGGGTTGAACTATGAGTGCGATTTCTGATGTAACAAAATTCCAACCATGAGGCCTCAATAGGTAATACAAAGTGCAGAAATAAATCGAAAACAAAAATATCTGCGAATTTATCAGCAGAGCAGACTTTATTGGCAGATCGAGAAAATGAAAAAGTCAAGGCCATTTACCTATGTCTCGACTATGATGTCAAAACAACCTATGGACCCAAGAATGGATAATGCTGTTCCCAAATAAATTACACATTTGTCAAGAAGTTACAATAAATTAAAAAATATATTGGTACATGATGCTTTCTATGACGCACCTAAATAAAATATTTGTCATGTATTAAAATATTAAATTTCGTATTTAGTTAATTTACAATTCGATTAAGCTTGTAACTTGTTTGTTCCATTGATATATTTAATAATAATTAAAAATATAAATAAAAATGTTTTTTTTTTAATTATTTTTAATCCTATTGCTCAACATTGATTTATAATTTTGAAATTGACGTGTAATGCATGTGTGCACTAACAATAAAAACATGCAGTCTATTGTTAAGTTTATAAATAATGTAACTTTATAAACACTCTTGGAGGATAAAAGGGTTGACCCATTTTCATTTCAGTGGACGTTATATACATGAAAGTTAAACATGTTACAGTTCGACTCGCCAGTATGCAATAGTTAGGAATAAATGAGGCAGTCACGTGTTTGCTTAACCTTTTAGTGACCCCCTTCAAGTCTCCTGTGGGCTACCCTATAATTCAACATAGCAAGGAATTTGTTTGACCAACGTGATGCCCTTGGTGGTTATATAAATAAATACGTAACAAGTTGTCACAGGTTAGTAAGTAAGTTTCCTACATTAACGGTTTTTTTTTACAAGCAAGCATGCAAATCTACTTATGACATGTGTTTGAGTGAGTAGTTTGCGGTACATCTGTTTCTGAATAATGGTTAATTAGATATATAAAAAAATATCCCAAAAGAAAGACCATTAGACTCGATGTTCAGACTATGATATCTGCCGAACGGCAAGTATGTAGTGGATTAAATTAGCACAGGACTGAGGAGACTGACTTAATAAGGAAAAGCCTGGTCCTAGCCGTGGATACATGCTGGATAGGTACGAGTAGACAAGAATTGTAGGATAATTATAAGAAGGTCCGCCCAAAAATACAAACACTGTGTTTCCACCCTTTGATGGCCTGTTAAACAAACGTGAAACGCCCACCAATAGCAATCCCATCAGCAATACACAATTTGTTAATTCACCGCCTCACAATAAAACGTAAATCCATAATCTTGTTTATCTTTGTATCGATCTCTGAATATTTCATCGGTTTATTTCAAATGAACTTTGCTGGAGTGCTGTAAGGTGTAATAAATGAGAATATTTATCATAGTATGCATACTAATATACATCACACCTACATTCCAAACATTGCATAGACAGAGGCTATAGGTATCGCGTCAGTTTATGACGTAAAAATACGAGTCAGAAGAAAATATTATATGTATAAGTATATAACTATGTATATAATATATGCACTTGTATTCGTTACAAAAGCTTCACAAGTAGGTAAATGTTATTAAGTTACCTAGTTTACAAAAACAAGTATTATTACTTTACCGTCCTAGGGCGGGATTAAGAACAATACGTGCCTATGTAAAAAATTTAAAGGGCCATATGTTCTGTATAAAAGGTACCGTAATTCGCAACTCGTGTCGATTTAAAACAGTCCCTTTGGTCGTGTTTCAATTTATCGCCACTCGTTGCGAATTTCCTACTTTTCGCACTTGTATCGTAAAGTACTATTTTATACGACCCCAAACTGTTTACGACTAATCTTATTAGAAACTAGACGGGCCCGCAGCTCCGCTCGCGTAAATGAAATAAAGAGTTTGTCTTATGTTTAGTTAAATACCGATATTATTATCTATTGAACCCTGCCAGGTTTATAACTGTGATAGGGACTTCTTATTTGTTACCGATATTTGGATAACTTAATTCGCAAATTTCTCCAAAAATTATGTGATTTGATAAAAGGCAAGATTGTATTTTTTCATCTACGTAGGTATTTATTTAAAACTTGTTTCAACATAAAATTATTATTTATTTTTATAAGCCCAATTGCAAAAACGTTCATTAGATTAATTTCCGCCTTAAGACGAATATGTACGACCACCGCCCATAAATCGCATTTTCATACAAACGTAAGTAGTCCCCATTTCCCTTTCTGGATATTGACATTACTTACGACGGCTACGGTGACGCAACGACCCAAAATGAGTCCTGTCCTCCGACACCAGATCACGCCATGTTTCCCGGTCTTGCGATAGCTCTCGCCAGTCGCCATGGCCGAGGTTGAGCAGATCTTGAGCAACTACGTCGTTCCAGCGATACCTAGGACGTCCAAGTACGCTCTCTTCACGGCTCGTATCCGAGCCTCTGAAGCTGAGCCGCTTTGGTCTCTCCAATGCCCAAATATATCACCACTATAACGGAACACATCCTTATTTCTATGGCAACAAAGTTATATTACGATACTAGCTGTGCCCGCGGCTCCGCCCACGTGGAATTCGGTCTGTTCTGTTTCTCTCCCTCTCCCCTGGAGGCGGAACTTGAAGTAAAGTTGACAGATGGATATGCTAGAGGACTGTAGTCCAGATAAAATATTTTACAATTAGGTACCACTAAATAAAACTACACTCCAAAATCAATAGTTTTTTTCGCCCTTATTCAAATTTTACACGTGATTTAAACGACAGAGTAGTAGGTGTATATCGGACGATACAGTAAGGTATATGTCGCGAACATGCGAACCGGCTAATAGTTGCCAGCGTCATGGAGTAGATGGCGCTCGCAGCCATGTTTAAGTTAAATAACCGCTTCTAGGTTATTGTGATTTTTTAGGAAAAGACAAGAGGGTAGACGCCGAACGATAGTAAGAAAGGGAGGTTAATGTGCGAACAGATCGACGGAGGGAGAATTTTGCTTTGGGGATCAATTCAACGGCTTTCTTATGGTGTTATTAGATTAATGATGTGCCTCAAGTAAATTGTGACTAACGTATATCAGTATTCAGAGTGAACAGTGATCCGAGGGAATTGTTGATGGCTAATATGAACTTATGGTAAACTTAGTGTGAGGAATGGGGTCGCTATAAGGGGAGGTTTGGAGGCGACTATGAGGTTCAAGAAACCAGGTGGATAATCAGGTGAAACTTATTTTATATGCAGGTAATAAAGTAGGACACCAGCACTGAGTGAATCGTCATCTCACTAACGTCCAGGCCTCATATAGGTATGTAGTATGATTACATATTGCTAACCAGTATCAGTAAAGGCATCATCTCATTCGATAGGTTAACAAGTATGGTGAGCTTGACGACATGGTGGAGGTGCTGGGATTTTATGCACATGCACTGTAATCATCATCAAAAGTAACATATGAAAAGTCAATTTATATATGCACGTACAACTAAAGAGTTACATTTTTTGGTTTGTTCAGTTCAATTTAATGTTTTATTTCAGGTATGAAATGAAGCCCATATTTATGTAATCCTATTCTTGCAAAAGGGCGTTAAGCAGGCGAATATGTTAGTGGTTCACCGGAGCACATATGCAATTAAGTGCCTACATTTTATTGAACATTCTTGCTCTTTGATATACAAGAGATTGCAAATGTCAGTAAATATATATATAGTTTATAAAAAATAGCTACCTATCTAAATACAAAAATTTCCTTGGGAAATTATATAAATACAAAATTGTTTCAAAAAATTCTATTTGGAATACAAAATACTAAAAAGCTCGCTTTAATCTTTGAAAGCAGTGTGTTAATCAATCAGTCCTATAGAGTGCAAATTTGGAGTTGATTCCTCATGTTAAGCAGTAGAATGGAATTTCAAGTGATGGTTTTGAATGATAAAAATATTTGAAAGCATATGTTATATATTTAACGTTTTACAGCCAGTATTTGTCACTGGTTGATGTGATAAAAATGTTTGTGTCACCAGGGCAGCAAAGTTTGTTTTTAACCCACGTGCCTTGAAACCCTCGCAACGCTCAGGATTCCAACATTTCTATGTTATAAGAATGAGAGAGTGGCTAAGATTGTCACATCAGAAAAGATAGCACAATATTGGTATGTTTACTATAAATTCTATCAGAGAGGAGTTTATAATCAGTTTTTAAACACTAACTTGGTAAGACTACCTTCAACAAGAGCCATGGAACTGCTTAAGTCTCAGATTTCATTACGTTGAAACCAATCATTACGTACATTTTTCATTAAACATGTCTAAAAACGTGGGTGACGAAACGGACATTCAACTCAAGTTTTAACGCCCTAAGCAGTAGAAATTTACACTTATCAGCAATAATCCTGAACTGAAATATATATATGTCATGTATCAAAGAAAAGGTGAAGAAGCTCCAATGGCAATATTTGATAAAAGTAACTAGATTTTTTCTCAAAGTTGTGAATAATCTTATTGTTCTCTTAAATATCATATGATTGGTACCGTTACCGTACCTGCTCATGCCTAACAAGTTTAAGTTGAACAGGAGGTTTATATATAATCTATATTTGGGTGTATGTTATGATTATGTTCACAAGAACATGGTTTCATTTTGATGTTTATTATGTTTCATGATGTAGTTGACACGTTGCTTTACTTGTTTAGTTTTAGTTACCTGACCAATCTTTGATAAAATCATGCACTAATAAAAATTTACGACATTTTGACAAATAACAGTCTTGAACGATTCACGGTTAAGGGAAGGGTAATCACGGTCTATATAAATATATTTTGAATTAAAATTTGCTGGTCGATTTGTGAACCAGAATGGATCCTTTCAAACAGCGACTTTATCACCTGAGCTAGAAGATTCAAATTATGCAGTTGATCAACAATTTAACATTACTAATTACATCTGTTTTTAAATTGGGTTCTTAAGTGACGATTATGACCTTTTTCGTAATTTAATTCAATGTAAGACATAAATGAAATCGCATAAAACATTAGATCTGTTAAAATAATTATATGCGAATTTTTTTGGCATCCGCCTTTGCAATTTTGTTTGTAACGTTGCATGAGTTAAGATCTTAATATTAAAATAATAAGAATCATAATCTCACATTCATTGTTCTGTGTGGCCGAATAGTTTTAGTACCAAATTGAAAGTTTATTTTTAATGCGGGTAGTTGATATTACTTATGGCTTACCAACCGTTGTTGCTTACAAACCAGTTTAGGTCTGACCTCCGATTTTGTATATATTCTATTACATCGGTATTTAGTTAAATTGGTGGTAAACAATATTTTGTGATTATGAAGTTCCACGCCAAGTTAATTCTTACTGGATTGCATGCTTTTCTGGAAGATGCATTGCTTGCAGAATACCCGCTTCATCACAAATTATCAGCTCAGCCATGATTAAACTAGTCGTGAGCGCAAGTGTGGTGAAATGACAACAGTTTATACTGCGTATCTTTTCATGAAACGAATGTATCATGTTTAACGTATTAGCCTTATATTTATATGATCAATATTTTTACAACAACACAATATTCTTTGTTGCTCACCAATATGTAAAGGAACTTAACACATATCACTTATACTATGGTGCACAACGGGCGGTCTTATCGCTAAAAAATTGATATCTTCCAGACAAACAAACCAGGCTATTATAATGGTATGTTTTGTGGATCCATATTTTCACTGGGCTTTAATCAGAACCATTGAGTTTAATTAAAAACTCGAATTTAACACTCACCTCGTTTGAAGGACTAGAACCACTCATATCATAAGAGATGTTAATATGGAATTTCTTGCCTCATCGTTGTTTGTTGTTACAATCGTAAGAAATTGTAACGGATTGGTTTCTTGGAAGTCGGTACAATTTAGTTGGAATGTGCCTGAATGAAAATACAGGAGGCACTTGAAATCAGATTACAATTTGACGTCATATGTACAATGTAGGTACATACTACTCAAACTCAAAGGACCAGGAACATCATTGGAACTCAATCAGAATCACTCAGCCATTCCAATGGTACCAGCAAACGGCCAAAAATGGGGCTCGCTAGATTTAACAATAGTAACACAATACTCAATTGGTATGCATGATATTTCTGTTCTGAAAGAATAAACGGGTAAAAATGATTGTATACGAATAAAAAACTACCGAATTAATTTAAACAATATTCACTTACTTTATGGATTGCGTTTAATCAGCGTTACATTAAGGTTCCAAAGACTTGTCTGTTGATGTAATAAAGCGTAGTATCTCAATTTATTCCCAATTAACATTTCAATATAGATTGTTATCAGAGAATCAGTAAATATCAACTTGGATATGTAAATGACAAAGGCAAAACTGTTTAGTATAAGCCACCACTAATATGTTTGCACTTAAGCAATACCCTAAGGTATAATGACTTCCTATTATTACTGAACCATTGATTCTTAGAGTGGAAAGTCCATAGATTAGTGATTAGAGAAAGATTAACTAAACTTCTGAATTGTGTATGTATGTACATACGATGACCCAAACCTAAAGTGTTAAAAATGCTAAAAGAAGTTATTATTGAAAAGACTCCCAGTGAAAGTCATACTGATTGAATGGGCTAGTGGTTTCTATATTATCTGCTAACTGATTTAGATACTTCTAAGTACATAGTACATACTTTACTTTTACTCGAACAGAAATGGATAAGGGAGTGGTAGATAATTTAAAGAATAGCCATTAGCCATGCATAACTAATTTGATTTTGTTAAATGAATTGGAATCAAGCAACACATATTAATTGATATCGCCTACCCAATCGAGATACTAAATACTAAAGTATACGAACCTACATATTCATAATAATTATAGAGACGGTAGTAAGACCATGGTGGATAGGTTTCTGAATAAGAGAAATTCTCAAGTATTCGGTTATTTAAATAAATGTGATAACGTATTTTTAACTATGATAGTAGTCATTATACCACTCTGTGCAAGTAGTTCTGAAATTAAATAATGGCATAATGACAAAGACACAAGAGCATTTGTTACAGAGTATATTACCTTTGTCTAGGTAACGAAAAGGAATAGTAGGTATTCGCTGCGTGCAAGGCAAGTGGTGGGGGGAGCCAAAACAAACTCAGCGCTTGATGTGGCTAAATATGACAAGTTAGTAAGCAGTGTTTCTGTCAATTCACATACTTTTCAGTTATTTTGTTCACGTTTCTTTTTACCTTAAAAATCATATTTACAATAAAAATGGGCCACGATAGATGTTGTGTGATAAACTGTAATAATACTAGATGGTCTAGACGAAACATTAATAATAATTAACATTTTTTTAAATTTTCAACACTATTCCAGGCTCAACAGCGTATCGGCTAAATATTTTATCTCGTCTGTCAACACAGATTTTGCTTAGATGTTAATGAAATAGTATGGATAATACAGTGTGTACCAACATTAGTAGTTCATTCATTAGTAGTTTGTAATATTATGTAGTTATAATGCCTGTTATTGAAAACTCGGTAAAAGCATACCTTTGGCACGTAGAGTTGTCTGTCGTCTATCACAACAGACATTGTGATGCGAGTGAACATTATTTTTAACATAAAATGTGTTGATTTAAACCTGTGAAGAAGGAAGGAAAGGGTGATAGGTAACTTCAATTAAGTATTAAACTTTTTATGTTATAGTAAAAGGAAGAGATCAATCATGAGCCAAATAATTATTGGTATATGATCGTGGCCTCAACTGTTAGCTTGATTATCAGATTTAATCAGAATATTGAGATATAAAATGCAGGCTGGAGGCTGGAGCTACACAAGAATCAGAATCACAATTAGAATCAGATGTCATATAATGAAGTTCCATATGTATCTTTCTTCATTAATTTTAATATTGCTGTGAAATATCGTAGTGTTAAGGACATGGTATTTGTTTTATGTACGACTACTACAGGAGCAATAGTCACAAGACAGAGTTATCAGTTTTATTCGTGGCCCTATCCTCTTGGGTCACAGTGGACAGTTGGACACCTGTCCTGTGTGGTTCTTCACCAGTGCTCACCATCTGCAGTACCTAGATATGCTAGCCTGTAATGTGGCTTTGTCTTTGATATTTTTTCTGTTCGCCCACCGTGTGGCCATACGTCCATCCCTATCCCTACGCTTCCTTGCCATGTGGCCAGTGATTATGAGCTTCTCCAGACTTTAGGATCCTCTTCTGCCTCGATAGCAGAAGAAAGTACGTGCGCGATGAGTACAAATAGTGGATAACCTCGGTTTGATGTTGAGTTCGTCGAGACTTGATGCAATTTCACCTACTGCGTTCAAGCATTCTTCGCCAGCACCACCTCTCAAATGCATCTGTCCTATGATGGGTTTCAGTTTTAATGGTCTAGGTTTGGACATGTACAGAAAGATCGAGAAAACAAGGCGTCCGCATTAGTGTGATACTGGTTGTATGTTCTCCCATATGCATACCCTGGCGAGTCGTTTCACCGCAGCTTTGGCTATCTGATCTCTTCTGACCACCCTGTGGTCGAAAACGCCATCGTCGCTTATTTAAGATCCCAAGTAAACCAACAACTTGCCTCTAGATCGTGCAATGCATTGGTACTCTTCATTTTACCAGGTAGATCGACATGCATCAACTTCGTCTTATTTCTTTTGATCCTGGGGTATGAATCTGGTCTGAATCCTGTGTATGGAGTTATGGACTCATATCTGACATGCTCAATTTTAGAAACAGAACCGCAAGGTATTTTCCACAGACACTTAATCTAATTATAGTCATGTCATTTGCAAAACTGAGGTTATTGATAAGTTGGCTATCAACCAGTGGCGGCGCGTCAAACATATCCATAGGCAAGCCGGGGCTAATTTGGCTTACATATTTCCTTTACAACTCTGCTCAAACGTCCAAAAACAGGCAAGCCGGTGGGAATCGGCTTTTATGGACTCAGTCTCATACCAACTCAGACACCACCCTAACAGCCTTCCAATACTCATTTTGTATTCACCGATGTTAGTGAACAGTTGCACTCCTTGATCAACTTTAAAAAGATAACTCGGCGTGTTATCCCCATTTCGCTCATAACCCTGACATTTTACTCCAGTTAAGGAAATCAAAAGTCTTTGCGAAAGCCTTTAAAGAGTATACTGACGCCGTGCCCACTGTATTCTCTATTAATTGCCACACATTGAGTATTTGCTACTGAGAGTACTGAGTGAGTACCCTTCAATGTCTCTCATGGTTATCAAAGCTGTGAAGTGAAAATTCGTGAATAAAGGAAACTTAGTGGGTCAATTTGATAGACACAGCAGTGAAAATACCGTAGTACGGGAAGCGGGCGATTATTACACTTGAAGATCTGATCGGTTACATTAATTAAAGAATAGTCATGTAAAGTCGTAATGAATCGGTACCTCGGTAGGTACAGTTTGCTATGCTGTTTCTACGATCCTTAGCATGACTGATATATATTTAGGTACTACACGGTAACGTAAATGTAACGCAGTAAAAAAGTGCTTAGTTTATATTATTTGTGTGTAGCTCAGGTTAAATGCATTGATGGCTTTCAGACCTAATAGAGAGGCTGACACGACTGTCCCAACCTTTTTAAACTAGATTATTTCACACCAGCATCAGAAAATGATTAGAAAAATAAAAACTGCAGTAATTTTTGGCACAATATCTATTACTATGAAGTATTTGAACAAATTAAATTATTTTTCACTAGCTCGGTATCATCATGAGAATGATCCAGATAGAAGGTTCGAACCATACTGTTCTACCTTAGAGATGGCTAGGGGGCGCCACAAGCCTTCAGTAGGAAGTGCATATACTTGGAAAATTTGACTAATGTCGCTGTGGCCCGGTGGCCGAGTGGTTCAGGCACCTGCCGCGATAGCAGAGGACGCTGGTTCGATTCCAGCCTGGGGCACTGGAGGCCTTGGTCACTTTTTCTTAGTATATGACATTTATTTCAGTTTATAATTTATATAGTAGTGTTTCTACTTGATAAAAAACAAATTAAAATATTTTCTGAAAAATAATTTAATTTGTTCAAATACTTCATAGTATTGATTGGCAGCGCCATCTCTCTCGCTAGCTCGGTATCATCATGAGAATGATCCAGATAGAAGGTTCGAACCATACTGTTCTACCTTAGAGATGGCTAGGGGGCGCCACAAGCCTTCAGTAGGAAGTGCATATACTTGGAAAATTTGACTAATGTCGCTGTGGCCCGGTGGCCGAGTGGTTCAGGCACCTGCCGCGATAGCAGAGGACGCTGGTTCGATTCCAGCCTGGGGCACTGGAGGCCTTGGTCACTTTTTCTTAGTATATGACATTTATTTCAGTTTACAATATCTATTTTTAATAAATCAGAATGAACTACAAGAAAAGGTGACTTGACTCGAAATAAGTGCCTGATTTGACAAGTCTGTTAAATATCCTTAGCTTAGCTTAAGAAAGTAAAAAATAATGTGGTTCTCTTGAGTTGTAGATAGGTTCTTTCTTTTACATGTTGATTTGTGATTAAATGAGAATAGCGTAATTCTTCCTTGGCTGGGGAGGGCTGCCGGACATGAAGTATACACGAAGAGATGGATATGTCAGCAGTAGGTTTAATGAATAAGCAAGTAGATTAAAATACTTCACATAGTAGATTACTGCCAGTAGTAATAAGTAAAGAGAAGTGGGAACTTAGGTTACATATACACGTCACGTTCGGATAAGACGGTCGCTTTTGTCTGTGTAATAACTATCATTCGATCGCGCGGTCGCCGCGGTGTTTAATAAAGTTACAGTTGTTTAATTACGCAAATTATGCTGGTCATTATGTATACGTCGGCTGTAGTAGAAGTTCTGACCCTTGAAGTAGTGAAACAAGTTATTAACGATATCATAAGAGCAAAGCAGCATATAACATCAGAGCATCACAGATGGTAGTCATAGATAAAATATAGCGCGAATTGTGTTCAACCTGTCTAACAACACCGATGTTTGATATCAAATCGGTGTTGCCACGTTGTAATTAAGGACTGCTCGGAGCAATTTGGAACTGAACGCGCGAGATTGTGGGAAATACCACACATAGACATAGACATAGGTAGACAGAGAGATAAGTAACGGACCAGAGATGACAAATCGCAGCCGTGATCCTACTCAGCTCAGCTCAGACACCGATAAACGCTCAGTCGCTCACACCAATCTCAGGATACTGCTTTCAGTCTCAAATCAGAGATCAGTTAGTTTAGCACAGATATCAATGAATGCTCAGATCAGTCCCAAGATCATATTATTAATCAGCTCAGCACAAACCTTGATGAATGCTCAGACCAATCTCAGGATCAAATTATTAATCAGCTCAGCACAAACATTGATGAATGCTCAGACCAGTCTCAGGATCCTGTTCTTTATCAGCTCAGCACAAATACAGATGAACAATCAGATCAGTCTCAGAAACGGTGTGCCTCAGCACATTTCTACAACATCATCAGAAATGGTACGAAATCTCAGGTCATGCCGATTCACAGCGCCAAAGCCGAGAGAGGCATTCAGAGGATGAACAGCTCAAATACATTATTATTCACATTAGTGTTCTTATCATCTAATTGTTGATTTATTTACATGTTTGCCTATGGACATCTAATTTCAATTAAAGGAGTAGCTTTTTCCTGCGGGGCGGGAGTGTCGCGAACATGCGAACCGGCTAATAGTTGCCAGCGTCATGGAGTAGATGGCGCTCGCAGCCATGTTTAAGTTAAATAACCGCTTCTAGGTTATTGTGATTTTTTAGGAAAAGACAAGAGGGTAGACGCCGAACGATAGTAAGAAAGGGAGGTTAATGTGCGAACAGATCGACGGAGGGAGAATTTTGCTTTGGGGATCAATTCAACGGCTTTCTTATGGTGTTATTAGATTAATGATGTGCCTCAAGTAAATTGTGACTAACGTATATCAGTATTCAGAGTGAACAGTGATCCGAGGGAATTGTTGATGGCTAATATGAACTTATGGTAAACTTAGTGTGAGGAATGGGGTCGCTATAAGGGGAGGTTTGGAGGCGACTATGAGGTTCAAGAAACCAGGTGGATAATCAGGTGAAACTTATTTTATATGCAGGTAATAAAGTAGGACACCAGCACTGAGTGAATCGTCATCTCACTAACGTCCAGGCCTCATATAGTATGTAGTATGATTACATATTGCTAACCAGTATCAGTAAAGGCTCTCATTCGATAGGTTAACAAGTATGGTGAGCTTGACGACAGTATAGGCGCGCGAGTGAAAGCGAAGCGGCCTGTCTGGTTAGAGCGCCACTCACCGTGGTCTTCTTCCTAGACTCCTGAGGAAGACCACGTGCCCCTTGTAACCTCAATGCGTTGCGAGACTTTCGCGAATCATTCGATTTTTTTCGGGAAGGCATGGTAATACGTATAAAATGCGAGTCCCAAATCGTTTGACTCCGCAAACGACCAGTGCCGGATTAAGATATTTTGATGCCCTAAGCATTTCTAGACCATGGTGCCCCCTCTCCCTAGGGTCATCAAGATTATATTGATTTTTTTTTGGTAAATTGAGTGACGTTCATTGCCGCATTACAGCTGAGTATGGAAATCAGTCACCTCATTTTATCACGAAAATTGACAGTCCTGCAGCAGTCACGTTGTCACGTTGCAACAGAGTAATGCTGCTGCAGTCGCCATCCGAATATCACCTTTATCATAACTTAGAATGTTATTGAAAACGCGAGCGAAGCGAGCGCGAAAATTTTTCGATATAAAAACGCAATTTGATAGACAGTTGTACATTTTTACTTTTAGTATGGAAATCAGTCACGTTATGTTATCACGAAAATTGACAGTGCTGCAGCAGTAACGTTCCAACAGAGTACTCGTAATGCTGCTGCAGTTGCCACCCGAATATCACCTTTATCATAATTTAGAATGTTATTGAAAACGCGAGCGAAGCGAGCGCGAAAATTTTTCGATATAAAAACGCAATTTGATAGACAGTTGTACATTTTTACTTTTAGTATGGAAAACAGTCACGTCATGTTATCACGAAAATTGACAGTGCTGCAGCAGTAACGTTCCAACAGAGTACTCGTAATGCTGCTGCAGTTGCCACCCGAATATCACCTTTATCATAATTTAGCATGTTATTGAAAACGCGAGCGAAGCGAGCGCGAAAAATTTTCGATATAAAAACGCAATTTGATAGACAGTTGTACATTTTTACTTTTAGTATGGAAAACAGTCACGTCATGTTATCACGAAAATTGACAGTGCTGCAGCAGTAACGTTTCAACAGAGTACTCGTAATGCTGCTGCGGTTGCCACCCGAATATCACCTTTATCATATCTTAGAATGTAATTCAAAACGCGAGCGAAGCGAGCGCGAAAATTTTTCGATATAAAAAACGCAATTTGATAGACAGTTGTACATTTTTACTTTTAGTCCCAACCAGGCGCGAATCCAGGATTTCAAACAGAGAAGGGATGGGACAGTTTTCTATCAGCCTAGCTTCGCATAGGGCTCGATATTTAAGGGTCTCAGCGAGGTTGTTTTCATACAGAAAAGATGCAAGAAAGCAGAGCTTGGAATTGACCAAGTGAATTGAATTGGCGAAATGTGAGCAAGGCAGAAGGCCCAGCTGCGAAAGAGGAAAGCTTGGATTTGGATCCACGCCCAAGTATAATTAAGGCAGAAGATCAACTTTGCCGCAAGGCAGAAGGCCTCGCATAAGACCTCACGCCGAACTGCAAAAGAGTGGCTTGAAATTGAATCTATGCATGTAATCACGACTCTTCTACTGCTCGCTCTTTGTCTTCACTCGAAAGCGCTACTTGATAGGATGCTTTCAGTTTTCGGCTTTCACGGGGCTTCTGAGACCTAACAGACAGTTACACACACAGACACAGTGAGACAGTTAGGTCTCAGGATCGCGGCTAAGGAGCAACTCGCCTTGGTCGACAAATCTGCCGTGCAAGAGAGCAAAATTCGCTATAAAATCGGTAACATATGTCGATAAAATCGCCTGGCCGCAAGCCCGAAAGCAAGTCTCTTACTTTTAGTATGGAAATCAGTCACGTCATGTTATCACAAAAATTGACAGTGCTGCAGCAGTAACGTTGCAACAGAGTAATGCTGCTGCAGTTGCCACCCGAATATCACCTTTATCATGTCTTAGAAAGTTATTGAAAACGCGAGCGAAGCGAGCGCGAAAATTTTTCGATATAAAAACGCAATTTGATAGACAGTTGTACTTTTTTACTTTTAGTATGGAAATCAGTCACATCATTTTATCACGAAAATTGACAGTGCTGCAGCAGTAACGTTGCAACAGAGTACTCGTAATGCTGCTGCAGTTGCCACCCGAATATCACCTTTATCATATCTCAGAATGTAATTGAAAACACGAACGAAGCGAGCGCGAAAATTTTTCGATATAAAAAACGCAATTTGACACAGTTGTACATTTTTACTTTTAGTCCCAACCAGGCGCGAAAAAGTTTGCCCCTATTTCCTAAGTAGCGCCATAAGATTCAGGGGTAAACTTAAGTCAATCGAGTGTTGTGGCTACCCCCCCTTTTAGGGGTTGAATTTTTATAGCCTATAACCTGGCCGGGGATTTTTTCGACAGATTAGTAAAGTTTTCATCAAAATCCGTTCAGCCGTTTTCACGTGATGCGCGTTCAAATAAACAGACAAACAGATAAACAGATAAACAGACAAACAGACAAAAATTCTAAAAACTGTTGGAACGTGTTCTGTTATCGATTCTAAGTATCCCCAGCCAAATTTTTTTCGATTATCTTCCATGTACAGACTTTAGAGGGTCTTCAGCTTTATTATATGTATAGATAGATAGATTATATGTATAGATATTCGGCTACTTTAGCCGTCATTATATATGTATTTGATGCTGACTGTACATTTGGGGGTTGCATTTTAATTACGCATTATAGGGAGGGGGGAGGGGGGGATGTGTGAACCCCCCCGACCGGGAGAGTCAGGGAGGGAAAGTTAGGAAATCAATAGTTACCCCGAAAAATTTATTTTTATTTTTTGTGGTTATGTGTTATGTTCAATAAAACAAAGTGTGCGAAAGCACCAGCACCAGTAACCAATTTGAACTTAGAAAATTTCGTATACATATTTTTGAGCACTTTGTCGGTATACATGTTTTTGAGCACTTTGTCCGTATACATGTTTCTGACCACTGTATTTCTTTTTTGACAGCGAGTCGGGTGTATTGTGAACGCAAGATACCTAACACTCCTCCTCGCTTCGTTCGTCGTCGTACCTAATGGTGACTCTGGCACTGTATTTCGTTCCGTCACACGTATAAAAAAAACTACGCGTCTCCTAGACACAAATCGGGTGTCATTTGAAAGGGGTGACCAACCCCTAAAAATACCCCCCTCCCCCTCCCATCCATATAATGCGTGATTCAAATGCCAACCCTACATTTGCTTCATGAATGTGTAGTCGCCATTAGATATATATCGGAGCCACCAAGGCCGCTCAAAAATATCTGAACATGCACTTTAACTACATTATAATTTACATTGTTCAGATATTTTTGAATACCTCGGCCGCTCCGATATATCTGATGGTGACTGTTCAGCAAGAAGAATAAATCCCACCTGGTTGAGTCGTATCGTATTACGCGAGAAATCAGTTCCCGAATTGGTTATATCTCTAAAGTCATTAAAGTATAATTATCACACACACATTATTACGGGCACCATCCCACGAATGGCAATGTTTGCCGACGCCGTGAAAGCCAATCTGAATAATATAACTCAAAAAGAAATTTAAAACAATAAAATACAAATTATTAACACGATAATCATACGATAATACTAATTTCATTGATGTCATGTATGGCATAAGTCACTCGTATGGGCATAGACTAAGATTGAGGTTGGCGGCACTTTTTATTTTACTTCGTGTAATAAAACGCCGCAATAACTGTATACCAACATGACAAACATATACATTTGGTATGTCTGTAGCACCACATCAAATAATTTTGTCTGTACCACCACCGAAACGAAACTAACCGAGAGTTGCCGGAAATAGCCGATCATCATAAAATGAAGATTGTTATGAAAATTTCTTTTGCTTATTGTAAATTAAATACGCATCGAAAGCGATAGTTTTTATGCTCTAGTTCTATTCTCATATTTAGATAATAGATTTAAACAGTTTTTTCTTATCATACGTGCGTCGTATTCGAGATACGTGTTAAAAACTTTTTTAGAAGTTTGTAAGGCGCCATCTCGCTTCTTCGCTCGTTTTTTTCCCGTTCTGGTTTTTCAATTTTATATATATGATGATATTTATGTATATATTAGACAATGTGTGCTCTTTGATTATGTTTCTTTGGTTCATCCGAAGCACGACAATGTACAGATCACAGGATATAAGTAGAGCGCGACAAGAGGTATCGATGACACGTTGAGAACCGAGATCATATTGAGCACAATCGAGATAAGCTTAAATAATCTGACCTCGGTACGTAGAGTAAGTAGGTACATGGTACACACATTCTTCGATAGTAGGTAAGTATACAACGCCACTGGTACCTAATTACTTTATATCTACTTGAGTTGCCACAAAACACCCACTTGCCTAATAAATGAAATGCTTTTCACCATGAAAAGGAATCCATAATAAATAGAACTGTTAGTGTTAACACTGCTCTCAGAAATGTATTTACATAAGTATACTGTTAACAGCATATTATGTTTTATTAACACTAGCTGGTTGTAGCTTGAAATGCTTATGTTGGTTTAAAGTTCATACTTTGAAGTTATTCAAGCAAGACATTGCTCAGCAGCACTAAACTGTACCGAAGTCTTATGTATGATTGAGTATTGAGGCCAGGAGCTAAAGCTTGTACTCGTAGTAATAATTTAAAATTTAATTTTAAGATGGTCACTAGTGGAATCGATGGTAACTATACGTATACGATGCCTGAGTGGAGACTACGAGAAAACTCAACATAGGAATGCCCCCAACATGGCGATGGCGGCCCAAAAATCTGGTTATTTTCACAGGAGCCCTTGTATACTAGGTAATCATATACTAGGTTAATGATTTTTCCTCTTAAACGATGATACGTGATACTTCATTACGTTTCTGTATATACTAAGCAAATCGTCTTTTATCGGCTAAGGCTTGTATAAAGACCTTGCAAAGGTAATTATAACATTCAAACGAAGCCTGTTCTGAGCTCTTGCACTACATTTTCGCGAAATGAAGGAGCGCATACAGTGTTGGCCGAACTAACATTGGAATACAAATACAAATGAGCGAGCGAAGCAGCGAGGCGGCGATGTGGAACGGCTTCAGAGGCAAGTAAAAACAATGACTGTCAATCTCAACAAAAAAGTTGCAATACTTCATTAGACTCTACTACGCGTTAGTTAGCGAGGCCTCACCAGTCCTCAGACCCAAATATGTCTTATTATTTTGTATTAATAGCGTCCAGTAGTGGTGCACCGTGAAACAAACAAAAATTGGCGTAAGCCATTGGGAATTGAGTTCTATCCTCGTATCCGCCCACATATAAAATTATAGTTTGGGAACTTGTATTTGAGTTGGGTTGATTTCCATTTGTGAGACAATTTTATGAGACAAAATAAACTACTTTGTTTTTATGAGAGTTGAAATTCCATTGAAACAGAGTTTTAACATCATAATGTACAGTCAGCTGAAGAGAGAGCTCAAAAAAAATATACGATATTTGCAACTTTGTAATTAGGTACGAGCAGTCTTAACATGTTAAAGTACGCCACACATGTACGCCAGCGGTATTTACTAAGGCACAGTCCTGGACGTAATACTGAATCTTAAAATTCAAATCCTATACCGGGTGTGGCCTGTAACACGAGCAAAGAATTAAAACATAGATTGTACTCCTCAAACCGTGACACTTTTGTTCAACAACTTTTAAAAATTATGAAGTATCTAGACTCCCTATTTTTCATATAAAATAAATATTATCTTCAATGGACGCCATCGCCACGCCATATCATTGTGATTGACGTTGCTTGCCACGCCTTAAACATAACAAAATTCGCAATACATTGCGTCTTAGAATAAACTTTAAAGTGTATTAAAAATCAAACCACAAGTTATTTTTAAAAGTCTCTGAACAAATGTTGGTCAGTATGAGGAGTACAGCCTACAGTTTAATTTTTTGCTCATGTTACAGGCCACACCCGGTATATAATTGTCTAATAAGTAACATTATAGCCATTACCGCCGTGGATCGTGAGTCTTAATATTTACCTGTCTCTGGCGACGCCAAGCAGGTCGAGTAAATCAAACAACAAGGGCCAATCATTGTGCATGCACCGCCGCGCACACTGCTGATCCGAAACAGCCGCTGATTGAAGCCCACTTTCCCGTACATACGTGCCAACGATTGGTTCGTCAATCTCATTTGCGCTTGTATTTTTGAAAATTAATTAAACGTGACTGTAGTAGTTTCGGTCTTGAGAAGTAGATGAGCAGACAATATCTAAATCACATGTGTAAGTCGATTTGATTTTATTTCGATATATGTAGTCCCGTTTTTGTTTAAACATGGGATAGAGATTCCTAAAAAAATTAAAAACTTAATTAGTAATAAAACTCCTTTTAGAGAAAAAAAATGCAAAAACTCTTTTAATAGTAATAATTATCAATATATATATAGTAATATTGAAAGAGTTGTTGTATTTTTTGAGTTTTTGTTTTTGTAGTAGGTAATACCTACAACAATACATTTTTGTGGCATGGTTGTAGAATTTCAAAGTAAATAAAATAATAATATGATTCCGTTAAGAAATGAAAAGAGCTCGGGGAAGAAAATATTAAATCCGTTTTGGCGTTCGTTCCATTAAAATTGTATTGTCTTCTGGTATCAGAGGTCAGCGTCGCAGTTCGTAAATGTTTCTAGACAATATTACATCGTATTTTATTTTTCACGATTAAAGATAAGTAGGTACCTACATCCCCACATTTACTTAGTGTACAAATAATAGAAGTACTTACGTATATATTTGTACAATGTACAATTTTATTGTACATTCTTCTCAAGAAAATAAAGTATAGGGTACTTCCATTGATGCTTATTTTGATGATAATGTATTTTTTTATGTAAAAAATAGAGGTATGTTTGGATTTTTCCTATTGAGTAGGTACTAATGGGTACTTGAGGAACTTATAAAAATATAGGTGTCATATTTTATTGCATTTTTAATACGTAGTGTCTCATAATGAAACCGTTTACAAAATCATATATTCTAGAAGATCCCCGCCTTAACTCTCTTCTGTGCAGTCGCTCACCTCATCCCTCGGGATCTATTTAATTTTATTTTATTAAATGTGCTCATTCTTCTACGAGATATTAGGTTAAAGCATGATCAAAGAAATACCCTTAAGTAAAAGGAATTCAGTGAATAAAGAAAATGACCAGTTTCCATGGCGCTTTCAATATTGCGAAACCTTACAGATCCGAATGTAAGATAATTAGGATGGGAGTTATATACTTAAGTGAATTTGATGCAATAAGAAAGTCAATAATATAGGCCTTAATATGTTACTGCTGATTATATTTTACCTGTATTGACATAATATGTAACTAAATTTGAAGCAGTATAATATTCTTGAGGACACGAGTAAAAAAAGTAGCATTGCAGTTTTTAAGAAGACTTTAAAAAGTACTTACTCTCTATTTAAACCTTCCGCTACTTCGTTACCTACCTAAATAGCACATGGTATACGTATCAATAAATCACACGATCCATCCCTGTATACGCGTAAGGAGTGTGGGATCTAAATAAGTCCTTGTAAAGTTAAATGGTTGTGTGGTTGAAACTTTTGCAGACAAAATCAAACTTTCAGGGTAGGTAACTTGCTACGAGACACTCGTAATTAGAACACCCTGATTCTTGCTTGGATTGCTGAAGTTTACATTCGTTTGAAATAATTAGTCGAGGCACCATATACTTATACACGAGCTTAAATCTATATTGGAATGTTTCTATATGGATGACGTTCAATAGGTAGTCAAAAATGAACTCTTTTAAATAACGGGTTTTAGGGGGTCGTTTTATATGTATAAAATTTACTTTGAAACAAAATAATAGTACATTACTACAGAGGCCGGGACAAAAGGGGTTGCCGGCCGAAGACATATAGACGGCCGAGCGAAGCGAGGCCGGATAGGTCTGAGCGCGGGCAACCCCATTTCCCGCCGAGGTATGTATAGTGCTTTTCTCAAACATGCAATGAAATAAATAAAAAATCCACGAAACCCAAGTTTTATTTATAGAAAAAACTAAAAGTAAAGTACACCCAAAATATAACCAACACGTACCTACCTATATCATTATCACGCGTATGTTTTACACGAGTCGTGTATTTTTACTACCCGTATATTTTCATGTATCTTTGATTTTTTCGCCTTGTATCCGTCTGACTGTCGTTTTCGTCACATAAGTTTACATAGTCTTTCATGTTGATATCATGTTTCACATACATCGTTGCTTTATGCATGGAGTAAATAAGTATAATTTCCACAGTGTTGACGAATTTGTAGTTACATTCATTTAAAATATGCCACAAAACTGTTTCTAATAAACTGTAAGCCATTTTTCTTAGTTTCTCAAATAATAAAATTGCCATAAGCAACCATATACATACTACGTCTTTGACTTGGCGGCAGAGGCAGCAAGTTATTAAAATCAATTCTGCTTACGCTGCCAATTCCAAAACCTACGATTACAATTTATATTAATTTCATTATTTCGTCGGAACTCATATTAAAGTCAAAAAATCAACAACGCACCATAAATCCAATAAAACAGAATGAATATTGTTCAACTTTACCTCCATAACAATTTAAAAAATATAACTAAGCGTGTTTGAGTAGACCTTTTTACCGCTAACGTTTAGATGAAATATTTTAAATGTTTTTATTTGTGTAGTTAAATTTATAATTTAAAATTATAAAATTATAGAATGTATTATTTATTAAGTTCATGTTGATTTTATACAAATAAAACTGCAAATTATAGCAAACATTGTTTTTTGTTTTTTTTTTATAGGCGTAGTGGCAGAGTGTCATTACGAACCATAAAGCAAATACTGCCTCTAGTTTTTTTTAATGGATGAATGCCACGATGCTGTGTCACAAATATCTGTGAAATGAAAATTAAAAAAGAGGACTTTGCCGGCCTAGGCCTGCAAGATGTGTATGAAATTCCATTAACGACCTTTTGTCCTAGCCGCACCTGAAACGTCATACTTCGCAGCCTATTATAAGGAACATAACATCAATATTTCATTGCATGTTTGAGAAAAAATTATTTTCCATGCGAAGCTGAACACTGAGAAAAAAATCTAACAAAAACACACTTAGAATTACAAAAATAAAACTTAATCCGGGGACAAGGAGAGACAACTAATAGGAACAAATTGACTTTTGCAATTTCCATTTAGTAGGAAATACAACTTCTATATTTGTAATTTGAAGTATGCTAGAGTAATTTCAGAAATTTGGTTTTGTTATTCCGAGAGGTGCTTTAGCAATATCGGAGGTGATGACGTCATGGGTGAAAACTAACCGTTTTGTAATTCTAAGCGTGCTTTAGCAATATCGGAGACGATGACGTCATAGGTTTTACTAAACTGTACTGCGATTCCAAGCTAGCTGTTGTTATTCTAGAGATAATGACGTCACAGGCAAAAACTAAACTGTTTGCAATTCCTCCGCCCCTAGCAAACGGGCGCCGCGAGAGCATGTCGCGCGCGTGGTAGCTACCCGTCTCTATTTCTGTCTGTATTAATAAAAAAGCGTTTGGTAGTATATCTCTGTACTAAAGAGGCACTATAAAAGCCTGTCGAGATATTCTACCCATTCCTTTCTTATTCATACAGTCAGAAAGAGACTAGTATTTATTACGCGCGCAACATGCTCTCGCGGCGCACCTGTGCTAGGGAGGTTGGAATTGCAAACAGTTTAGATTTACCTATTATGATGTCATTATCACTAGAATAACAACAGCTAGCTCGAAGTTGCAGAACAATATATTCCTGTAGACACCAACTACACAGTAGGTCGCGGGTTAATATGTCCATGGCCCACAATATATCCTAAATTTATTATTTAACTTAAGTATGTTTTAAACAAAGAAGACACGAGACACGCCCGCCCGACATCCGACACAATACTAACTCTAACCAAATGAACGTAGCAAGTAGTAAATTTTACTAAAATCACTAACATTCGTTTCGCTGTGTTGGTAAGTTGGTATTACAAAACTCGTTTAGTGATTGGTACAACAATGAACATAAACACAACAAGTCTATCTACTAAATACCAGTAAACTTTGTAATGTCGCTATAGTAACAACTGAATTGTTATTTTAAATGGGGTAATGTTATTCCCGCGAACTCGTTTTTTAGATATTACAAAACTATGTAAGTGAGACATTTACTAAAATCATAACTTGAAATCACAGATGCTTTTTTCCAAAAATCACAAACTTTACTAGTAAAAATCGGAGAATTTTAGTAGTAATAAAAATGGATTGTAACAAATACTGAACTTTGTTTAATGCTCCATTTACTAAAGTCTGTTTGCTGAAATTAGATTTAGTATTACTGAGCTGTTTGTAGAAATAAATAAATTTTACAGAAATAGTGAAACTTCCATGATTACTACTAAAACTTCATTTTTTCCCCCAGTACAGAACTGTTTATTAATTCCTGGTGATGATTTTTCTCTCAGTGAACTTGAGCAAAAATGGTATTGTATGTCCACGTGTTCTCCTCTACAGGTTGCATTTCTTAACCGAGTTCCGTGTTAATTTTGTGAGCAGATTCGATAGTTAAATAGATTTTTTAAATATGTAGTTGAATAATTAGCATACTCCGGAATTTTAGGTGCGGAAATGATTTTGTCAAAATAGTTACCCAAAATTGAAAAAATAGGTAGTTACTGTAGTTAGCTCCAAATGTACTTAGAAGTGTTAAAATAGTTTCTGTTTTTACAGTTTAAAGGAACCTATTTTTTGGCTAGTGTAAAACATTCCCGCACCTTAAATCCGGGGTACCTATTTATCATATATATATAAAATTGAAAAACCAGAACGGGATAAAAAACGAGCGAAGAAGAGAGATGGCGCCTTACAAATTTCTAAAAAAGTTTTTGACACGTATCTCGAATACAACGCACGTATGATAAGAAAAAACTGTTTTAATCTATTATCTACATATGAGAATAAAACTAGAACATAAAAACTATCGCTTTCGATGCGTATTTAATTTACAATAAGGAAAAGAAATTTTCATAACAATCTTCATTTTACGACTTCGACCATTTCTCGGGAACTCTCGGTTGCTTTCGTTTGGCGGTGCTACAGATTAGACCAAATAATCCGTAAGTTAAAGTAAACTAAATTATGTTTGTCATGTTGGTATACAGGTATTTCTGAGTTTTTTTACACGAAGTAAAATAAAAAGTGCTGCCAACCTCAACCTTAGTCCATAGCCCATACGAGTGAATTATGCCATTTATGACATATCAATCAAATTAATATTATCGTATGATTATCGTGTTAATAATTTGTATTTTATTGTTTTAAATTTCTTTATGAGTTATTATTATTCAGATTGATTGTCATGGCTCGGCAAACATTGTCATTCGTCCAGGGAAAGGGCTGCCGAGATGAGCCAAAAATACAAAGTTATAGAATGGGACACGAGCGTACCTGGGACAACAAAATGGGAGACGCCCGATGGCGAGAGCTGTCGCAAGATCGCAAGAAACATGACGTGATCTGGTATCGGAGGCCAGGTGAGTCCTTTGGATCGTTGCGTCACCTTAGCCGTAGTAATGTTAAGATCCAGAAAGGGAAATGGGGACTACCTACGTTTGTATGAAAAGGCGATTTATGGGTGGTGGTCGTCCATATTCGTGGCTTAAAGCGGAAAATAAGTAATCTAATGAACGTTTTTGCAACTAGGCTTACAACAATAAGTAATAATTTTATGTTAAAACAAGTTTTAAATAAATACCTACGTACGTTATAAGAAATTTTCGAATTAAGTTATCCAAATAACGGCTACCTACTTGACAAATAAGAAATCCTTATCACAGTTATAAACCCTGGCAGGGATACATAATAATGTCGGTATTTAACTAAACATAAGACAAACTCTTTATTTCATTTACGCGAGCGGAGCTGCGGGCCCGTCTAGTTAGTAATAGAACCTACTATATCTTGATTTACTTATTGCATTTATAAAAGGCAAGGGATGAAAAAATAGCGCATATTGTGGAATGTATATTGATTGCCATATGATTGAAAAAAAAATTACGTAAACTATTTAGATTGAATTGTGATTGGATTTTCTGTGAAAGTACATATATCTCCTGAATGCTTTCAAACCTACAAATAAACTCCAACCAAATTAGGTCCGGACTCGTTTTAATCCAGTTCGCCACGTCTACCATAAGTCTCTTGATGTGACGTCGGGTATCCATGGGATTACATTCACCCGGCGTCCGCCGAACACCTACTTACTTATTTGTCGCGAGAAATTATTAACAATGCTTTTATACGGGATTTTACAAAATCAAGTTAACTGCGACCTTGCTTGTCACCGATTTGGAGATATACGAATAGAAGCATAAAGTTTAATCTGGTTTGGCTCTACTACTGGAAACTTTCACTTCACCACGTAATTCACCACAATAAACATTATTTAGCTTTAGCTTTGTTTGCGATTGCAGAAAAAAAAATGCGGACTTCGAAGAAACGCATATACCTACATATGTTAGCGTATCATCTGGTTGCAATTTTCAATTTTCCTTGAAACTCTCACCAAGTATAGGCCACGGTGTCTTCGGTACTGTACACGGTGTGTTTATTTTACCACCACCATGAAACAGTCTTGACCAACGGACTCACAGATGGATATAGAAATGATGCAAAATGCTTACAGTATATATGACTTGACAAAAGTGGGTACTAGTTATTTCCTATGCTTGAATTATTTAATCGTCTGTATTCAAGAATATCAGAATTAGAATTCTATTAAATATAAAGTTTAGAATCTTGCATTTAAACAAGAATATCGTTTAAAAAATGAAACGAACAAAAGCGTTCACAGTCAAAGTTGGAATCATCACGTCACGTGTGTCAACTTTCAACATGAACACAACACGATACGGCACAAGAATACGGCAAAAATATTTGACGTATATACGTATTGGAGGAAGTGACGGAGTCCCCCAAGGCATGAACTGAACGCATGTTCTGCGATATTCGTGTCAAACGCAGCATGTGCGCTGAAAATTCGCGCCACTAGCTCACCCCGAGGCGAAAACGTTCAAACAATCGCGATAGGCAAAACTGTACCTATTAAATATATTAAAACGGGTCGCCATCGTCACGCAGAGTGGAAACGTCGGTCCGCCAATTGAATCGTCATAAAGCGAAATCCTCGACTCACGGAAGTTATGTTATTAAAAAAGATACTTTAAGTATCTTTAGGTAGGTACCTAGTTACATCCATTCTATATTACATTTTAAACGATAGGTAATCGAAAACCTAGTGCGTAGCCAAGATGACAATCGTTCGCTCCGTGGCGAACGATACGGTAGTCTCTCTCTATCACTCTTCCATATTAGTGCAACAGAGACATTGGCGTTTCGTTCGCAACGGAGCGTAAGCGATTGGCATCTTGGTTAAGCGCCCTGGGAGTTCTCTAATCGATAACGTAATGTAATTAATACGGTTCGGGCTCGCAAAATTACTTGTAAACTGTAATTAATGATAGATACGAAACTTGCATAGTTTTCGGATCCAAACTTATTTGACTAACAAATGAGGGAAGTAGGTAAGTACCCGAGTCAATTTATTGGTTTTAGGTGTTCAGAAATATGTTGAATCGTACCAATAAAGGATTTAATTTTTAGTTTGGTATTACTAAGTAATAACATATTGGAGAACCGGGTACTTATTTGGAGTTGTTCGCTACGTACATGTGACACTCCTGAAGCGGTTATACCTATAAGTTACCTTTTCTACCAGGCGGTTGGTGCCTTCATTTATTTAATGGATCCTAAGTATTACCGGGTTTATTATGTCAATCACATTATGTTCATTGATGGTTTAACATAGGTTAATCGAAAACAATAATAAATCTGTCCTTGTAATAAGTACATAATATAAATATTATAGACAATATTACACAAATCGACCTAATCGCACAGTGAGCTCCATAGGCCTTGTGTGATGGCTACTTGGCTACTATGATACATATAATATATAGATAATGTACATTTATAAAATACATCAGACCACATACATAACTCAGGAACAATTATTTGAGGTGCGGTGTTTAAAAGCTTTTACCAGGATTTGAACCCGGGACATCCTGCTTCGAAGGCAGGGTCACTAGAGGAGGACGTCGAATCAAATAATTGAAAAATGTTTATCAATTTAAATAATGGGTAATGAGGGCCCATATACAATTGATAATTAATAATTACTTGTTCTTAAATATATGTATATGTCGCAGTCGGATCGTATAATCCGCCGTATTACATTACGGCTAGCCGTTTTCAAAAACAGGGGCGTTTTGAAATGCGGCGGTTTAACGATTAGCCGGATTGAATGCGGCTGAATGAGAATCCGCCGGAATGTATTCGGCGCCATACGTTCTTCAACAGGGCTAGCCGTAATGTAATAAAGCGAGTCATTAGCCGCCGCTTTGACAGTTTTTAGTTCCCATTTTTAACACCCGTGGCGCTGCCTGACAAACTCTGGGGTGTCCATCAAATCTGGAGTTCGTCGGACTGTTTCTTTTCAATAAACATTTCCTTCGCAACTTAACTAGACAGGAGCCCCGCGGGGCTACTATTTCTGAGCGGTTTGCCCTTCGGGCATCTGAAGCTACCTAACGAACCTAACCTACCCAAGTAACACACAAGCAGGATAATAGAGTAAAATTATCATCTTATTCAAATTATGATTGCATAAATTTTGTGTATAAGCGGTGGAAATTACTAAATTCGGAATAAAGAAATATGTGGGCCTAGCCCAGGGCCTATATACCAATTAATGCTGAATACATTTTGCATAGTATCGGTTTTGCATATTAAAACTGAATATTACTTATTTCTTACACAGTTAGTCGGACATTATTCAGCTTAAAGCATTTGTGGTTACTAAAAGCTGAATAATAGCGGCATTAGCAGCAATTAGCTGTATATATTCTGTGTTGTGGAGGGTGGGTGGTGGTCTTCTTCCCCCACGATGACCAGTCGGCTTGGGGGAGGTTTTCTATTTGTTGCTTTAGATAAATTTGTGGTAGTTGCTGCAGTTTGGTACGTGCACCAAAGGATAGATGGACTAAAAAGGTTACTACATGGTCTGGCCCAGTTAACTATAGAAATAAAGGGCGCCCCCGGGAACGGTGGGTTGGAGACATAGAAAAAACAGCAGGAAAAGACTGGCAAAACAAAGCAGGAGACCGTAAAATCTGGAGATCACTGGAGGAGGCCTATACCCGGACAGGGGCCTTAACTTACTGAGAAAACTTCAACTACATATTTAACCAAACGCAATTGAAAATATTTGTAATTTAAGGAAAGAAAAGGCTTAATAATAATAATGAGGCTTAATTAAGCCCGCAGGGCAGCTTGTGGCGAGCTGTTGGGGAGTAACGACCCCACGGACCCGAGTGCTCCCGAGAGTCGGTCAGGGTCTCCGTCTCCGGCGTGTCTTCGTCGGTCGGAGTGGACCCCAAGGGGACCCGCAGGGCTCTCAGCTCTGGCTTGCCTTCATTGGCCGTCCAGAGAGGAGTCGCTAGAGCTATATGCTCCAGGGGTGGAAGTGAAAGATGCATAAGACGCGAGTTGGCACAGTGGCTGGTAACAGCCACTGGGTAGAAAGCGGCGCACACCTCTCGACACCCCTCAGCCGCTCACACCGATGTTGCTCCTGGTCGTCTTTACGACGGCAGTTTCAGGGGCCCATCTAGTCAGCGGCGAGTCACCGCCTGCCTCGATGACGGTGTTAACATTGTTATGGCAGGTGTCCGGACCTCTTTTACAATAGCCCAATCTCATTGTCCACCCAAACATCAATCCATAGACCGGTCTACTGTTCACTTTTTCTACAATAGTCCCAATGCCTGCTGAGACCGGTTCATGGGTGTCTATTGTTGCGCCTGTGAACGGGTTCCAGCAGGCGTTCTACATGACATTAAAGCTCTCCAAAGGGCCTCTACGTGTTGGATCTATATCCCCACGCAAGCCTATGAAAAGACCGGGATTTATAGGCCCGTGATATCTAAGGAGATACAAATAATAATAATAATAATTCTGTGTTGTGAGATATTATATTATAGTATTATGTATTATATTATAGTGTTATGTATTGTAGTATTATGTTATTGTATTATAGTGTGTGATATTATATTATATTATAGTGTTCTGTTTTGTGTTGTAATATATTTTTATATAATATGTATGCTAGTTTTAAGGTATTTATGTATGGGCCATTAGTTGCCTGAAATAAAGATTTTCATTTTCATTTTCATTTCATTAAGCAGACAATATTAAGAAAAATGTGATAGTGGCTACTAAATGCTGAAAAGAAGCGTCGGTGGAGACTTTCAACAGTATAAAAGCGGTTGCAGTTTCTGTTTTAATGCTAGTTTTTGAATAAAGGTGGACGCTATTACTGGAAGCTGTAATGAAATCCAAATCTTATTTGTTATTCAGTAGCTGCATATATATGTTAATTATGGCTTTTATAGACATAACGTCTGAATAATAAATACTAAAACAACACTTATACTTAAGTTATAGCGATTTTAGTACACATGTACTATATTTTCTTGCTAAAAGCTGCAAAATGAACGCAATGACAAGCGCTATTCAAACTACTGCTTAGTATCAACAAGTGCGCGGTGGAGAGGGTTCCGTACCCAAGTAACACACAAGCAGGATAATAGAGTAAAATTATCATCTTATTCAAATTATGATTGCATAAATTTTGTGTATAAGCGGTGGAAATTACTAAATTCGGAATAAGAAAATATGTGGGCCTAGTGGGGCCTATATACCAATAAATGCTGAATAAATTTTGCATAGTATCGGTTTTGCATATTAAAGCTGAATAATACTTATTTCTTACACAGTTAGTTAGACATTATTCAGCTTAAAGCATTTGTGGTTACTAAAAGCTGCATAATAGCAGCATTAGCAGCAATTAGCTGTATATATTTTGTGTTGTGAGATATTAAGCAGACAATATTAAGAAAAATGTGATAGTGGCTAATGCTGAAAAGAAGCGTCGGTGAAGACTTTCGACTGTATAAAAGCGGTTGCAGTTTCTGTTTTAATGCTAGTTTTTGAATAAAGGTGGACGCTATTCCTGGAAACTGTAATGAAATCCACATATTATTTGTTATTCAGTAGCTGCATATATGGGTTAGTTATGGCTTTTATAGACATAACGTCTGAATAATAAATACTAAAACAACACTTATACTTAAGTTATAGCGATTTTAGTACACATATACTATCTTTTCTTGCTAAAAGCTGCAAAATGAACGCAATGAGAAGCGCTATTCAAACTACTGCTTAGTATCAACAAATGCGCGGTGGAGAGGGTTCCGTAGCTTTATACACGGTCAACAGTGCTACTTGAGCCTGATTGCTTTGAGCTTGAGCGTGTTTTTATTTTATTTTGAACGCATCTTGCGTATTTATTCTTTAATCCAACCATTATTAAAAAAATCGAGGTTTAGTTTTCTTAACAATTCTCTTCGATTGGTTATTTTACACAAGATGCATTGTCGTTTAATGACGTAAAACAATTGCTAGCTACCATCGTAAACACTGTTAACTGACCATTTACATACCTTACTGCAACGAGATAAAGTTTACCAATGGCCATTTAAGGTTGTTGCTAGTTGGCAAACAAGGTGTCAAATGCTAGTTATTGAAATTGTTGCATTAAAAACTTGTAGACTGGACTGGGTATGAGAAAAATTAAATAATCACCCCCATTAAAATATAGCGAAATCGATTCTCCACAATCGATCAATCGATTTTGAACAGACTGTTTATGTTTCAAGTGGGTCTACTCATACCCATCCCACACTATACTCGTACTCATAACTTTAAACAATACTGCCCATACCAAACTATACTTGTACTCATACCCGTGATACCCGCTACTAATATACCCGCACCTTCGCACCTATACCATATTGATATTCATACCATACTCGTAACCACACCATACTCATACAATACACATCTTCGTATTCACTTCGTACATCTTTGCGTATACCTTTACCTACTACATATTTGTCGGAACTGATAACTGAAAAAATAACTGTGTAATCTGCCGTGCCCCCAGATTTATCATATAACTTAAATATTATATTGCGTTTATAATATTAGTAGGAAGTAGGATTGAATATTGCCCGTGTTACATACCTATAATGTTCCTCATCAAACTAGTGAGGATCTATGTGGTTTTTACTATTTGTGTACAGAACCCTAATAGGCTTTAAGATTGAGAAAATAATTACTATTATACTGATGTTATTCAAAACTTGTTGTTCTAAAACCATTATTATCTAACATGTAGCTTAGTAACGCGAATAATGTGAATGCTTATTCAGAAATTTAGCATAAAATAGCTGTGGCAGCAGCTTATATTCAGCACAGGCGGACGCCATTACGGTTGCTCATATTCTAACCTCTACAATTATATAGGAATTGAAAATGAACTGAAAATCCCATTTTTATTCATTTATAAAACTAATTTTATATTAGCATAACTTGTTTAAGTACATTTTCTATCACTAAAACATCTAAACACCGCAAAAAAATTACAAATTTAAAAGTAGAGTAGTAAATTTTCTATACTTAGTTTTTAAACAGTGCATTATTTACGCGGCGCTTTAAAGTTTTAAATAAAATGTATATATATATATTAACAGTAAAGTCGCATGCGCAATGAAATTGAAGTTATGTAAACATCAAATAAATATATGGGTGATGTCCTCCTTATTTTGTAAGTATTCACTTCAGAAACTACACTTTGACACGAGTTCATAAATTAAAATGGAAGACAAATCATTGATTTAACACAAATATCTGAATATATTTTCTGTAAAAGTGCACGTTGGAACCAAACGCTTCATAACGTGTGAATAACTGATGCATTGTGTACAAAGCTGGATAACTTTGGTTTAAAAGCGGTATAGAAGCTTTTGACAGCCTCTATACAAGTGTTATTCAGCGATTCAATGTGTGGGCACACACTTATACAGCTATTACATTACTGTTATTCAGTAATAAGCGGCGTGGGCTAGCCCACTTTGCGCCCAAACCTTCTGTATAACGTCTGTATAAGCGCTTATACAGACGATATACAGCTACCTTATACAGCATACAGTACGGCATGCTCTATTATTCAAACAATATTCAGCTACTTTTGTGTTACTTGGGTACCTACCTATTGATTTAGTGAGACGTCCGTGAAAACATTACACTTTGGGGAAAAAAGCGTAGGTAGGTAAGTACGAGTAGGTTAGGTTCGTTAGGTAGCTTCAGATGCCCGAAGGGCAAACCGCCCAGAAATAGGAGCCCCGCTTGCGGGGCTCCGTCTTTTTAAGTTGTGAAGGAAATGTTTTGGAAAAGAAACACATGTAGTGCGGTGGGACCATGGTAAAAATAAATTAAATTGCAAACATTGTCAAACTCCGGTTACGTAGGCGACCGAAAGAACTGGTCACTCTACAATCTAAAATAGTATTACGATGCGGCTAAACGTAGGCCGCCTTATTGAAGAACGTATCGCAATGACAATCCGGCTAATCATCGAGCCGCCGCATTGCAAAACGCCCCTGTTTTTGAAAACGGCTCGCCGTAATGTAATACGGCGGATTATACGATCTGACTACGACATATACATAGTTACTAATTTCTGCCTGCGACTTCGTCATCTTACAATTATAATTTCTAAAATACTTACCACTTTCCTTACATAGTAAATTACACCGCTTTTTCACTGCCTTGTTTTCCGAGACAAAAACTATTCTTTAAGTATCCTTCCTCGGGCTGAAACGGTTTCCATACCAAATCTCATCTAAATCGGTTCAAAGTGTTAAGAGGTGACAGACAGGGAAACAGAGTTATTTCTGCATTTATAATATTGGGATGGATACATACATTTCCATTTCTAAAGCAGTCTACATATTCCTCATGCACACATTCTGCAGCGGCGTCCAAATTGTCGACATCGCCATTGAAGCGAAGGCTTAATCTATAAGTGTAAGGCCTGAGTGGACGCTCGGAGCGGAGCGTTCGGCGGGGCGTGCAGCGTGGCGTCGGGCTCACAAGTGATTTGAGCAGCGTGCACTAAGGCCGCTCCTATACGTTTGCATTTGTTTAAAGGGGCCCACTGATTAACAGTCCGCCGGACGGTATCGGTCTGTCAGTTAGAGCAAAATTTTGACAGCTCCGAACAACTGACAGGCCGATACCGCCCGGCGGACTGTTAATCAGTGAGCCCCTTAACATGCACGCCGCACGCCCCGCCCCGCTGCACGCCCAACTCGAGCGTCCACTCAGGCCTTACACTAACTGTTGGTGTTGGCACGACGCCAGTCACAAACAATTACTAACCGTGTATTCTCATTGGCTACACTAGCCTGGGCGAGTCGAGCTCTTAGGCAAACCAATGTAATCTGATCTCAATCGTGTGATACCTACACAATTTTTTAAGAAAATTAAATTCAGTCGCGTATTGACGTTTCTTTATTGGAATCAGGACCTACACAATGTAAAATATGGTACTAAACTCTTCACTTCACTATAATGGATGGATGGATGGAGTTACTGGAGAAATCGTCTTTGTGGCATCCAGATATCAGCAATCGTAAGCGGTAAAAATCATCGACCATCAAACGGGTCGAGAGTACGTAACCTCACATAGGTACCTACGTACAACACAACAACAAACTGTAAACGATTGAAAGTTGAACGTGGTTAAGCCTTAAATCGCTAAAATAATTTGTGATTCAATCAATAAATATATTATGTAAATTCGAAAACGCTTTAACACTGACTCGATTGGACGTTAATAAATTTCAACGACGGCCTAGTGTTATTTCGAAAAGAGTAAATTTGACCTCGCCTACGTTTGGCAAGCGATGGGAATGACATCCCTGGTGCATGCTGTACTCCATAAATGGAGACTACAGTCAGAGAGCATTCATTCATTCATTCAAACATACAGGAGGATTAACTACAGATGGAGACTTTTTCAATGCAGGGTGCAAATCTACATGACTTGTCATCGGCATATCAATATGAATATGACCATTTTTACGTACATAGTGAAATATTAACAGATGTAGCTAGAAACAGTTTCAGTGAATGTTATTATTTTTTTTTCGAAATTATCTACAGTAAATTAAATGATTGATTACAATGTTTTAATACAAACCACCAATGATAACTGGCAATGTGCCAGTCATGCGTTTAACGACTTCTTACGCGGACAACTTACATACTACGCGCGCGGGCGTTTTTTATTTTCTACTCATTTCCTCAAAGGTTGATTAGATGAGATCTCATATAGGGATAAGTTCGCCTTTGTTGTAAGTAATTCTCTTTGTAACTGTGTTTGTCTCGTATTTGTTTTTCTATGTACAATAAAGAATATACATACATACATATACTTACATGGTACATTCTATGATGTTGGCAAAGACTAGGTAGTAGTTATAGTAAGAACTTAAATATGGCGTGAATACTTTTTGCCTAAACTATTGGATTTAATTTAGGTATAAAGAAAGTGGGTACCTACTATTTAGAAATTAAGTTATAGTGTAAATAACATTATTTGCGGTATTTGACGTCTGTCACTCACAACAGCAATACTACGTGAAATGTTTTGCACATCGAAATCACAAAGGAAAACAACTGCACTGCGAACGTTTACGTTCTACGTCTTTTTTTTTTAATTTTAGGGTTGGCCGGACACCACCGTTATGAATCGGTAGTCGTCTAAGTAAATCGATATGAATTTTTCATTTTTCTTTTAATAAAAATAAGGAAAAGGTGGATAATTAACTGTAAATATGGATATATTTATCGTCACTTAACAGACAACAAATTTGACACAGAAATAACATAAATAAACTTTAAAATAGATCCCCAGTTAGTTTCAATTTTGACAATGGGTGCGACCTACTCGGTCGGTGTATTAAATACACCGACCGACCGGTAGCTTGCGGGAAAACCATATAATTCTAGCTTTATTTAAATCTCAAATAAAAATTCATTATACGTCACAATTCGATACCTCAGTCTACGTGCCATCCAATCGTAATCGCTTGCTGTGCCAATCGATTTGCGTTAGTTACATCTCTATATACGTCAGTCATAATGTGTCAAATACCGCAAATAATGTTATTTACACTATAGTTAACTTCAACATAGGCCTAAACAATTATTTTGTAATTATGGTCATAAGCACGATTTCAGTATACATTTAAGCAGCTGTGCGATAAAACAACCTTTTATCAACAACCTACATAATTAAGCACTAGGTATAACGATCGAAAAGGCTTTGTTTCATGGTATTCATAAAACCGTTTTTACACAAAGGGCGCCGTGGAAACTCTGTTAGCTCGCGTGCTACAAATAATGGCACATTTAGGCCAAGACAAATTATTTTAGGTTAAGTAAATACTAGTAGTGATGTTACGCATTCTAAAATAGGCGTATTCAGTAAGGTGATATCAATATCACACACACACACGCACACACACACACACACAAGCACGCAGCACAGTACAGTAGTAGTATTTTTCGTCCCAATGCAATCCAGTCGTGTACCGCAATGCAGTTGTCACGCAGCACAGTATAAAAAAATCTTAATTACGCTGAAAAAAGTTGTACAAACTGTCAGAAACATTCAAAAGAAAGATGGCATCTCATATCAATCATATCATCGGTAAATAAATACAGATTACAATTACTAAGGTTGGTATTTATATAGTTAGGTAGGGGTGGTGTGTTGTTTATGTTTACTCTTCATGCATCGTTTCACTAGTTGGTAGGTATTTACGGCTACAAACGTTAATTTAGCGTGAGTAAATTATATTTATTTCATAACCTTTGACCAAAGTACCTACACAAGTCAAATTTAATGTGAACAAACATATGAAATGTGTGATATCTAAAGCAGATGCCGAGTGCAAACGAGGAAACCAATACAAGAGTGTTCTCCGTTTGTAAATAGTTGAAAGGGTCGCATACATGGGAATACTCTAGAACTCCACTCGCCTGCGCTTGTTAAGTAGTTGAAATATCTCCATACACGAAATGCCAGGGCTCGCGTGTAAAGCTATAGCGTTCGTTTTAATTTACGATCGCCGGAACACCGTAACAGCCGCAATAGCCTCATGCAACAGTATAAGCAGGTTACCTAAATGTAAACAACCGATAAATAATCATGAGATAAAAGTACACGGAAAAAATCTAGAAGACTTCTAGTTCTGCACCTAGCACGTTTCATCTTCATACGGTACATCAAGCAAGCAAGACTTGCTAGACATGCAAGTGTAAACGCCACACGTTCACCGTCGTACAATGGTTCTAATAAATAACTGGCAGATTAAGGTATCGTAAGAGTTATCACAAATCCAACATCAGCATCAAACGCGTCAAGGAGGCTTGCCTCTAAGTTCGGCTCAGCTTTAGCGCACGAAAAGAATGGGTTTGGAAAGCTCTGAGCTCAACAGACCGAATACAGAAATTGATTGGTCAAAGCCTAGAGGATAACTTTCTAAATAGGGGAATTGTATAAGGGATGTACCCTACGTTTAGGTTCACTGAAGAAGATCTCTTGAAAGCTACTTCTCGAGAAAGACAGTGATGTTTTTGCGTGCCGTTTTACCTAGTGTTAAACTTTTTTATCCCCACCCACAAGATGGACAGACGACCTTGTTAAGTTCACCGGAGGACGCTGGATGCGGGTCGCTGCCAACCGGTACGAATGGTACCAAGGGGGAGGCCTATGTTCAGCAGTGGACGTCTTATGGCTGAGATGATGATGATGATGATGAAACTTTTTTATCATCCCATGTACCTAACCATGTTTCTGACAAAATATTTTTTTTTTATTTCAATCTCAATGCCACAAAAATATAACTTATTTGATCTGTTTAAAGAATAAAGAACCTACTTAAAAGGCTAATCGCGCTCGCGATTTGCACCTCTCCGTCATCCCCTATCCGTTGTGCGGCTCATCTTTTATCTCAGACATAAATAAATAGTTGCTGTGGATAGTTGATGCCTCGCTGTACTGAATATTTTGGAAATTAACAACTTCATAGACACTGGCCTTCGTTGTACTTTAGCCCCATTTTATTTTACGAATACATTTGTTATATTTGGATTCTCGTATAAAACATTTCATTCACCTCCAACATATTATAGCAACCATTACGATATTTTATTACAACCGTTTGGTTATAAAATGAGTTTGGAAGAATACATATTTTAAGGGCATATATGACAAAAGGACTGTTTACCATTCGCGATGCGTGGGGATTAAATAATTCTAAAGCCGAAAGCTGTATGAGGAGGTACAGCAAATAAAATCATAATATATATTTCAGTATGAAAGGAACCTTTTGCATACAGGCCACTGTTTTATTTATGTATGTACATATAAGCATGTTTTGGTTAGAGATTGTTATTTAATAAGGTTTCGTTTCGTTTGTATTAACAATTTATGGTTACATAAATAAAATTATGAATACAATGTTTATTTTTTCAAATATAATAACTGAATTATACATTTACTTCGTATTGCGTTTTGTTACGGAACCCCCCCGACTCGCAATTGGCTTGTTTGTAAAATAATCATTAGTAGGTAATTATTAACGGTTGCCGTCAACTTTCCACTTTTAACTTTTTTAATAATTAATAATTTAGTTTATTGTACATTGTACGAGTTGTTTAATACTAGAATATTCAAGCATAGTAATTGAGCACCACACTTTAACAAAAAAACTGGTGCCTAATGGCAATTATTTCCAAATCAGTGACACGCCATTGATACGGACCTATTTAAATAGGTATGTGGCTAATGATATATCGTCAGGTGACAAACAAAACTCACAAATTACTTATTTTAGTACCAATATGGTTCACTATGACGTCTATGACTATGAACTTGTGGTGGTCACCTAAAGATGTAGGTACCTACAAATTTTAAATAGTCATGTTTTTTTATTAGGAACAGAATTTATTTTTTGATATAAAAAATGTAAATAAAAATATTAAATCGTAAAGACAATGACAGTGTAAAACATAAATGCATGAAATAAAGGCTATTATTATATAACTATAATAGGTACAGCAATAAGATGGTACTTACGCAAATATTATCAAACCACGATAAGAATGGGATTGAGGACATATATATTTTTTCAGTAACTACGTATATTAGACCACAACGCCATCTCACGGTAAGCCTTCAAAGCTTGTACACACGTTTCATCTCCATTTGAAAGGGGTTTGCTGAACTCGACACGCTTCCACCACCTCCGTATATTCCGGGAAAGCGCCACTAGGTGGCTCTTGCTGTCGTCTTTTCAACATTTAATTAATATTAATTCTAATGAATATTATTATTTGTATGTCTTTCCCATCACGGAACAATGGTGTTCCGGACCTTTGGGAGGCGTGCGCGGAGCCGAAGCCAACACGTAGAGGCTCTTTTGACACTTTAATGAAATGTAAGGGGAACACCGAGCGGAGGCTGCCCATGCCCGTGTCATGGGACGCACGCAGAGGCAGCACCCGCCAGGGTGTAAGGACTATTGAGAGTTGATGGAATCTAAAATGAACTAGGTTATTGGGTGAAAGCGATGGACTACGAACTGAGCTATGGGGTAAAAAACCGGACGCCTGCCTAATAAAACGGTATGCAATTTTATTTCCGGCAGACGGTGACTCGCCCTCACAAGATGGGCCCCCACAAAAAGCGACATCTAGGATGGCTCATTCTAATGAATGTGAACCCTCGTCAATTATTGCGCCCAATGAAAGAGTGAATGTGATAAGATTGATAACTCCAACCAAACAGCCAAACTCTCAACTTGATAGATACCAAAAAAGACATCAAGCCCAAGTAAAACATTTTTGTTCTAAGCCTAATCTATAGATTATCTTGCTAACTCTTACTTAAAATTTCCTTTGCTCCGAAGTATCAACTAGGCAATAATTCCAATAATTGTGTGCCCTTTCGCCACCTAGGTTACGGACAACTATATAAGTATAAAGTTACGATCATGAGTCTGGTAACTTCCAAAAATATTTTAAAATTTACACCAATGCAACTTTAAAAAAACCATCTTACGACATTGAAAAGTAAAAAAGACATGCATCACCAGGGTGACTAGCTGAGTAGAGATTTGAGCCCACTTTATATTTTACAAAACATTCGACTTTAAATCAACTGAATTTAAAGCTATGACAGAGTTAACCTTTTCGACGCCGTGTCAAACACAAAAGCTGTCACTCAGACGCCACGTCACCGAAGTGTCAAAACTGAAATTAAACTTTATGCATATGTACGTAGGTCTATGTTGCTTTGTGGTCCGTGTCCGATTAATCGGTCTTTGGCGTTGAACCTGCGGTGCGGATATATCGGTCATTGCCGTCCAAAAGGTTAATATGGCAGCGCAATACTCGAAACAAAAATAAAAACATATGTTGATACTAGTACACGACCGTATGCATCAATGGGTTTGATGGATTTGATCGATTTTTCTTTATGAAAATAGGAATTTAATACGCTTCACAGAGGCAAAGTGCAACCACAAAACAACGAATTCAGGAAAGATTGTATCAATTAGCTTTGACGTATGTTTAGAGATTTTGTGTGTCACTCGAGAGCAAAGTTTTTTAGCCGTCGCAGCGGTCAAGATTCCACTTTTCGAACCACTCGCTACACTCGTGGTTCAATGTTAGAACCTTTCGCTTTTAACATGAGTCACTGACAGACAGTGTCAAAACTTAGAATAAATTTAAAAGTGGAAAAATTACTGTCTTGGGTAAGACTTGAACTCACGGCCTCTGGATCGATACTCCAGCGCCCTGCCATCTGAGCCACCAAGACCACATCCATAACCAGCAAATCTTTCCACCATATTATAGGTCAAGGGGACTTTAGCGACATCTACCGCAAGAGTGTTACACTTCTTAAACGGCTACCGGAGTTCCAAGTCATATTGGAAATTCACCAGTTACGATGTGCTACCCATACTAATTTTTAAATTTTTAAGCTTAATAGCATCGTTCGCAGACGTTACTGCTTGTTAAAAATTAAAATGCGTGTCAAAACTGACATAATATTATACGACATAGTATGTCTCACAACAGTTTAAATCCGAAAACTGACATACACTCTAACGTCTACGTAATTTACTTTCTATACATTCTATACTATACATGTCAGTACAAACGAGATGCATAGAAAGTAAGTTACGTAAATTAAACGTAATTATACAGCTGATAAGACGTATTGATCTTTATTTTATCTATGTAAAAGATCACAACCTAGCCAATTTAAAATCTTATTTAGACAAGTACCTAGTTGTTTTCATTCCACCTTAAAGTATGATCGCGTGAACTGAGTTGTAAAGTTCAAACGAGCTCGTAAGGAATGGATATGACGAAATGAAATGACTAGCGCTCACTTCAGCAGACATCTTTATGGGATATGGGTACTTACTTTGCAACGAGTTGTGCTACCTTTATATAGTTACCTACTTATTTGAAATACAGTGTTGCCCTTTATAGAATACGAGTTATTTCGTAACGTACACTCAAAGAGAATGATGATGATGTCCTCCCAGACGTATCCGTCGACGGCGACATCCTGACAAATCAAAAAGGGTCTTAACACTCTTAACTATCACGTGCGTGGGCGCGAGCGTGGCTCGCAAATCCAAATTTGGTCTTGAAAGTGCGGCAACACAAAACACAGTAAAGCTGCCCAGACGCGTTGTATGTGTAACTGTAGGAGGGCTTGGGCCGAGTTTTTCGGAGCTGGCGTTTGGCGTCAAGATCTTCAAGTCGGGTGTGTTCGAAGTTATCAAGTCCCGTATTGACAGCAGTTCGCCAGTCCGATCTCCGAGAATAGAGTACATAGAGACGGATTGTGAAAGTAAATTATGTAGCCACTGTAAACTTACTGCCATCTTTCGACAAAAAATAAAAGTTAGAACGCCATTTGACTTTGATCCTTATTCTTTCACTGATATGTGTTAACTTATTAAATATTAATATTAACACCATCTGCTCAACCATCGATAGGCCAAAAGTATGGTGCAATCTCTTCGAGCGATGGCCCCTATCCCTTAGCCTATTCTCGAGTAGATGGCGTTCATATTAATATTTAACACGTTAACACATATCAGTGAAAGAATAATGATCAAACAGTTTTGATCGTCTGTCGAAAGATGGCAGAAAATGTACTGTAGCCACATAATTTACCATGACAGTAACTCTAGAGAGTTGAAATAGATTTCAAATTCTCTTTAATACATTGAATTGACTAAAAAAGGGTATTGCAGCAGTACTGCATAGGTAGCTAATAAGGATATAGGAAATATACAACTTGGGAACTAATCATACTTATTAAGTATTTTATTACATATTTTGATTTGTGTGTTTGGCAGAAATTAAAATTACTTGAATAGGTTAAAAAAGTAGGTACCTACATAGTCTAATAATGTTCATCGAACAATTAATTTCCTAATTTCCTTTTCACACTGCGGGAATCGAAAGCAAAAGGAATCGAAAACTCGATAATACAACGAATTTCATTAAAAGCATTTTGTATTCAGGGCGCAAATTATAAAAAAAGCTAATTTTACAGTTTAGTAATGTGACCGATAAATTCCACCGAGGACGTGTCCGCTGTGCCGAGACCGTTTAGTCTCGATTTTGGGATTCCCTAATAAAATGTGAAAAATTCTATCACAATTAAGCTAGGGGAAAGAATGTAGGGAAAGCTCGATAAAGCGATTAATTTTTAGAATTTTGCGAGGAATGTACGTTTTTATATTTTTCACAAAATTAAGCCTACACGCCGAGGTATTTTATTTATTTATTAAAACTTTATTTCATGATATAAAATTATACAAATGACGGACTTATTGCCTTAAGGCAGCGTTCGGCAACCTTTTAGCAGCCAAGGGCCACATAGTATTTAAGGAAGTTGACGCGGGCCGCACTTTTGTTAATATGTGTGACTTTATAAGACATTGTTGTTTAACGATATTACATACAAAATAGACAGAGGGGTTGGTTGCTGGTTGCCGACCGCTGCCTTAAGGCATTCTCTACCAGTCAACCATTTTATCCGTGTTCTTACTAAATTTGACCTATTGCTGTCCCGCCTTGGTGGCATATTGGTCCGCGTTTCGTACGTTAGTAATTTTCTTGTCAAAATCTCGTTGCAAATATTATTTTTCTTTATGCTTAATCTTCAGAATCCAGTCCTATATCTCTGACGTACCAAGCCAACCACTCAATCTTTAGTGTTATTTAAGAAATTTTTAAATTTCGTTGTACGAGTGGGTGTATAGAACTCTTTGGTTCAATAAAAAAAAAACAAATACGAAACGAAATTTACAATATTGATGAATAAAAAATAGAAAACTGGTTCCAACATAGCTTGCAAATCTCTCAAAATAGTTTGATCCTCTCTGCTACACCCACACCAATTTGCTACGCTGTCAGGGTCAGGTAAAAAAAGTAATGAATAGAACGTACCTACCTGTATTCATACTGCTGTAGGTCCATGTACTGCAGGGTTGCATACGGTTATTCGCGTAACCACTTTTAAACTAACCAACCAAGTTTGGAACTTATCGCAAAAAAAAAAACACTTACTTATAGAAGTGGACAAACCGACTTATGTGAAATTCATAATACGGAAATTTAATTAGGGGCGAATTGTCATATTTGTTTGGGCATAGGTTAGGTCAGTACGCTTCAAAATCATTTGCGAATGATACATTAGATTAGATACGTTTGCTGGTTTGTCCAAATTATAGTAGTAATTATGTGGGAAGTAATAATTTGCGATAACATTTTTGCCAAAACATTAGTAAACCGTCTTGACATTAATATAATATTTGTCAAGTTTATTCGTGGGCTGGCGGGTGGACCTCAGCGAATTTTAATGAAATAGTTCACGTTGAGTTCGAAATTTAAGCCGTCAGCGAGACTCCTTTTAGGCAGCTCCGTTTTGCGCTTGCCTGAGCTTTTTTTCCGGTACGATCATTCCGAGAGCAAGAGCGCAGCAAGGAGATCGTATATCAGTCAATGTCCGAACACCACTGTAATTGCTACCTAATTTATAGCTTTCTGTACTTTATCTCGAACATCAGGCTCGTAGGTTAGGTTAGGGTAGGTATTTAATACTGGGAGGAGATTTTGTAAGATATTCTTCAATTTTACTATGCTCTGATGAATGTTAAAGATGAAAAATTACCGATTCTGACCATTATCTTTCAATGTTATAAATAATCGATGTGCATTACAGTTTACACATATAAGGTACTATGTTTTATATAAATTTATGGATCAGATTACTTTTGCAGGACGTTTTCTTTTCATCGGAGAGATCATAATTATCTTGTGAGAAAAAAATATTTAAATAAAAAATATGTTTAAGTTACTTGTTTGGAAGTTTTAATTCGCCTTCATTACGTAAAAAGCCTGTAAATACCTATTCTCAGCTGCACAATCGTCAGGGATGAAAAATATAAATAATTACCCTAACTATGACATAGTTTCAAAAAGTATTCTATGAACACAATTTAAAAAAATTACGCGTTACGTGCAGTGTGCGACAAAATTGGAAAGACAATAACGATGATCATAATGCTAATAACGAACTAAAAAATTAAAAGTAACAAGGTATGTATCTTACCTATTTACAAACTGAAGTAGCTAAAGTGTCATTCTATAGAACTTGCTAACTATGTAAACAAAAGTCACTAGAACTCATCATTCAGAGACAATTTCAATATAGCGCTTTTTGCAGACATGACGTGTCATATAGAGTATGTTTAAACTTGCAGTAAGTACTTAAATATATACATGTCTGTTTTATTTTGTATCAAGTACGTCCATGCCGTATAAGTATTTATAATTTAAAAAAGCAGTAGTATATGAACCGCGAGATGTATATTATTTATTTTGATACTAGATCTCAAGGGAAATGGAGGGAAGAGTAAAGTTTGCTTTTGCTGCAGTGGAACACTTTACTAAGTCAAAGTTTTGCATCGGCGTCAAGGGACGTGATGGATTCTAGACTAGACGATATAGTTTAAGTACCTCCGAAGTAGTTTCTCTTCAGACTTATTGTCCTATTTCCCGCTTTTCGCTTTTGCCATGTTTCTACGCAAGGAAATATAGGCGCGCATATTTATTAAGATCTAGTTTATTGTCTTTCCATCGCAAAACATAAAAAAACTTCCGCAGCCCGAGTAGGCCTCCCTCAATGATCGGCACTATCCTTGCCAACTTGAGCGCAACTATTAGCGGGGTAGACTGGCCATCTTACAAGAGGTTTAGTCATGCTACGACGATACTAATAGCAACATATTCAGGTCATCTAACCTATACTAGACTAAGACCTCCATCTCTGAACATCTGTCACACGCTCGGATCCATTATACAAAGATATAATTGAGTCGCTTAACTTCAAATTCGGGTAAATCCATCTGTCAGATTATGCGATTTTGGTATTAAGAAAAGGCAATAGGGTAGATATTTGCTGAGAGGGTCGAATAGATTTACCCGGGTTTGAAGTTAAGCGACACAATTGTAAATTAACGAAACAGATAAATGATACAAAAATAATTGTCAATTTATTGAAACCAAAGGCTCAAGATATTTTGGTATGCATTCTCATATCGCTCGAAATCATGAATTTATGGGCCGGAAGGGATGTGTACAATTATGATGGAAATGGAGGCGGGGAACAACCATAAAACGATTGAAATATTTGAGAGTCAATAAATATTTTCGATAGTAGGTATTATTCACACTTGAGAAAAATTTGACTATGACCAAAATGTAAGCACAAAATACTGAAACCTGGTCATGCATTTATATACATAATTATACATAGTATAGGTATTATACTCTAAAACTGTTGAATGATGAATAATTATAACGTACATAATAACATAATTATAAAAATACCGAACATTGAAAACAGTCAAAAAATAAATAAGATCAATTATGAATTAATTAATCTCATGCATGTTGTTCTTCATAAAATACCTACTTTTTTCTCATTTTCCAAAAAGCACAATTCCATAAGGATTACTATAAATATCTTTCTTTTCAAAAACTCATCCATAATAATTGTTATCTACAAGCTTTCGCTTAAATTATATTTGGCACTCCAAAGACTGACAAGTACGAAACAGTTCACATCTAATTGTAACTAGAAGCACTTCAGACGGTTTCCATCTTAATTACTGCAAAACATCTAACGATCGGCCGTTAAAGGGCTTCATAACTGCCGTTAGACAACGTTCACGCCTAGCCTCCTGCCGCTCTTCAAGAGGCAGATTTTGTTTTAACAAATTGATATGATTTACATCGTATGGCTCCTCTTCACGTTGGGCCAACGCCAACGCCAACGAGGGACGCATTTATGCGTTAGAAGGAGCAAGTGATTTGCTATCTCATTCTACCGCATGGCTGCGTCCTTCGTTGGCGTTGGCGTTGGCCCAACGTGAAGAGGAGCCTTTATTTTGATTTTGACCTTGAGTCAGCCTGCGCCGCTGCTAACTACTGCTGGCGGCCTATTAGCCAAGGTGACAATGACAATCGCTTGCAGGTTGCAATGGAATCGCTTTGTGTCTCTCTATCATTCTTCCATATTAGTGTGACAGTGACAGTTGCGTTTTGTACGCTACCACAGAATAAATAATAGTACTAGGTACAGAAGACTCACTCTCTAACAAAACGCGTCTGTTACGATCAGCACAGATATGGCCGCTAGGTGGCGACAGCGCCACGCGCGGCTTATGGCAAACCCCAAAATTGGGGCCGAACGGATGTACTTTTAGTTACCTGTAGCAAAGCGACGAAATCGCGGAGTGAGCCACGCCTGACGCTACTGAGCGTTAGCGATTGGCATGTTGTCTACGGGGCCTGATTAAAATACCCCGAAGCCGCCTCTCAAGGCATCTCGCTCGCTCTTATTGGTGCGTGTGTGATGCCTAATGACACGACTCAAGGTCGTATCAAAATAAGTTTACAAGTTAATCAAATTGTAACAGAATCGGCTTCAAGACGTTTCAGGGTATTCATTAGCAATTGGATTCGCAGTTGCGTTGAGTTGCGGCTTGTCGGATAAATGAGATAATACTTGATGCCACTAGCAATCGTTCCAGAATATGGAACACTGTTATGTTAGTCTGTAAATTTAGTTAATTAGTTTTATAACGTAAGGGTTTGTCTAATTCCTAAAGACGTAAATACAAGCAGCAACATGAACATTCCAGAAACGATTACAATGGTTGTTAATAAAAATGGAATTATCTAATGTAGCATGATCAATACTTATAATTTACTTCATAATTTTACCGCAAAAAATACCCAATTTGGAACCACGAGCGAAGTTCTTTCTAATGCTTAAAAAAGACGAAGTACCTACTTAATTATAGCAAGGTTAATTCAATTCTTTCTTTTATTATACAGGGTGGGATTATCGAATAGCATTAACGTTGCTTGTAATTAACCCATGAGTTTTAACGCATTAAAACCATATTTGCATTTATATCCGCTTGTAGGTAATCCATTACGTGCAAATTGTAATCTGTATTTATATCTCCTGCATGCAAAATTTACTTGAAACGTAGTAATATAATGCTAATGTATTAGTAGGCTTTCATGAATAAGTATTATGTAATAATACTAGGAAGTTACTTAAAAATATCGTGGAATAAAAAAGTAAGTAGGTACGGATCCAAATAGGAAGTGAACGAAAGCTCAAATTAGTCAAGAGAATGGTTCCGAACGAGCGACAGTTGAAGAATCGGATTTCATTTAAGAAAAAGAAATCCTGATCGGATTCTTGAAGACAAAAGGTTTCTTACGTAAAGGCTTAAAAGGGCTATACGTTACTGCTGCACAACATGTTACAGTCTATTGCCAGTAATTGACTTCGTCGTTTGTACGTTGTATAGGTAGCAGCTATTTGACGTTCGTTTTTATATGAAGATACAGCACAAATATTTGGGCCAAATACTGTCAGATGTATTGCTGGTATAAAAATATTTAAAGAGGTTAAAGATACCTACATAATATGCAATAAAGGCAATACAATTTGATTGACTGATTAGATTACAATTTTTTTCTATACATATACCTACCAGTCAAAATCAGTACCAGTAACAATTTGGTTAATGTTCTGCTACAAATTTCTTTATCCTTACTTGATTATTCCACGGATCTGGCTATAAATTGCTGTTTAATTTTGTCCCCGTAACTTGATTCCGTCGTGCAATAATTCTGGTTGTCATACACAACGCCCGCCACGCCTTCACGAACGAACCCTGCATGACTCAACTGCATTTTAATTACCTCTATCAAATTAGTCGGCTAGTCGTAAGCTTCCAAGTTTTGCTGCAGATGTTTTCACGGACGTAAACCTCGAGTTTAACTGGAGAGAAAAGTAGTCACTGTAAAGTAGTTTTAATGGAAACTTTCTACTGCCGTCCTTCATAATTTACCTGTAAACTGTAATTTCTCTCGTTTATGAATCGAAAAGTAATTAGTAATTCTACTTAATTGTACTCAAGGCGTAATGTAGTATTCGCGATAACTCGTTAAACATGCTAATTTGCATAAATAAATACTGAAATTGTTCCACTATACTCGTAATGGTGTGCTATTTAACTTGTTTATTCCTATTACTATTGAATGAAAATTAAAAATCCTTCCAATACTGCTAATGCTAGTCATTTAATTGGAAATAATACAAAATTTTTGATAATTTAATAACTTGATAATAATTTGATAACGTGAATTTGAACGTTTGTTCCAGCCACATATTCCGTTGGTAAGAATGTTCAGCCTCAAATTTTACGGTTTGCTATATCGAAATGTCTACAAAATTTAGCATTTTCGGGAAAGCGAAGCCGCGCTAGTACCTATTGACACACGGAAAATTTACTATCATAATACAGCGGGATTTGTAGGTCCGAGTACATTCACTTCAATAAAGACTGAAAAGGTTTTAGCGGACTCCACTGGCCCCGGGTGCCAGATCCAGCTTTGGATTTCCACGAATGGACTCTTCTTTGTTAGATATTCTTTCAAGTTGTCTTTAATTTGTAGCTTTTGGATTTATAGCTTATAAAAATTACGAAAACATATCTAGTTGAAGCAGTAAGTATGTACCTACTAGTGTAGATATTGTACGGTGAACGTCAAATATATTTTACTTTATTGAAAAAATATATCACGTTGACTTCAAAGATATATATCTTTGAAGTCAACTATAAACTTGAATTCTGAGTTGACAATTTTAAGACATGTTCATTCATGGTAAGTATTGTATTATTATTTTTAACTTAAACAATTCATTTTATTTAAATAAGCGAGGTAACACATGTAAGGTTCCTATTCATAATCCATTGGTCCTATCTTCGATAAAACTAGAATATCTGCTTATCTAATCTTGGAAGAATTCCAAATGTAAAGTATTAGGTAGGATACTTCTGTAACTTTAGGTACCATATGTTATTTGTCATAAAAAGAAATTCCACAACATAACGAGTAAATCACTCAAAATCTATTGATATTTGTTTTTCTCATAGGTTACTCAAGTTAAATTGTGTAAGTTTGTCCCCAAATCCTTATAAGAAGGACAGTGTGGGGACGGGCGGCGGCGGCGCGGTAGCCGCCTAGCCGCACAAGTTTTGAATGCTTTCATTCAAACTTGCCGTTGTGTTCCGAACGGCTATGAATGGCGGATGGCACAGTTCGTTTCAGCAACTTCGTCGATTTAACTCCACTGACCGTGTCTGGTCTGAAGCTGACGTTCTAGTTTGAAAGAATTTCTTAGCCGCCTTCAATTTGCCTTAAGTAATTTCTTTGGAAAAAGTTTAGAACAACCATAAATTCTTCGCATTCTGATGTTTAAAGTCTCTTCTCTTCTAATATCGTCAAGATGGCGCCGAACGTCGATAAAACTACGTTATCTGTGCTATCTATATACGCAATAAGCAAAGTTATTAAACGTGCCCCTGTATTCTAGATATATCTACTTACAGATTTGCTTACGTGTCTTGTAGTTATTAGCGAGCGAGAGGTTTTCATAACGACCCACATTTTTAATTGGTTGTACAATATGAGTATAAGGCAAAAGGGGCAAAAGGGTTCTAGTCAAAGAGCTTCGTAAGGGTGAAAGGGTTTTCTTGTTCTACTTAAATAAATAGCTACCTATCTTACGCAGGGCCGACAATGAAGGATGGTCTTATTGGTCTTCAAATCTTTCTTTCGTCAAAACTATGATACCAACGTTCACTTTTAGATACGTTAGACTTTAGTAAATTAGGTGCCTATTTTGTATTATCTTGTTCGAAATAATATATCTGTATATAGAAATTTAATGTAATCCATTCAATTTTATCCCAAAAACTTTCGCAAAAGTCACAAAACTTGTTTACTCGGTGAATGAATTTTGAAACTGAATTTTCACAATCATGAATGCAAATAACAAACTTGTATCATCCAATATTACATTACATTTTCCATTCGCGTGTAAAATTTTTCGAGTCTATTGAAAGTTCGTGAACACCGAACGGGTATGAAAATATATTTCGCTGTACGTAAGAACCATAAAAAGGCATAGTGATACCGTCGTCAAATATATGTATACAGTTTACGTTTCATTTCAGCAGAATGAGGTACAAACGTGTACTCTAACATGATGTAGATAAAACAGTGTTGCGGCCCAATTCGGATTTTGAAATAGACATCTATTAGACATCTTTTAGACATCACCAAGATACGATAACGATATGTTTAAGATCTAACCTGTCAAATTTGACATTTGCGCGATTCTGGAGAAACTGTTGAACGATTTCCACAGGATATGACTTAGAGATCCAATTCACATCTAATAGATATCTTACTCTATCTAACGTAAAAGTGACATTGGTAGCCCGAATTGCGCTGCAAAAGAGAACTAGTTGATATCTAAACTATAACGTATCTAGAATGGATCTAGTACGTGTCGTCTCTTGTGAATATCTTGAAGTTCGAATACGGCAGTGTATCTAAAAACATATGTAAAACAAAACATAAAAGTAAATATCAATAGATATGGGCGGAGAACCGGACATGATATAGAATTGTCTTCTTTTGTGTGGCGGAGAATAATGTTTGATTATTGTACCGATTGCGTCACTCGGTCTTTTTTTATGTTAATGCATACTTTATTTATGGGCAGCGTTATTTACTAATGTAAGTACACCCCAGGCCAAAAGTATGGAAACAAAGTTATTTTTCTTAATTTTTAATACATATTTCCATTATTATTATTGTGTATTGGTAACGCAAAAATTACTTTAGGCAGTTTTATAAGATTAAAACTGCACCCAAAGTATTAAAACATCCTAATATATGCGAAAAAAATATAAATTTGAGAGAACATACAAATCAACCTTCTTAATTGTCTTTCTACAAAAGGTTGAATTTACAGTTTTATTAAAGAAAATTATAAGTAATTTACTTTTAAAATGTTCTATTATCATTTTACTATATTATATTTATTTTTAATAAATACATTACATTATATATGTGAAAATTACAGGTTTTTATTGTCATATAAGTTTGTTTGTTTCCATACTTTTGGCCCGGGGTGTACGTTATACACCGACACCATAGGAACAATATATTTATTTCCTGCAAACACGATTAATTTCTGTCGCACGAAATGTCATTGCCCTCGGGCCTACCTGTCACCCGAGGTAATCATATAAAAAAAAGAGTTGTATTACTAGATATACATACCTAACATGAGCACGCATAAGGTTTTCTTGAGAGACTACAGATGAGTTCTTCAAAAAAGGAGTGTACGGGTTTTTAAAGGGTCGTCAACGCGCATGTACCTACCTAACGCCCCCTGTGGCTGCAGACGTCCATAGGTGATGGTGATCGCATACCATCAGGCAGGCCTGATGCGTTTTTGGCCATCTAACTAATAGGTATTAAAAAACTTTACCACATTTTTCAATCTAAGGTGGTTTTATTATGGGGAAATAAAAATATACGCCTTAGTTATTGCACAAATTACCGTGTCTTGGTGCACTATGTAAACGAGAAACCTTTTAGAGGCGACACTTTACCCGCATTTTACATTATCACCACACGAATCCGAACGTCGAGGAACCCGTGTCGGCGTTAAATAGTTAAAAGCTAGGGCCAGAATTTGTCAATTTCCCCGCTTATTCGAGTAGATACTTTACTTATAGTCCGACCAGAAATTGTAGAAAATTATGGAGGGCGCCACTTCCTACGTGACATGGTAACGTATATTACTATTTTTGACATTCGTAAATATTATAGTTTGTCAAAGGACTGTCTTATTTCAATCATAGACAGAGATAATCATATTATCTTTGTCTTAAGGGGCCCACTGATTAACAGTCCGCCGGACGGTATCGGCCTGTCAGTTCTTCGGAACTGTCAAAATTTTGTTCTAACTGACCTTACACTACACTAGTACTAGCACCCAAAATAAAAGGATGAGTATAGTTTTCCTGGTTCTTACTGATTGACAAATTGGTTTGATCAACTATACTTTGACATTACAATTATTCATAATTTCACACAGAAATACAATGTCAAAAATTATACAATCAATAATAAATACATACCTAAAAACTTACAAATAAATAAGCAATTAATTCTGAAACAATAAAATACAATTTCCCGCTTAGCTATACATACTCATATATGTACTTAAGAAAAGAAGCGTTCGGGAATCAAAGTTTCTTCATAAAGTTTCTTATTGGTTTTTTTTCATAACTGAGCAATGAATTCACATACGTGTGTGTTAGAATATTATTATCCTATGTACAAATTGTATTACGTATGAAACTAACCTGTTTCTCTTTGAAGTTCAATGTTGATAATATATTGCACTATTTAAACCCTTAACACAATTGTGTTATTATGTGGGTACAATACGAAACCACGGTTGATGAGAGAAACGTGGGTAGTGGTAACTTTAAGATAGTAGTTAACCTACTACTAAGATTTGTATATTAATTTTAAGTGATTATATTATGTATAAATATTACTGATTAGTAATTATATATAACGGAGTTTATTGAAAAGATGTTGTAGTCATTTTATTCTGCATAACTCGATTAATGGACGAGGCACATGAACAACCACGATTGTGACGACATTTCTGGAATGACAAGTGGCATGATCAACCAGGTGCAAATGGCTAGCTGGCGGTGGGCATAAAAGGGCCCTACCAAATTTGGGTCATTCTGCTTTGAGCATCAGCACTGAGTTAATCGTCGCCAAAGGAATATTGAAAGTTAAGTAAATACTATGTTGATAATTAATAATATGTATTATAATAATTAAGTATCTACTTGATTAATTAGATAGATTAATTAATTCAATCATCTCTTAGTGAATTATAACTCTTAGTAATTATATTTATTAGTTATTGTTGATATTACTCGTTTCTGAACCAGTTTCATTTCCGCGGAAGTTAGTGCTGTTATCCGTGTAATGTGTGTCAACTCTTCCACGTCTTGCGATAAATCTTCGTAAGGCCATAAGAAGCGATTTGGTCAGTTTGGTCAGATGCACGACTTGGTAAATTACACATGTGAACAAAATGATCCATATCAGTGAATAAATTGGATTATTGACTTTAATACCCTACCCCTACTTTAACAGTTTTATTTTCAATTACATTTGTTTAGTATTTTATTTATCATACGTATAACCCCAATAACAACCAGTGATTGTTTTAGCAAGTGTATATACTTTGAAACAAGGTAAATAAATAACTAACGACAAGTTATGCCTCATTTATACACTAAAACATAGTGTTATTAGGCAGTAATGAGAATAGATGTAATATTGATTATTCATTTTGAGTTTAATATTTAAATTTGCTTATTTACATGGAAGTGGGGTTTCTCCTTATATACTTAGACAGCTTTTTAATTCGCTTTTCTCACACGTGCGTTTTACAACACTTCATTAATCAGCATCACACATTGCTCTTAAATTCTTAATAACAAAAATTTACACGTAGCATAACTATAAATCCTTTTTAATTTCCTGTTGGTAAGGTACGTATTTAATCGAAATCTAGAACTTATTTTAAAATATACGTCGTCATTGGAATACGATTAGGACGACATACTTACATACTCGTTTTACCCGCCTTCAATGGTTTAAACTATACAAGAGCTAAATACGGGGATATTAAACCCCCCCAGTCGTTGATAACTAGCGTATGGTACTCGTATATATATAGACGTCACTAGCAGTACAACGTACTGTCTGCGGCGTATCGATAAGCGTCGAAACTGGCTGAGTCCTGATACCTAGTCGCTCAACATGCTCGCAATAGCTTGCTTTTGAGCTAAAATCGTTTACTAACTACACCTAGGTACTTAATACAGGCGTACTTATTCTATTTTTATTAACAGGTTATGAATCAGATCTGGATTAGATATGGATCTGATCTGTCAGTGTCAAAAGTGACTTATTTGATTGAATAAATGACATTTTTGACACTGACAGATTGCCTCATAACCTTTTATTCCTTCGTCTGCCAAATTCCCGCAGCGCAATAAATTAACAATTAAAATTACAACAAAACAATTATTAAGTCAGATGTCAACATTCAGTGTGTTCAGCCATGCGGCTGAATGGGTTGTGAGATGAAGGAGGTCTTCCGGTGGTCCAGAGTATGAATGCAGAGGGCAGCGCTGGATAATGTGTTCCATGGTTTGGGCCTCTTCACCACATTCACACAAGGCTGAGTCCTTCCATTCCCACCTGTGCAAGAGTAGTTGCATCGGCCGTGTCCCGTTCTAAGTCTGTTCAAGCGACACCATTGCTGTCTAGGAAGATCAAAACCGGCAAGTCGATGTGCTGGGTTAACAACTCTCATCATATACGTCATGCTACCATCATCCGATGTCCAGACCCCCCCTCCCCCCCTAATTTGAAATGACGTAATTTATGAATAGCCCCTATACCGCAGCACCATTTTGTTGATGCACACCCGCCATCCTGACTCTCACTTAGAATTAGAATACTCGTACGCGTGTTAGCCAAGAGTGTAAGTAACAGCCTATTCTAAAATTAAAATAAAAAATATCTTAGAGGTAAAAAGCTTTCTTTTTAATTATTTTTTTTATCTAGATGAGGTACCTAAATGAGCTTCCAATTTTATGCCCTAATAAAGAAGTACTAAGATGCTGAAAATTCCCGAATCCCGGAGCCGCCCTACTTTTACACGTTCTTTATTAGAAAACATTAAGTCCACAAAAGTAATGTAATATTTAGTCCAGGAGATCTGGATAATGAGAAATTTTATTGGTTTTTACAAAGTATTAAGATAATATGAGCTATGTCCCCTCATATTTAGTATAGATAGATTATTATCATGAGAAGGGTTTAGGTCCCCGAGAGAGCATAAAATTTGGCATAAAGGACATAACCGTTCAACACATTATATCATGCCGTGTTTATTATAAAATCCATGCTTTTAATGTGTAAAATAAATAAAATAGCAGACCCTAATTATTATTCGAAAATACTTTCGCTCCGCTATTATGTATTTGTTGTTGTTCTTAGGCTCAGAAGTGCAAAAGGCATTTATAAGCTCGCGCCACGCCTTTATATCTCGAGAAACATCTTTGGCCTCACACCAGCTCACGGCTCGATTCGGAAAATGAATTAGATTTCTACTAGACTTCAACAAGTTACGATACGGATAATTTAAAGATATTTGTAAGATAGATATGTCAAATTTGACGTTTCCGCGATTCTGGAGGTCCTCTTGAACGATTTCGACAAGTTATGACTTAGATATCCAAGTCACATCTAGTCGATATCTAATGTAGATCTAGTTGATCTCTAAATCGTCTCAAGATCTTGTGATTATCTCGAAATCCGAATAGGCCTGTTACTCCTGTTAGTCCAACAGAGCCTCTACCATCAGTTTTGACATTGACATAACGCTCACGTCTACGTAATTTACTTTCTGTACATCTCGCTTGCACTAATATGCGAGTACGAGCGAGATGCATAGAAAGTAAATTACGTAGACGTGAGCGTATATGTCAATGTAAAAACTGATGGTAGACGTACTGCTCGCAACTCTCTTTCGACGTGATGGATTGTGGTTAGTGACGCCCCTTCGCAGAGTTTCGCGTAATATTCCCTATGTTACAAAAAAATATATCGTAGGTAGGTCCTAATTTTGCAAATTGAGCAATCAAGTGCTTATAAAACCTATATTAATTATTTTCTGTATTTTTTTATTCAATAGGTATCGTAAATCTTAATATTATCAGGGGTGCGAAACTCCTGACTTCGGTCAAACTCGGCTCCGCTCGGCTCAGCATTGCTCCGAGCAATTATTAGGGTTGGCACCACTTGACTTCCTTTTGCGTGCACGACCACAGATAAGATATTCACTTGATTTTTGACAACCCTAAATAGCCGAAAGGGATAGTGCCATATATTAGAAAGGGCCATCATGATTCGACCCTGAACCGCTGTCAAACTTCGTTTTTGTAGGAAGTTTCCTTTCTGTACGGTAGTACTATTAATTATTCTGTGATATTATATTTACAGGTATGATAGCAAATAAAATTGTTCTCGGGGAGCAACATTAATAAAACAGTCTAAATGAGAACCTCATTCCTATTTGGCTGTTGTTTAAAAACGTGCGTGGCGTGAGATTTCGAGGATTACTAATTCAACAGTCTGCATATTACAAGGTTTTATTTACATTCCTCTGTACCGGCGGTTTTGGTTCTTTGTTATGAAATTTAACATACAATTATGATCTGATGATCTGGAAGCAGACCGAGAAATGACCGAAACTGTAAGCAAATGGGAATCGAAACAAACAAGAAACATTCCTATTTTTATATCTAGCACAAATGCCATAACATTTAGAAATGTATTTCAATTATATTGATTACTTTCTTAGTTGTATAAGTACCTTACGAGTATACCTTTGTAACATGACACCAATTAGACATAAGTTGATTGTTTAGTGATCAGATTAAATTTATTATTCTTTGATCATAGACGTAAATACTTCGTCACAACAAGTTACATATCAAGACACGCGAAACTTATCTAGTGCAACTAAGCAGCATAATATTTTAAAAGTATAAGTGTCAAATCCTATACTATTGAACTAGCAACATTTATGTATTATTTTAGAGTAAACATTCGTTTTTATGTTATAAAACGTTTTTCATACATTAGATAAATTGTCCTAATATCACGAAAACAACTCTCCACTTTTACTATTTATGTGGAATTACAAATACAAATACAAATATTTATTGATAACACCAATGTTACATGTCAAAAGAATTAGGTATACATACATTGTAACTATAACCTATAACTTATGTTGTTTACATAATATAAAATTAATCATTCATTATCAGAAAAAAATAATTGTCAATATCAATTTCTTACATCATTTATGTGCATAGTAACTCAAAAAAGTCTCTCATGCTGTACAAAGTTAAATCAAGCAGCCACTTGCGTAGTCTACCTCTAAATGCTGCGGTGGAAGCTGCATCTCGGATATACTGAGGTAGCCATTATGTAGACAGACCGTATAGACTTCGATAGTTTGTGATTCGGCGTTATGAGGCGGAAATGGTAAGGCGGTAGTGGTTAAAAATGTTCTAAATATTATACAATAATTCGAAACGCTATGTTTTTTATGATAAAGGAGGCAATCGAGCAGACGAATCGCCTGGTGGTAATCAATTACCGTCGTCCATCGACGGGTATCCAGCGGGGTTACATTGCAACACCAGCGGGGTTGAATTACATGTAATTCTTAAATCATTCTGTATACAGGGTGGAACATTTCTAGAGACTGAGCTGAAAGGACAGTGTTATCTAAGTGGTCTACAATCAAGTTATAATATTTGTAAAGCTGGATTAAAAAGTAAAACATATTCATTAAAATGAAATATTTTTATATCAGTGACCACCCTACACAATTATTTACATTTTAAATTGACACAAATGTCAAGTCATTCAATAGTATCTAGGTACATGCTAGGGCTGAAACATATACATTTTTGCACTAATATTGAACAAACTGTACCTCAAAACGGTTAGAAATGTAAACTTGATTATTAAGTGAAAAATAAAGTACGTAGCCTAAACAATTCCCCGTTTGCGTAAAAGTCCTTCGTTCTGTTCCACCGGATATAGGATATAGGACGCGTAATAAACCAACAACGTATGCTTACATACTTAATAGCGACAGCAAATATTCACGATGTTACGCGGATCCTGACAAAGTACTCTGTTTTACGCTAACAGTAAGTAATTAAACTACGCACGGAACAAGTAATTCTGTTGCATATAGCTCAGCATAATCTTCGCGAACTAATATAACGTATGGCTTCTAATTTTCTTTTAATAATTAGGAATGTCATTGGGAGTACAAAATACTAATTGTAACATGTTTGCGTTGATAAATTGATCATAATATTCATAATTTAAAAATTACTGATTATTTTTTATCTAAAACATAATGTTCTGACTAAACGACAACATATGCATCGGGACTAGTTTTGGAACCAAGTCATTGATCACCGCAAAATAACGTCCGATTAGAAAACCAATATACCGTAAAATGGGGTGAGTAGGTTTCGCGGGGAGAGTTGGGTTATGAATGGGGAGAGAAGGTTTGAAAGGGGGGTGAGATGGGTTTTTAAGGCTACTGCTACAAAAATAATGTATTCCAATTTAAAATGGAGCTATAGTAATACTCATAATAAAAAAAAATCGATCCAACAATCGCCCAAAATCACCTTAGTATGAAAACCCAACTCACCCCAAATACGAGGGACTACGGGGTGAGGTGGGTTTTCCTGTTTATCGTCAAAGTGATGAAATGGAACTACCCAAAATAAAATAAAAACTAAAATACAAACATCCGGAACACTTATTATATACCCCATTCAGTTTGCATGTGTAAAAATAAAATGTTATCGAGGTTTGAATGTCAGTTTTGCGCCTACTCACCCCATTTTACGGTACATATACATTCAACGTCATCCCTTATTAATGGACGTAAGTCAATCCAGAGTGTTTAATCATGCATAAAGTATGAGACAAAGTGTCAAGAGACTTGAGGACTTTCAGAAGTGTAATGTATCTATAATGAAGCCATCTAAGCATCGCTCCATAATCCAGGAAGTGCGTCTGTTTAGAGATAATGGGCCCGATTCGGATTTTGAAATAGACATCTATTAGACATCTTTTAGACATCACCAAGATACGATAACGATATGTTTAAGATCTAACCAGTCAAATTTGACATTTGCGCGATTCTGGAGATACTGTTGAACGATTTCCACAGGATATGATTTAGAGATCCAATTCACATCTAATAGATATATCTTACTCTATCTAACGTAAAAGTGACATTGGTTGCCCGAATTGCGCTGCAAAAGAGAACTAGTTGATATCTAAACTATAACGTATCTAGAATGGATCTAGTACGTGTCGTCTCATGAAGTTCGAATATGGCAGAATGTTTTTGCATCATTTTTAAATTAGATAAACTAGAAAAACGGCAGTTATGACTCTCAGCGCTCGTGGATACTTGTTGGTTTATATCGGAAACTTTATAAGTGGAATGATGTAAATTTTGATTTTTCTTTATCTGGGTGTACAAGCCAGGTAAGAATTAGTAGATGATGTTACAAGGGAGCAAAATTACATATTTACGACGAGGACTTACATTGAATCCTGAACGAACTACAATAAAAATAAATAACATAACAACATATGAAATATAGATGGTCAAGCAAATCTTGTCAGTAGAAAAAGGCGGCAAATTTGAAAAATGTAGGTGCGAAGGGATATCGTCTCATAGAAAATTTGAATTTCACGCCTTATTCTCCTGACAAGATTTGCTTGACCATCTATATGTACTTTTCTACTTAAATATATGTTGCATTACGAGTAAATGAACCCTTAATGGAAGAGCTTTTATTTGGCTTAAAGCATTTAGGCCAACCAAAAACTCATAATTTATGAAAGGGTTTTTATATATTTGTACTGCATAATGCGTTATCTCTCTTGTTCACGGATTATCCTTCAGTAATGGATGTTTTTTTAAATAATTTTTGCATGTCAGTATTTTGTGTGCTATTGCTTAAATGGGCTATTTTATTCAAAGTTGTCCCCTACACTTTTTTTTTTCAAATTTGGGATTTTTTATGTTATTTCTACTCAGTATCATGAGCTCTTTTGATCCTAATAGGAGAAAAAAAAGTGTCCCAAAATTTCCATAAATTTTTCGATCTTTCCGTTCCGTGACCACCATACAAAGTCGATGAAAAATGGCAACGGAATGGAAATAAAAACATTGGACACTATTTTTCTCTTATTAGGATATAAAGAGCTCGTGATTCTGAGTAGAAATAACAAAAAAAATCCCAAATTTGAAAAAAAAGTGTAGGGAACTACTTTAAATAAAATGGCCCAAATGCTAAAATAATATATCACATAATAATTTAATATGGGTGGATCATAGATAGGTGCAAATAAATTTGTATGCTGTATTTGTTACCTACTTCTTAAGCTTTGATGTAGGTATACTTTCCTCGCCAATAAACTTTCCTTGAACAACTACTTGACTATGCAAATTTACTGCAGGTAAGTTTAGTGGCCAAGTCCGTAAGTATTCTGGCGCCGTAACTAGCGGCGAGAACAGGAGTTTACTTTATGCTTCATTTTTGTATGTATTCAGTCAACTTTAAAGTGTAGAACCACCTTGTGGAAACCATGTAAGAAAACCAAACATCATTGTATAATAATGTTCTTTTGGAGAAATAAATTCTTAACAATAAAATTTAGAGAAACAATTTTAACCCTTTACCAGGCTGACAGGTCAAAAAAAAACCGGGCAAGTGCGAGTCAGACTCGCGCACGAAGGGTTCCGTACCATAATGCAAAAAAAGGCAAAAAAAACGGTCACCCATCCAAGTACTGACCCCGCCCGACGTTGCTTAACTTCGGTCAAAAATCACGTTTGTTGTATGGGAGCCCCACTTAAATCTTTATTTTATTCTGTTTTTAGTATTTTTTGTTATAGCGGCAACAGAAATACATCATCTGTGAAAATTTCAACTGTCTAGCTATCACGGTTCGTGAGATACAGCCTGGTGACAGACGGACGGACGGAGGGACGGACGGACGGATGGATGGACGGACGGACGGACGGACAGCGGAGTCTTAGTAATAGGGTCCCGTTTTACCCTTTGGGTACGGAACCCTAATGACAATCGAATGTCAGTCTTACTGATTGAAAATATAACACATGTTTGAAGTGCCGTATGTGGGAAATATAATATCCCTTAGCCTGGTAATGGGTTAAAGATGTTAATAAATAGTATAGTAGTAGCATAGTTTCTTAGAAGAGCTGCTGTACCATGTTTTACTAACGTGCTTAGTAGATGTCCCATTATAGAATGGCCTTATAACTACCAAAAAATCAAGTTTGGTTCATTGAAACACGAAATAACTAGTATTTTAAGAGTGACCCAAGAGACCGTAACCATGGCAACTAGTGACAACAAAAAGTTGATTCACCCAATTTATCTATTTATTATTACTTTATTCTAGTTATAAATTTAACCTCTAAATTCTAGTTTAAAGCTCTATAAGGTGCGTTAACCCTCAATATTTTAGTTTTAAGATTGAAGTAACAAAGCAAAACGCAATAAAATAATTAACAGAGTAATCAGCAAAAAAATAATACACGTAGCTACTCTAGTTATAGGTGTGTTCCATGTACTTAGGTATAGGTAAGTTTATATTTTCTACGTCCACAAATGTCGAAGGGGATTTCTTGACTTCATTTATTTAAGTGCTTATTATGATGTTCGATTTGTTCCATCGTTCGAGTAGCAAGAATGATTCAGTTATTTCATTGTTAAAGAACTTTGTATAAAGCGATTATGAGAGTAGTAGTTAGTTTCCGGCCCTAGGATTCGTTTCTACGTGGGGCCAAGCAGGATAACCTGTATAAAATTATAAATCCGTCTCATTCTGCCATTGAGATAGACTAAGCAGCCCTCCCGGCTTGGTCCTACATGGAAGTGCATGGTTTGATGCCTCGGCCACGAAACGCACGCTCAGAGCATCAAGAGCGTGCACGCCTGTGACGTGATGCTATTAGGAGCCTGCGAGCTGCGCTTCGGGTAGAGACTATTGGGGACGTTAAGCTTTCCTCCATGTTCAATGTTTTGGGCAGTGACATACACGAATTTAAAGATCTATTTTAAAATATATAAAAAAACCTAATAACAAAGTAGTAACAGATAAGTACCTATTAATAAAGGTCCGGATTAGCAAATGGCTGGCAACATTGGGCAGGAAAGTTTCGATGTCAAACATTATGCCGTTTTAATTTATACTGGAGCTATCCCAATCCGGCGGGACCCTCCTCGCTGTCACGGCCACGCGTCTACTGTCCAGGTGTTAAAGAGTAAATTGTAAAAAAACAATCTGCGCTCCGTTTTCCCTTACTTATGAACGCCGGGTGCGACCGAGCTTTATTTTAGAAATAATGCCTTTTATAATTGGAAATTAGCTATTATTTCCTTTCATTACTGTATTTAATACAAGCCGCATTTACAAAATTTATTAATTATGATTGAATCTTCGGGAAATTTGATCGTCATTTATTTTTCCTTTTCATCTTTTGCCTGCATACCGCAATAAAAAAAAATTGACTTATTGTTAAGGATTTCATTTTTATAAGCGTGTTTAGTTGAGTGTGTTATCGCAAATGCGAATGAATTCTGTCAAGCAGATATCGGATTTAATTACAGGTATTTCAAAGCAATTTCGTGACTAACAGATAGTTTTAATCCATTTGGTTTTCCATCTAAAGCGATAAACGCATTGTAAGCGGGAATATTAAGGTAAAATCTGGGGGCACGGCAGTGCCCCCGCCAAGTTGAACGCGAAGCAAACACTGCCGTACCATCCTTTACTGGAACCATTTCGTCGCATTTTCAGGCCCCTATTTGAGAACCTCTGGATAAGACCACAACGCAGAAATTTTGGTCATCCAGTAAAATATAATCACATACTTAAAATCCAAAATTTCAAGTCTGTAGATCATTTAGTTCCGAAGTTAAGCGAAAGCAAAGTTTCGCATTTATGACTCACTCATGATCATCAGAATAGAACTAGTACTCTAGTAAACTCAGAGAGCTGAAATTTGGTACAGAGTTAGGGTTTAATGGCCACATAAAGGGAAAACCTAAAAATATTGCAATATCAGTCACGTTTTAAAGATCTAAGAACTGCATAAGTAAGTTTGTGATCCCATATAAATATATGATATTACAAAGTTAATGTTGCAGTTCCTACAAATAGTAGGTAAAGTAAAGGTACTACGATGTACGATGTGAGTATGAATGAAGATATATTTAGTTATGATATGTGTATACATAGTATGGGTATGAGTATCCGAAAAGAAGGACTGCCTACAAAAAGAGATGAGATCCCATCAAAAACATTACATGTAAAAAGGTGCAAGTCTCGCAACGCTTTTACAAAAAAAAAGTTTTGAGATGTAATGTGAAACCAAGTCGGTTATTTTAATCAGTGCCAGGGGGTGTTAAAACCGTATCAATAAGATATCTTTAATTTGTAATACATATCGACGATGGAAAGGAGAAACCCCTTAAGCGACATTTTGCTAACTTTACAGGAGAGCGTTTAAAAGTATACATTTTCAAAAAAAATCGTAACTTTTTTTCTAGTTGTTTTAAAGACTTCAGTTCTATGAACGTATTTTATTAAATTGTAATACCTAATCATTAGTAGTAATGTTACTGAAAAAATCATAGAATCTTCTGATATAAATGTCGTTTAATTTAAAGTGACCTTAAGATAGAACCAGAGAAACCCTTTAAGCGACATTACAATTTTTAGGCAGATACTAGGAAAAAACAATGAAACGAGCTTTTATATCATACGTATTACTGGAATATTACTTTAAGCAACTATAGTGAGGACAACGTTTTCTCATTATTATTAAAGAGATTTTTTGGGGTAGAATTGTGTTACCTATGCAACTAATATAATTAATTATTATGTATATTTTAAATCCAATATAAACACAATTATTGATAATTATGTCATCTTAAACGGGTACCTTGTAACTTAAAACCGGAAAAAACAGGAATGTACAGGGTAAACATGAATAAGTAAAAAAAAAAGATAGCTATTGTTTATTTAAATTGCAAGTTTGTACTTTCTTTAATCACTCTTGTGTTTTAAAAACTTAGTGTTAGTAATTTATTAAACACTAATCCTAAATATTAAACATTAACCTGCTTATTCATAAACGTCTATCAAACCTGTAATAGCTAATTTATGTTTTGTTCCTATCTGTCACTTCCACATTTGTCATTGCTAGAAAAGGACAAAACATAAATTAACTAATATAGGTTTAATAATCGTTTATGAATAAGCGGGTAAAAGCGCGTGAATACCTACTACCTACACAAATGGGTATGTTACTTCTTAAATACGTAATATTAATTATAATAAATAAACACTTATAAATTAGGGCATTTCCATTTAAAGTTGTACCATGACTCACTTGACGCGTTGAAAATATAATTTGGATTATTTGGTATTTTTTTATGTGATTCTATGAGTAAATATATTCTAGTTTACGAAACACAAAAGAGAATCGTAATATTTTTAGCATAAACCAGTTAAAAATAATATTTAATAGGATGAGGGAGGTTTTTTGCCGTCCGTTTGGTTACAAATGGTTTTTGAAATAGTCAATAAAATACATACTTGAAGCAAATGTTTTTATGTTTAAAGCATAATAATGTTAATAAACAACCTAAAAACAATCATCATTGACCAATTTAGACCAAAGTTTTTTCATAAAAGGGAATTTTATGTGGTTTGGTTACGAGGTGGCCCCAAATCGTACGATATTTTTAGGTTTATTAAATAGTTATTGGCATTACTGCCATGTGACGAATAACAATCATTAGAATTAACAAAACATGTGATTATTGTCAAAAAAATTAAATATTTTAGCTTATAAACTTTGAATAAACAATAATTAATACTTTTGAAATCAAGGGGACATTTCCAAATGGACGCCCATGTAACTTAATTGACAAAGTAAAGACGAGATCACAATAATCGAAAATTTACACAAATACTCAGTGAATAAAAAAAGGACTACAAAATATGTACCAAAATCAGTAGATAGAGTTTTAAACATAAGAAACTCAATAATACTTAATAAAATATGACTTATTAATTGCACATGAATTAAATAAGTATAGACAAAGTCACGGTAAAAACTATACATACTCAATGTGCGTGCGTCTTTACCGTGTCCGTTTGGTTACATTTTTCTAGTCCGGCTATATGTTACGCTTCAAATTGTAACCAAAAGGACGTACTTAACGATTTGTCTGATCCTGAATTAAATCTATTCAAAATAATACAAAACTAACAGCAATGTTCAACTTATGTGCTTGATAAATAACTATATGAAACATGGTTTTATTTAATATTAACAGTGTTTTAGTTACTTAAGGTTCAAGCTGCATAAACAGTTGAACAAAACGGACAAAACATTGAGTAAAATTACCGGTCACACACCAGCACGCCTTTGAGGTTGCGAATTGACTGTTTTAAATCAAATTTGACGTTTAAACAAGGTTTATCTATGGTCACAGGGTTGCCAGGATGAAAAAAACCTAAAATGTTGGTAAAAAGTATTTCGCTAAGTAGCGAAAACTGCGTAACCAACCTGGACTATGTCCGTTTCACGATTTCGCGGGGACAACGTTTTTATTGAAATTAAACCCTATTATTGATGTTTTTAAAGCTCTTTTTCATCAATAACACATTTTTCAACATTTAAACTATGCCAGGAATTAATTACTTGGTGTTGCCTTCATAGAAAAAATATGTGTAAAAGTCCATCAAAAATTGAAGTCGGTGAAGGGGACAGTACTACGGAGTGATTTTATCATATCTAAAAACCTTATTTTAAGTAAGAAAAAAGTGATTTATTGTGCATTAAACTTAATAAATGATGTGTCTATATAATATATTTCAATAAAAAACATCATTTGCCTAGTTAAAAAATTCGTCTTAAGAGTAAAACGCAAAAAATGTAAGGGGACATGCGAAAAACTCGAGGGTACAACTTTAAATGGAAATGCCCATTAACAACAAACGCACAAAATATCATACATACCTAGCTGTCTGTGACGGCAAACAGCGAGACAACCACCTAAACGACTTAAGCAAGTTTTAACAAATACATTAAGCGACATAAATGCTAAAATTCAACGTGTCGCTTAAAGGAGCAAATTCTGTCATACATTTTGTGACAACCAATTAACCGACAGCATTTGTTGTTCATAATACCAAAAGACACGATTAAGCGCCTAACCTTATATATTCAGTATTTGTAATAATCACTTTAACGCCATCACTACAAATTCAAGCAATATTTAAAATCACTTTAAGCGATCAAGTATAAATTTGTGTGTAGTTTAAGTGACGTAGTTCAAATTTAAATCAAATTATGTGTCGCATAAAGGGGGGGTTTTTAAATGTGTCCATAATTAATAACCTAACTTAACCGACATCAAAGTCATCAGATCGCTACGTAACCCGACTTAAAAGACGCAGAAAAAAAAGCTGATTCCAACGGTATATATAACTCAACTACATTCAAAATGTCGCTTAAGCGGTTTCTCCTTTCCACCGTCGATATAATGACTTGGCAATCGCACATAATGCTTTACTCGTACCGTACTCGTAAATATGTGTAATTAGCGCTAGCGTTATGTTCAATTAGAATTATTTTTAATAGGTGACGATGATCCTTTTGTCATTATGCAGCCGTGCGATGGCCAAGTCATTATACGTATTACAAATTAAAGATATCTTATTAATACGGTTTTAACACCCCCTGGCACTGATTAAAATAACCGACTTGGTTTCACATTACATCTCAAAACTTTTTTGTAGTAAAAGCGTTGCGAGACTTGCACCTTTTTACATGTAATGTTTTTGATGGGATCATGTTAACAAGAAAAGAGTTTAATACGCGTAGTGTAGTAAATGAAGCAAGTTGTTGTATGGAGACAGGGACAGGAACCGGTTACCTTAACCGGGGTTTTTCATAGGGTTATTTTAGAGGTGTTTATAAAAACCCCTACCATAACGGTAACCGCTTAATAAGGTAACACTTTGATTCGGTAACCGTATCAGATCGAGTTAACCTCTGTTACCGGTAACCGAAATAAAAACCCAGTCTATTCAGTTACCTCATTATGAGGTTTTTGACCAGTTCAAACGATTGTAATCTTTACGCACACTTAAATTCAACTTATTATTGAATAACCGAGGTTGGCATGGGCGGTCTATGAAGCCTCCAACGGCTCCAACACAAACAAGTTTTTTTGCCTTTCCTTTGTTTATCTTTATACCTACCTGTGTGGTGTGTTCTTATTATAAATATTATTATATTATAACTAAAATAATTAAAATAAGTAAATTAAATATATTAAATAAATTAAATAAATTAAATAAATTAAATAAATTAAATAAATTAAATAAATTAAATAAATTAAATAAATTAAATAAATTAAATAAATTAAATAAATTAAATAAATTAAATAAATTAAATAAATTAAATAAATTAAATAAATTATATAAATTAAATAATTTCATTGTTTTTACCTTTAATTCCGACGTTTCAGCTGAGTTGCACCAGCTGTGGTCACGGAAAGACTGACGTCCCAACAAATGTCAACGGAGATAATTAATAAAACACCACTAAACTACCCGAAATTAGTTTATAAAAATGTTCGGGGTAGACAAAGAAATTGCATCTACCCGTTAAAGTTTAATGTTTATTGTCCACGGCACGACACGCAACACTCACAGTATCCGTACACTGGTCCGAAGATATATCCGCTGGTTTCAAAACGCGAGAGTTTAAAGTGTTAAATTAAATAAATTAAATAAATTAAATAAATTAAATAAATTAAATAAATTAAATAAATTAAATAAATTAAATAAATTAAATAGATTAAATAGATTAAATAGATTAAATAGATTAAATAGATTAAATAGATTAAATAGATTAAATAGATTAAATAGATTAAATAGATTAAATAGATTAAATAGATTAAATAGATTAAATAGATTAAATAGATTAAATAGATTAAATAGATTAAATAGATTAAATAGATTAAATAACGTAAATAACGTAAATAAATTAAATAAATTAAATAAATTAAATAAATTAAATAAATTAAATAAATTAAATAAATTAAATAAATTAAATAAATTAAATAAATTAAATAAATTAAATAAATTAAATAAATTAAATAAATTAAATAAATTAAATAAATTAAATAAATTAAATAAATTAAATAAATTAAATAAATTAAATAAATTAAATAAATTAAATAAATTAAATAAATTAAATAAATTAAATAAATTAAATAAATTAAATAAATTAAATAAATTAAATAAATTAAATAAATTAAATAAATTAAATAAATTAAATAAATTAAATAAATTAAATAAATAAATTAAATTAAATAAATTATATAAATAAAGTCAATAAAATCAACAAATATAAATAAAGTAAACAAAATAAACAATTTTTTTAGTATTTTTTTTTAGTTCTGACGGCACATCACTAAAACTACTTTAATGTAGCAAACCAGTAAGCAACCGATAATAAAGGTTACCATAACTGAATGAAAACCTGTTAAAAACCCTTAACAAAAACCCTATCGCGATGGGGTTTTGAGATTAACTCGGTTAAAGGTTAGGGTTACCGTTTCAATAAGGTTACCATTACAATCAGGTAACAGTATGATAGGGTTACCGAATGATAAGGTAACCGAATCGATTGGGTTACCGAATTGATAGGATTAAGCGTAAAGAGGGGTTTTCCGGTCCTTGTATGGAGACCCATGCATTAATTTCTCAGTCGATGAAATTTAGCTTGGTTATTGTATAGTATGAGCCGAGACTAACATATAAATATCCAAAAAAAAAACACTCCTTATTTAGGTAAAAACAAAAATCTGATTATATATTGAACCGAGTAATTCCTCAGTCCAAAATTATTTTACAAAATAAGTTATTTGTATCAGTATGTGATACTAGAAAAAAATCTAAAAGTTTTGTCAAACATGAGAATATTTTTTTATGAGAATTCCTTTTTTTGACGCTCATTTTCATCGGAAAATTGCTCTGTAATTTTTTTCTTCTTATATGATCTTAGAATATAATTTGGCGCAGTGGGTAAAAAAATCCAAAAAAAAATGCGTACCCAAATGTATGTATTATAGAACTATTAAAAACGGACAGTGGAATTTTTTAGATTTTCATTTTGTAGGTATAAAACGGCAATTAAATGGCATTCCAGTGTAAAAATTAGACTGAGCAATTTTCCGGTCCAAGACACGCCAAAAAATTATATTTTATTAATACTGGTATTTCTGCTGGGATATTTTTTTTGATATTTCATATATTGTTGCAATATGTGAAGAAAGTTTGAACGGAGCATTTTTCCGTAAAAAGATATTAACGATTTAAGACTTTAGGTATTTACTTTAATTCTATTATTATTATTCTTTGGAAATTTATACAATACTTTTTATTTATTGACACTTTATCATACTGTAAAGTTTTTTCTGGCTGAGGAATTACTGCGGGGTCCACTACCTTTATTTACTACACTAGCGTGGAAGTCTGTTATCTGTAAGGGCTCCAATAAAACAAAGTTGAAACAAACGAAACCTCATTTCTCATTCACAAAGTTTCACTATAATACTGGGATATTAATACCCATACAGAAGTGACACAGCTAACAGAAACATGCCACGAAGCAACGCAGAACGCAATGTAGTATGCTACGAAAAGTTCCAACGTTCAAAACTTACTTTTCCTTCGTAAATAGCCTGTTAACTTGTGTGACAAATGAAATGATCATCTAAAAGCAAGAACCTGTTTTCTTTCGCGAAAGTTCAAGAATAAGGCAGAATTAATTTTGTTTACAGGTTACGGCCCACTTTACTTCGGAAAATATGATTGCAAAGCGTGATTTTGATTTAACAGTTATATTAGGCGCATGAATAAGACATTGTTTTGTTTATGTTTCCGTATGAATAGAGTACGGGTAAGCGTGGAGTGAAAAGCCCGGGCTGTATAATAAATAGCTGGTAAACAAAATGTTACATGGCGTAATGTAACCTCGGTGAGTAAGTACTTATAATACATTATTATGTAAAAGCAGTTTTTGGAATCGTTGTGCCGCTATGTCGGAATGTCTATTATGTCGGGAAAATTTATATAAATCAATTATTAATACTAATGTCTATTTTAAAAAACAAAATAAATAAAAAAAACAACGGGTTGCACTCCGGGAGTGCCGACAGAAGTGAAAACTCAATAACTAGTCCAAAATATTTGCAGCACTATGTATAATTGACCCATCCTCCATTCTATTGAAAAACTTTAGTTCCGAAATTGCTGGCCAGTGAACTTAAATTTGTAGCGTTAATTGTTTAAAATTGCGCCGCCTACACGAAACAGCAGGCTCAGGCATACATTTTCGCCGTGCGGTAGAAAGAGAGGAGAGACGCCTTACGCGTTACTCGTTACGCTATCCCGAGTTTATCATTTTTTCCCCACCTCAAAAAGTGCTCAGCGCCGCTAAAGAAGTTTTCACTTCAAAAAACCGGGCAAGTGGGTATCGGCCCATGCATCATTATGGATGTTCCGGAAAAAATATACTAAGGTAATGCACAAAACTGACCTAACGGGTATTCTACTTATATCTTGGCTAAAAAGTTAAGTAGGTATATGGTTATTTTTTCACGGCTCCTGGATCGCCGAAAAAGAATCGGACAAGCACAGAGCTAAAAATACTGACATTGAATTGAATAAACAATCGCAAAACAATACGTAAGTACATACTCGCTCAACACGCCAACACTCTGAAAACAAATAAAAGTTCTTCCCTTTGCAAGCGACGCACGTCCTCATTCTGTTTTTTCTCAGGCAAATAAATCTTAATGAAATACACTGTTTAAAGAATCTTCCACTTGTAAACATCTTTCACATGGTCCACATCGAATATCCATACTATTATAGGCACACGTAATATCTGTTTGTCTGTATGTAGGTACATAACTATGTAGTTAAATAAACACATTGTTCTCTGTGTTTATATAATATCTTCTATCAAGGATTTTTGTACCTAACTAGCATAGGTAGGTACAAAAATATTAGTAGCATATTAGTCCTAAAGCAAATACTTATGTTTCTAAAAATGAAAAATTTAATAATTGGAAATAAAACATTCAGTAAAAATAAACGAAATACGAAATGTGTGTATAGGCGTTTCACTGAAATTGTGTGAAAGTCAGGATGACGGGTGTAATATTTTTTGGTAATAGCTTTAAGTACCTACCGGAAGGTACAATTTTTGAATGTACATACTAAATACATAATAGTACAAATTAGGTACAAAAATATGGTGTGTTCTGTTTTTTTGTTGGCGACTCTCACGAAATTGTGAATGATGGTAATGTCAGCAGATGTCAACTCGTTTTAAAAAGTTTATTTTTCTATTCTCTCAATTTCTGTATAGGACATGCATTACGTGAAACTAAATTATATTTATTTCTAATCTAGACCACGAAGCAAGGAAGATAATTATGGTCGAACTTTACGGTATATTAGTTAATTTAATAAATAATAAAAATTGTACTCGGTACATAAACGGTATTTTGCTGATTTTCTTTGATGTAAGTGATGATTACATTTTATAATTTATAGTCTCTGGTTTTTCATAGAGCTTTATTCCATTAACCGATATAGGTTCCCGTTATATTTTTAGTTTTATCATATCATCTAGAACTGATTTATAGGTAAACATTTTTCGCTGATTATGAAAGGTCTTGATTGAAGTTTGTAACTTTTATAAACAAACCTTCGAACCATACGCAATACCGGAAATGTTTAAAATGTAAAGAACTGAACTTAATATAAGAGATATTCTTCCAAGAGTTAAAGTTCGATTTTGATGAAATATCTAACAGGCCGATTCGGGCGTACACTGACACTGACATCAAAATGACATCTAAATAATGTAATTCAGTTATTGCATTTCACTAGTACCTACACCACAGAATAAATAATAGTACTAGGTACAGAAGACTCACTCTCTAACAAAACGCGTCTGTTACGATCAGGACAGATATGTATATTAAGTCACATTTATAGACGGGTCTAACGCGAGTTTTATTCAATTACCTTGATTTACCGACGTTTCGACACAGGTTTCACTGGTCGTGGTCGCGGCTGACTGATGTCCCAGCAAAATGTCAAAACAGATTTGTGCAACTACCCGACCAAAAGTGTATGGAAAAGTTTGGGGTAGACATCACATTTTCAAACCACCCACTACACATAATGTTAATTATTGTCAATAGTCCGACACGCAACACTCACAACAATGTGAGTTATTATGTGTTCAAACGCGAAAGTTTAAAATATTATAGGACAGATATGGCCGCTAGGTGGCGACAGCGCCACGCGCGGCTTATGGTTAGCCACCAAAATTGGTGTGGAACGGATGTACTTTTAGCTACTAGTGACCCTAGGTGTGTATCGCTACTATTATTACGATCGTACCTAACATTTATATATGTATACGTATGGGTATCGTATGGAGTCTGTGCGGAAAGAGAAGAGTCGTGGAATGTATGGGGCCCAATTCATTCCACGACTCTTCTCTTTCCGAACAGACTCTAAAACCCGCATGTGGAGGAACTAGGATAATAGCGACTCCTAGAACGCTCGTCTCACTGAATACGCATCGCAATCTAGATCGGTAAACGCCTCTAGCTAATTGACTCGTGTTCACTAATAGACCAATTTGGCGAACGTTATGTTCCCGCCATTTATAATGCAAATTCCGCTCAGCTGTTGCCAGCGTGTGGTCGTAGGGAAAACTGCCATTGATCGAATAAATAATATAATGCCTTCGGTTAGGTCGGGTCTGTTTGCGTTCTTGAATAATGTGGAGACTGTTCGCTGTAATGGCTTTGAAGTACAATTGTCGATCGGAAATTGACATTTAGTTAATGGTTACAATGTACTTTAATATCAGGTTGGATAATTTTAGTGTCATAATGTAATTGTAAGGTTTGGAGTTAAAGCTAAAATAGCCAGGAAAGTACCTACGTGAAAAAATATACGGCTAAGTATAAATAATTAATATCAAGCGATCAATTCAAATTTTAATTCTAATTTCATAATAATATTATTTCAATATGGGTTCTATAACATTGTTATTTTTAAAGTGAAACGAATAGTTCCTATAATTCTCAAAAGAAACAATGGGTACCTAGATACCGGCACACTTTTAACATGATATTTCAGTGTTACTAAAATAAGCAAAATTTTACGATTATCAGGGACGACGGTCACGAACGTGTATAATAAAAGTAGTAAATCTGTACATCCATATTTCATACGTTATGCTACGCAGAGACGTCTTATTTAGGTAAGAGGGAATGATACAAGATTCTAAAGAATATTTCTTAATTAACAGCAATAACTACCTACAGTTAACTGATCATTGGTGGTTCATTGGTGGGTGTTGCGGAGGGGAGAAGGCTATGCGACCAAGCCTGGTTTAATGCGTTAGATAGCAGAAGGTGTAGCAGAAAGAAAGCTTCTTCTGCCAAAAATGTGGGAGGATGCGTTAGATAGCAGAAGGTGTCGCAGAAAGAAAGCTTTCTCTGCCAAAAATGTGGGAGATCGTGCCGCTCACGCATCGGCCTCCACAGTCACTAAACCCGTTGTCTAAATAGTGCCTAAATCGTCTGCAATAGACGCAAAGGCCTGTGATGTGATGGTGGATCTTATGTATATGTCGCAGTCGGATCGTATAATCCGCCGTATTACATTACGGCTAGCCGTTTTCAAAAACAGGGGCGTTTTGAAATGCGGCGGTTTAACGATTAGCCGGATTGAATGCGGCTGAATGAGAATCCGCCGGAATGTATTCGGCGCCATACGTTCTTCAACACGGCTAGCCGTAATGTAATACAGCGAGTCAATAGCCGCCGCTTTGACCGTTTTTAGTTTCCATTTTTAACACCCGTGGCGCTGCCTGACAAACGCTGGGGTGTCCATCAAATCTGGAGTTCGTCGGACTGTTTCTTTTCAAAAAATATTTCCTTCGAAACTTAACTAGACGGAGCACCGCTTCGCGGGGCTCCTATTTCTGAGCGGTTTGCCCTTCGGGCATCTGAAGCTACCTAACGAACCTAACCTACCTATCTATTGATTTAGTGAGACGTCCGTGAAAACATACACTTTGGGGAAAAAAGCGTAGGTAGGTAAGTAGGTTAGGTTCGTTAGGTAGCTTCAGATGCCCGAAGGGCAAACCTCCCAGAAATAGGAGCCCTGCTTGCGGGGCTCCGTCTATTTAAGTTGTGAAGGAAATGTTTTGGAAAAGAAACACATGTAGTGCGGTGGGACCATGGTAAAAATAAATTAAATTGCAAACATTGTCAAACTCCGTTACGTAGGCGACCGAAAGAACTGGTCACTCTACAATCTAAAATAGTAGTACGATGCGGCTAAACGTAGGCCGCCTTATTGAAGAACGTATCGCAATGACAATCCGGCTAATCGTCGAACCGCCGCATTTCAAAACGCCCCTGTTTTTGAAAACGGCTAGCCGTAATGTAATACGGCGGATTATACGATCTGACTACGACATATATACATCACGGCTTACGAATTCTTGAACTCATAATTGAACAGTGTGGACGATGGCGCACATTCCTAAATGAACTAGGAGTACGTCACTAAATATAAAATGTTTCATACCTTGGCGGGGTCCTGATGGTTGCCGGTGGCGTACACGGACGCGCGGCGGCCGAGCAGCGTGCGGCTCACGATGGAGCTGCTCCGGCGCCCCGACATTCGGTCTTGAGGTACGGGCAACATTTTGCCGGTGGGTATTTTCTTTCACAGGCAAATCACGGTTTCATTGAGTTTCATTTACACAGTTTTTCACCATTCACTAGGAATCACTTTTAGCTGAGCAAGCTTTTTATTTATTAGATTGCTAAGACACTCTGTATTGTGATCTTTAAAAACAGGAAAAATGTGTTTACTTCTAAATGCTGTTACTATGAAATCACATAATTTGCTTGAATTTTAATTTCATACATAAATCATAATTCTAAGAATCACTTTCCTACACGTTTATCAATTTTATTTGCTAAACTAAGTAATTAAGAATTTCTATAGGCACATTTACTTATTATTTTTACTTTAGCGGCTTGCTTTTAGCATTATGTATGTTTTGTATATCATGTAGGTACCTGTAACAAGAAATGGTTATTAATAGGGATGTACCGACTAGTCGGGAAAGCCGACTATCCGGCCTCATTTGTAGTCGGCGATTAGTCGGCGACTAGGGCTTGCAATCCGGATATCCGGATAACCGATTTATCCGGATATCCGTCCAATTTACTATCCGGATTTAGATGAGGTTGATATCCGGATAAAACGAATAATTCGAATAGCATTTATGACAAAAATATCAGTCAATTTTTTTTAAATATATCTCAAAAACGTTGAAAATTATAACGTAAACGATGTCGGTTGATTTATTTCTTTATTTGGATACATTTTTACGATATAAAACTGTTTATATAAGTATTTCTCCTTCATTGCCGACTACTCCCTTATTTTCTTAAATATTTGGGAACAATTTTATGCAGACCGACCTAGCTCCATAAAATGTGCAAAATAACTTTGAAATTTTGAATGTACTTGTACCGTGTTCCTGTCAAATGCGCTGCGCTGCATTATTGTTAGCGTCTGAATACATTATTAATAACGTGCGAACAGAATTAAAATGGGTCCAATTGAGGAGAACATCGGATGATATTGAACTGCTGAACTGAACGAGATGCAGTAGCTGTTTAGCAGATATGATAAGAAAGTTGTAGCATTCTGCATTTGAATAAATCTGTAATGAAAACCTTGATTGAGCTTAAATGCAATGTAATATCTCAACAAAAAGAGACTGTCTCAACAGTTAGAAGACGTATTCGATTCTCTAAATATCATCAAAACCACGGCCAGTACTATACTATATGCCAATAAGACAGATTTCTTAACTGAAGAATAGTTTGACTACTAGTAATAGTAGTAGTTTGTATAATTCATGGTTGTAAAATTGACATAAAATAACGCCAGATATCGCGTGATCATATGAAGTCAATTAAGAAATGAATTTCACAGCGCAGGCTGCCAATATTAAGCGGAGGGTTGAAGTATCTCCATAAACTATAATTTTCTACAAATACATATCGATAAAGTCATATCATATGCGTTTGAAAAATTGATGCAAATAATACGGTTCTCATAAATAAAAATTGCCGAAGGTTGTTTGTCACAGTAAAGCTTCAACGTAAAAAATTTCGAAGTGAAATTCGGACAATACAATTTCGACGAAAAGGTAGAACACCTAAAAATACCTTAACACTTGCTGTTACGCAACCTTTTATACGTAAAATTTGATTCTATTACACATTTTATAAAGTTCATGTGAGTTTTGTTAAATAAAAAGCAAGTATTCGAAGTATCCGTTTTATCCGGATATCCGGATAGTAAAATAGTTAATATTCGAAATATCCGGATACAAAAAATGGGCGGATATTGCAAGCCCTATCGGCGACTAGTCAGCAAAAATGGCCGATCAGTCGGCACTTTATAAGTGACAGAAAAACCGGGCAAAAAGAAATAAACAACAAATATTTAAGTACCATAAGCTTTTCACCTATAATTGTACCCAAATTCCTATTTAGGGTGCTTACGAAAACTTTTGTTCGAATTATTGACCGCTTGGTCGCTTTCTTGTCCGATTGTCCGTTTGTCGCATGAAATATAGACTTAGAAATTTGTTATTTATGTATTTAATTTTTCAGCGTTACTATATTAATAAAAACCGGCCAAGTGCGAGTCGGACTCGCGTTCCAAGGGTTCCGTATATTACACAATTTTTAACAATCAGTGCCGGATTAAGATATGTTGATGCCCTAAGGATTTCTAGGTGCCCCCTCTCCCTCGGGTCATCAAGATTACATTGATTTTTTGGTAAATTGAGAGAAGTTCATTGCCGCGTTACAGCTGAGAATGGAAATCAGTCACATCATTTTATCACGAAAATTGACAGTGCCGCAGCAGTAATGTTGCAACAGAGTACCTAATGCTGTTGCAGTCGCCACCCGAATGTCACCTTTATCATAGCTTAGAAAGTAATAGAAACGCGAGCGAAGTGAGCGCGGAAATTTTTCTATATAAAAACGCAATATGATAGACAGTTGTAAATTTTTACTTTTAGTATGGAAATCAGTCACATCATTTTATCACGGAAGTTGACAGTACTGCAGCAGTAACGTTGCAACAGAGTAATGTTGCTGCAGTCGCCACCCGAATGTCACCTTTATCATACCTTATAAAGTTATTGAAAACGCGAGCGAAGCGAGCGCGAAATTTTTTCGATATACAAACGCAATTTTACTTTTAGTCCCAACCAGGCGCGAATCCAGGATTTCATACAGAGAAGGGATGGGACAGTTTTCTATCAGCCTAGCTTCGCATAGGGCTCGATATTTCTTAGGCTTCGATATTCGAGGTTGTTTTCATGCATAAAATATGCAAGAAAGCAGAGCTTGGAATTGAATTGGCGAAGTGTGAGAAAGGCAGTAGGCCTAGCTGCGAAAGAGGAAAGCTTGGATTTGGATCCACGCCCAAGTGTAATTAAGGCAGAAGGCCTCGCATAATACCTAACGCCGAACCGCAAAAGAGTGGGTTGAAATCGAATCTATGCATGTATTCACGACTCTTCTACTGCTACCGATTGTTTCCCAAAGAATTACGCGCCATTATTTTTGCAAATTAGCTTTTGGACAGCTAAAAAAAATCGTGTGGTAAAAACGATGTATCTGTCCCTAATTTTAAAATTTGTTCACCTTTTTCAACCTGGCATTTTGGTGCCCCTCCTGAACGTGGTGCCCTAAGCACGTGCTTGTTTTGCTTATTGGTTACAAAGTCTTTATTAATTCAACCATTAAAGTCGACGAGTACATAAAACTTTAAGCTAGCTCTCAATTTAACATTTTTTTAAAACATTATTTTTAATTTAACCTTACAATTACTCGTAAGTAGGTAAGACCGTTAAATATTTAAAATGATTATCTTATCAGAAAATTATCACCAATTACTCTAACAAAACTACTACTCTAAGTAATCCGGCACTGTTAACAATGTATTTTTTATGTGAAACGTGAGTGATATCTCTTTAAAAAATCCGTAGGGGTCGGATTAAAAACTGTAATTAAGTCCGACTCACACTTGACTGTACATTTCTAATAGGTTTTCCTGTCATCTATAGATATAGACCTATTTTATGTATTTTTTTCAAAATTTTAGACCTAGTAGTTTCGGAGATAAGGGGGGGGGAATGGTCATTTTTTGCCTATTTTCTTGAATAACTTCTAAACTGTTGATTCGAAAATTATAAAAAAAAATATTTGAAATCCTTACAATAAGCTCTTTCATTTGATATGTAACATGATATAGTTTGAAAAAATTTTTTTTTTCATCTTTTCATTTACCCCCTAAAAGTGGCCCCCATGTTTAAAATTCATTTGTTTACGTTACATGTCCGTATTCGGGTCACAAACTTACATATGTGTACCAAATTTCAACTTGATTGGTCCAGTAGTTCCGGAGAAAATCGCCTGTGACAGACGGACAGACAGACAGACAGACAGACAGACAGACAGACGCACGAGTGATCCTATAAGGGTTCCGTTTTTTCCTTTTGAGGTACGGAACCCTAATAATATGACGAATAGCGCGACGAAAGGGGTAAAACGGTTGTTTTTTAAGTGCATCTGAACCGAACTTAGACGAAACTAATGATCCGGCCGACTAATCGGCCATCCGAGCGCCGATTAGTCGGCTAGTCGGCCAAATTAATAGTCGGTACATCACTAGTTATTAATGTTATTAATGTTATTATTTGCATGTCTTTTCCATATCTCGGGACCATGGGGTCCCGGGCCTTTGGGAGGCGTACGTGGGGCCGAAGCCAACAGCGCAGAGCCCTTTAAGACACTTTAATCTAAAAGCAAGGGATGCACGTGGCGGATACCATCCCCGAACGCACAATGTGATACATCCAGAGATGGTCCCCGCCAAGTGCAAAGACTATTGCAGTGCAGCACTTTTGTGCTGCGATGGGAACTAAGGTCATGGGCTATATATTTGAAAGTTGGATGGACTGGATAATGGGCTATGGGAGAGACTAGCGAACACCTGCCGTGACAATCAGTCTCAAAATTGTAAATGACAGGTGGTGACTCGCCAACTCATTGAGTGGGCCCCGCAATGGCCGCACGCACAGTGCGACAACAGGGCAACACTTTGGAGTGGCTGTGAGGTTGTCGAGAGGTGAGTCTGCGGTAGCCAGATCCCGGTAATCCGTTCAGCAGGCCGCGGGCGTTATGAAATTTTACACTTCCAACCTGGAGCATGGGTCCCGCTCTTGCGACTCCACTCTGGCCGGCCAATCAAGGCAAGCACAGAGGCGAGGGCCAGATGACAGGGCCCTCTGGAATAGGGGCCCGCAGTGTCGCCACTCACCGTCAGCTCGCCACAAGCTGCCCCCGCGGGGTTATTAATGTTATTATTAATTATTTTTTGTATCTCCTTGGATTATTATTATTAAAAGAAACATATTGTAAATAATAAGCAACTGTTAATGTGGGGTACTTTTGAAATTATGTAAGACCTAACTACATGCGTGAAGATTTTGTTAACTTGTGGTTAAATGCCTATGAAGCACTTATCTTGAATAAGTTTGAAATTTGGGTTTGTTTTTAATACTTATTTTTAATATCAGGTTGTTCCGTAAAAAAATATCGGACATAAAATGTGAACTAGTTCAGCCAGTCTTTGTATACATAAAAAATATACCAAAACTTTGAATTTACTTATTCTCCAGTGTAGCAGCATTTTTATTCAAGAAATATCGCTCGCTGTGTACGCTTCACCTTTGTTCTAGGTAACCTTTTACACTACATATTTTATGAGAGGAAAAAAAGTTGGTGCATTTTATTAGCACGTTCCCCGGTCCTGAGACAAATTGACCTCGCGGTCGCTCGAGCGCTCCTGACGGGCAAAATGGTTCGTATATTACCTCCTGTCGGCACCTACAACTTTTGTATTAAGTGTACGTGCAAAAAATAAATTAGGTAGGCGAGCGTATCTCAGCTTGAGTAACTTGTAATAGGTAGTCCAGGAATCTGTACTTGGTCTCAATAGATAAATACAATGAATGGGAATTGGATCAATGCTTTCATAGCTAATATGTAAGTTAGTAATTAACGCATAGTTGAGAGATTGCGTAATGGGAATTTTTGGGCGAATATATTTATATGCAATTTGACTTTTGTCATAAGTTCAAATAAGCATTACCACAAGCAATGCCGCAATGCGGTCAGCTGAATTATTGCGGGAAACGCGGGAAATGTCAAAGTCCTTGATAAATTGAGTGACGTTCCTGACCGCATTTCAAACGTGACGTAAATGTGGTTGGGATTGTCATTGTCACTCAATTTATCAAATACTTTGATAATTCCAGTGATAATGTAGCTGGCTGCAATTTGAGACCACTCTGGATTTTAACATTTGCGCGGTGTCAGTAACGTATGGTGTAACACACAAGATACCTATCAAAAGGTACTACACCACTTTCAGTGGTGTTTCCTGCCCAGCATAAGCACTACTAATGCTTAGGGTAACCAATATCAGATGAAGCAGAGCTCTCAAACGGATGACGAGGTCACGTTGGTTCGCCCGAGAATAACACCCGCAGCGTTCGCTTCTCCTATATTAACCGCCTAAACACTTGTAATCCGGCTTGTAATACAAGCGAAGTGCTAGGTGAGGTAAGAGAAGGATTATTCGAGCGCCACGGTATCACAGTATTATAATGAACACTCTATTGCTGCCTCAAGTGTCTCAGTATGGCCTCAGTTCAGTATCATGGACATCATGGTATTGCTGTTACCAGATTCACTTTAGCCGAAGTCCAGCGTTCATCCTCCAATTGTACGTTCAAAATGTATGTATCTACTTAGTTCATTTTGAGCAAGTCATAGCGGAATACAAATTAAACCCGCTCTTTTCTTCTGTGAGTAGATAACTGAATTAAAAAATGGAAAATTAATTAAAATTATGCGCATTTATTCACTAGATATACCGGTCGTACCTTTAGTGAAAGAATAGTTTTTTGCCCAAAAGCAGTTAATTTACATAACGTACCTATTTAAATCAAACCTTGCATATCCGTGCCTACTTACCTTGCAAATCCAATCACGTTGCGAGATTGTAGAACCAACTATTGACTTTATGTAAATCTTTAATTGAAGACGTGGAAACCACATATCTACACACGACGTTCGAGTCCTATCGGAGACGCCAGACGCCATGAAAACTTATGCATCCTTAAATTTCGCTGTTACTGCATTAAATAGAACGATGCCATTAGATATCTACTTTTGGTCAGAACATTAATAAAAAAATCTGAAATAACCAGTAGATAGCCAGATTTCAATATCGGTCAAATAAGGACCGGCATTTAGATTTAAAAATCAGCCTTTTGATATCATACATTCATTTACTCAATCTATCAGGTGTAATTCCTAATCGTTAGTTGACAGTTTATAATATGTCAAATCGTGTGTCATTCTCATTATGTAATTTAACCTGAGATGACTATAATATAACTACTGGTAAACCTGGTAGTTTACCGGTGATATTTTCACTTTTCTCCAAAGTTGACATAGGTAATTATAGTTGCAAATTCACGAGTTTTCTTAAAGTAATTAGGCCAAGACTTAATGTTCTGATTCTACATTAGGTTAAAAATCGGTCATGCATGAGTTGGTATGTAGGTAGATATTACCGATTTTTTAAAATTTCGTTCTATTTTATATTTATATTTTGTTTTATAATTGCACCAGATGTTTAGTTATATGTAAAACCTGCCGGAAAAACAGGAAGTCAAAGTCGAACAGGGGGCCGATTTTTGAAATTCGATCGCTCGATTTCGTCACTCGAAAGTCGGTGGAAAACGGCGAAATGAAAATTTTTGAAATGCGAGTGATCGAAATTTGGAATCTAGTGGTATTAACCACTCGGTTTCAATTCTATTAGCAGAATTTAAGTGCCTAGTATTGGAGATATTATTTAACGAAATACACGAAATCGAGTGGTCGAAATTCAAAAATCGGCCCCCAGTACGGTGTTACCATCAGTTTGTCACTGACATAAACGCCGTCGAGAACGTAATTTACTTTCTATACATCTCGCTCGCACTCGCATATTAGTGCAAACGGGATGTATAGAAAGTAAATTACGTTCTCGGCGGCGTTTATGTCAGTGACAAACTGATGGTAACGGTACACGGTTACCATCAGTTTGTCACTGACGTAAACGCCGTCGAGAACGTAATTTACTTTCTATACATCTCGCTCGCACTCGCATATTAGTGCAAACGGGATGTATAGAAAGTAAATTACGTTCTCGACAGCGTTTGTGTCAGTGAGAAACTGATGGTAACCGTACTGATGGAACGACGGTGTAGGTTAGTAATATGATAATTGATTAAATTACAATGGCACGCCATCGGTGTTGTGTCTCGTAAAATGAGTAGGTACCCATCTAAATATTTACGAACTTTTCATTGGAATACCTACACTTCTGTACTAAACAGTGTCATAGAAAAGGTCATCTACAATACTTATCTGTTTACTGCTTCTTTTGACCTTGACAAGGATTCATGGCCGTTAACTCAATTCACAATAAGAAATCTTTCTTTCCACTATGCCGACTAATATAATAAATTATTAGGTACCTCGCGTTTGTACGAAATTTCGCATTTACTGTCATAAGCAACCAAGTGTCATAAATAAAGTACCTAAATCGTGCACTTAGCCCACAGAGCGAAGGCTTGTCGCGAGTGAAGTAATGTTTTTTTCTCTAGGTTTTGCGAGCTCCGCAAATGGGCCTGAAAGCTTCCGCACAGCTCATTTGGTGCGGATTTCGCGCTGGCAGGGTTAAGTAGTGCTGCCTGCGATGCACGGGCGCGCGCCAAATTTGGTTGGTATTACGTAGAGATAATGTTTTGGCATCCATAATCGGAAAATCAGAACGCACATAAATGGACCATAAATAAAAATATGAAACGGTATGTTGGTATGGGTTGGCCTGAACATAAAGTCAGTAATTTTATTGTCCTTAACGCAGGGGACGTATCGTGGATGCTATTTTCCTCGTAACAACTATCATTTTTTAACAACGCTTGGTAGAAGCAAGTGACAGATACTGCTATTGTCATGCTATGTAGGCTGTAAACTCGGGTAAGTAAGCTACCATGTGGACCATACGTCACGCAAAAATGGTCCAAATTTACGAATGTATAAACCATTTTTTCAAAATACTTTTGGTGTGCAATTTTAAACAGTTGACAATAATTTAAATTAGTATTCGATAGTCAAACACTTTAAAACCTGAACAGTTTATTATGCGACCACCGACTATCGACCCTCAAACTTATAGTCTTACAAATTGCCTTGGAACCCATCATAAAAATAATAAACAACCTTTAAACCGCTGTACAAAAAAACTGCTCACATCATCCATCCAACACCAATTACTTCCAGCGCTAAACATCAAACACTGCGAGCATCATAAGCGGCGCCCTCGTTAAACTCCCGGACTGCCGGACAGTCCACCTGACCCCGGTCTGTCCGGCCGGACCGTCCGGCAGTCCGGCCGGAAGGCGCAAAATAAACATGTGCAAATAAATGACTCCATTTACACTCTGACCTCTTCCTTGACTTCGGAATAAAGAGATACGGCTCTTCATACGAGATTGCGTGCGATGTTTGTGTTTATTTTTTACATACCATAGCTAGACATAAATGTTGGTTAGTAGTATACTGAATTATTTTTGCTGGATTTTGGTTAAAGTATGACTCTAAGATCTAACTATAAACTAGATTTAACTTAATTTAGTCGCATGGGATGTTAAGATCAGCAGTTAGTAAAGTTACGCTCCGCGACAAAACACTAGAAAAACAATTAAGTGGGAAGTTCATGCCCGGACTAGTATCTATGCTATATTAGGTAGTTACTAATTATCTTCTCACTCGTTAAAATATACCTATTATGATGCATAATTATGTCGGCGGCCGATCGTAAAATCAGGCAGATCGTAATGTTCCTGTAGGTATAATATTTTGACGGTAGTCACAATAAACCAATAAATAGGTATAATAGGTTCGTTAGGTTGCTTTAGATGCCCGAAGGGCAAACTGTCCAGAAATAGGAGCCCCGTGTAGCGATAGAATTAAATTTCTTAAACCATACCGCGTATGTGATACCTACAGTTACTTTGTTTAAATGTATATTATATATTATTAAACCGATATTAATAGAATTAAAAGCCACAAATTCGATTACGGTTTTTAAAAGCTTTTATCAGCGCGCATGCAGCGGTGAAATAAACCGCTCGTTTCAAACGCTTTGATGACGCAACTCACGGAATTGGCGTTTTGAATTACGAATATTTTGATGTATCTTTTACTACACTATTGTTTATAATTTATGAATCGATGTGAAAAGTTGATTGCAGATTAGTTGGATATTTTATTTTTACTGGTACTGATGCGCCTACATGTACTTACCTGCAAATATTTTGCAAAATTTGTTGTAAATAATAAGCATTGGTAGTTTCAGCTTCTGTGTTGATAGGCTCACATATGCTACTGGTTTGTGTTGTTTATTTACTGCCTACTACAAATGTTTTAATGGGAAAATAACTTACTTAAAATTACCTTTCCTCACTAACAACTTGAAAGTAAACAAATAGGTACTTAGAGTAAACCAAAATCTCCGTTTCTGGAATACATAGAATGTTACATCGTTCACACATGTGTTTGTCTAGCTAATTTCACGTTGTAAATAGCGAAGTAAACACGCGTAATCTTGAAGAGCTGTGAGCCGCCAAGTATAAGGCGCTGCCGCCGAGCAGCCCACTATTATTCCCCGAGCTCTCTCCTTAGCATATTTAACCCATTATGAGGTTAATGGGCAATGACGGTATGGAGCTCGCGGGCCGGTGTGCCCCTTAATTTTCCGCCAGTTCTTAGTTAAAGAGACGAGGCGCCGGCACCGGCGTTGCGCTCACACGCCTTTCATCGTAAAATTGATGGCTTGCGCAAATAAATGTTAGTACTTAAAGTTCGTTTTTTTTAGCATTAGAAATAAGGTAGGTAAACAATCTTGATGTTTCTTTTTATTGAAAAACACGTTTTAAAAATAAGTCACGGCAAATATGTAACAATTATGAATCTTATACGATCATTTATATTCTTCTATTTTCATAAGTAATAGTTACTGAATTTTAAAAAGCGTTTTTCAATTAAAAGACATGTCAAGATCGGTTACCTTCTTTCTAATGCTAAAAAAACGAACTATAGTAATGTTATTATAGTTAGAGAGTAGACTTTTACTGTGCTAATTGAAAGAACAAATATCATGATTCATGGTTTAAATTAAAAATAATATTACAATGAGGATTGAACTGACTGCAACACATAATACCTATTAATCATATTATACTCGTCCGTTTTTATGCTTATTTGCAATCCCGGCGGTGGGTTATCACATGCATGTATATATGTAAGTATCTACGTAGGTACTACATATGAATCGATATAATTATTTCGTCCTCAAACAGAGTCGTAGATAAAATAGATCCCGCTTTCGCGTTTCCGCAAAGGCAAAGTCCAAAAAGAAGCATAAGTAGATATCCACTCGAAGTCCACTTTCTTTACGTGCGGTCAGTCTTCTTTTCCGAGCGCGGCTTAAAACTTAGTCGGAGAAAAGCGGGTTGCTGAAATGTTCTCAAAGTGTTCTTTATACGTGTTCCACGAGTGCTATCAGTTCCTATTTACACAAGCTAAAATGTGCTAGTTTAATACCGTAAAGCCGTTCGATTTTTCCCAAATCGTTTGATATTTACCTGACAAGCTTGAACCCATTAGGAATGAAATTAATCTATTCTTATGAAAGGGTATAATATTCATAAAAAACTAAATTAGATGAGTAGACACTCGATAATTTGAAATGGATGAGATAATATCGGTATTATTGGTATAGATGTAAAAAGCGCTTGTGGCCTAGCGGTAAGAGCGTGCGACTTGCAATCCGGAGGGCGCGGGTTTAAACCCCGGCTCGTACCAATGAGTTTTTCGGAACTTATGTACGAAATATCATTTGATATTTACCAGTCGCTTTTCGGTGAAGGAAAACATCGTGAGGAAACCGGACTAATCCCAATAGGGCCTAATTTACCCTCTGGGTTGGAAGGTCAGTTGGCAGTCGCTTTCGTAAAAACTAGTGCCTACTCCAATTCTTGGGATTAGTTGCCGAGCGGACCCTAGGCTCCCATGAGCCATGGAAGAATTCCCGGACAACGTGAGGAAGATGATGATTGGTATAGAAGTAGGATGTCTATTAGGCTATAGTCTTCTCAATTGTCATAGTTGTTTACAAGTGAAAAAATAATTAGAGGCCAAATTCGTATTTTTCCCTTCGTAATGGCGTACGTGACAATTGTATCTTTAATCAAGGTTCGAGAATTCGTCTTAAACAGGATTTGTTATTCCGAGCTCTCCCGCTGCCGTTGCGGCGCTCAACGATCAAATTTTCCATCCTTACATTAGTGGATTACCACCGAACCTAAACTTTGGCTTTGATTAAAACCACGAAGCGGCGTGACGTGAGTTATGAGCGGTGTAATTGTATCGAAAGAATTGAAGGTGCTTTTCCAATATTCGCTACAACGTTACGTTTCTTCTTTATCTGTATCCTTTTGTAGTCCATTTTGACATGAAAAGAGCAAATATTTCTTAAGATTAGAAATCTTTCCTCGTACCTTTTTCCTTATCATCGTCAAAGGCTTGCCTTAGCCGTACTTATCGCGCGATGTGTTCGTACTTGGGCGCCGGAACGCCGAGGGTCATATTGAATGCACGAATAGCTAATAGGATGGGATTAGGGTCGCCGAAGATTTGGCTTAGGCTTAGTCGTCTATCGACCCATCTTCACTTCACCCGTTGTTTATTGTGAATGCTATCGCATATTATCCAATCCAAATACAGCTCTTGTATTTAAGTACCTACTCATTTGTTTGTGACAATCCTTTTTAGTACAATTCTCCCACGGGATAGTTATCATATCACAACTGCATATTGATCATTCGTCCTTTCCTAGCAAATATGACAAATTCGAGAGGGAGGAACGCTTTACACGGAATACTTATACCTGAATGCCATCATGCCACCGGTGCAGATTCCGTAAATAGTGCATGAGGCATATTCAGCGCAATTTTCTAATAATATATGTACGAGTTCAGCAAACCATTTCTACATATATCTTTAATCATTAAAACTACTAAAAAATATGCTACCTTAGTAGGTAGGTTCTAATGAAATATTGTTCTTACTGTTTTAAATAAATAACCATCACGGAACAATATGACATAAGTTATTTGAGCAAAGCTTGTACAAGACATACAAAACAGCCATAAATAAGACACAAATATTAATGCTCGCCACACACGTAAATGCTCTTACTGGTATTAAAACCTAGGACCTCCAGGCATGTACGCAGGGTTTACAACAGATTTGGTAGGTACCAAAATCTCTTTGTAAATGGCACTAAATGTTATTGTAAAATATATTTCTAAAGATAACAAAATTTAACATATTGTATTTTCATTGTCGTCTAATAGTACCTATATAACTTTAACTATATAGGCCAGTCATCTTAAGCCTAAAAAGGGGGTCAACCTCGGAATGAAGAGATAATAAGCTGGAAACTCGTATACACCTTCGTTATGACATTTTAAAGGTTCTCTTAAAAGTCGACGCATATATCGTGTGCGCGTCACAAGTTATTCAAGGTCAAAGTTCATGAAAATCGGTTTTTCGCGAATATCAAGATTTCTATAGCTTCAACGCTGTTTACATGTAGGGAAGAGTTGTAGAGCATAACATTTGTGACCAGTTAGGCATCAAACATTTTTTCATGAGATTAGCTGTTTTCAAGATATAGGGCACAGAACGCGCAGTGATCAGACATACGTACTATTAGTTGGTTTCCCATATAACCATTCCAGTCGCAGAATCACAAAGTGGTAACTAAATGTCAGATGTGTCGTAACAGAGTCCACACAATGTGTCTAGAATTGTTTCGAAACAAAGTGTCGTCGCCGTGTCTACACTTTTCCGTAACAAGGTGTCGACACATTTGTGTGCACTTTGCGTGCGGTTTGCGACTAAATCTGACAGCAAATTTGTGACAGCAAATGTCAATATAAAATACCTCTTGAAAACCAAGGTTTGTCAAACTACTATTAGTGTCTCGTGTGCTCGTAATTCTAGTAAGTCATCATGGGCAATGCAAATGATAATAATCGACCGAAACCATATAAACACCCAACACCCGTCAACCTTTTACAGAAAAGTTTTTAAAGAAATTCAATAAGCTACTTAGGTCAGGCAACGAATGCTCCAAAAGTTGTAGAGGGAAATGCTCGGAACACAATTTTTGACTCCGTAACTCGGTTTGACAAGTTAGGAGGTGAACATATCAAAAGTCCCCGGCCGTAGCCCTTGAGCGGGGGGGAGAGAGGGGGCTTTGAAGGTCCCATTTTCCCGTTTTTCGATTATATCTCGGAAACTATGCATCTCAGCGACATGGCCACTTATACAAAATGAAAGTTAAAGTAAATTTAATTTGTTACAAGTTTATTCAATCAACTTTTTCGATATGTTGAATAGTTTTTGAGATATCCGCTCTTGAAAGTTTATTTAGGGCTCTCAATTTTATCTTGATATATCTATATCAGTGAAGGTGCTAGGCCGTGTTTGGTATCGTTTTCGTATAAATCTGGGGTGCTGACTGCTGAATCCATTTAAGATATCACATTGACACCATTCCACAAAATAAAAATAAATCTTTTTAGGGTTCCGTACCTCAAAAGGAAAAAACGGAACCCTTATAGGATCACTCGTGCGTCTGTATGTATGTCTGTCTGAATACACAAAATAGTTCTTTACCTATAGATGACAGGAAAACCTATTAGAAATGTGCAGTCAAACCGAGTCGGACTTAATGTACGGAACCCTTAACGCGAGTCCGACTCGCACTTGGCCGGTTTTTTTGAAACTCTTCTTGACGCTTAACCGCTGAACCGATTTCGTTGAAATTTGGTATAGAAATAGTTTGCGTCCCGGAACAGGACATAGGATAGATCTTATAACCAAAATCATCTTTTGAAGGTGTGAAAAGTGGCGTAGAAATTTGTACGGGAAATCAATAACCGCTGAACCGATTTATATGAAATTTGGGATGGTCTACATCTTTGATTTAGTTAAAAATGATGAAAAAACATGACTTCAAACCTAAACTTAAACAGTATTAACTTCAAGAAGTCAATTCTGAATTCCCCCCTACACCTCATTTCACACCTTTAAAGGATGATTTTTGAGATAACTTATTATATCCTGTCTCGGGACTCAAAATATATGTGTACCAAATTTAAATTAAAACTGTTCAGCAGTTTAAGCGTGAAGAGGAGTTTAAAAGAAAGTATTTTAATAAGTTTATATGTTTTTACTTCGGAATGGTGTCAATGTGATACCTTAACTAAATTTGGTACTGCGAATTTATACGAAAACGATACCAAACATGGCCTCGTAGTTTTACTGTTGTAGAAGTCAAAATAAAATTGAGAGCCCTAAATTCTTATTACTTGGCCAAACTTGTGTAGAAGGAAAAGGTAAAATAAAAGTCTTCGGCAGGAATATAAGACACAAATATATATTTTTTTTGCGTTACTATTTCATTCATCAAATATAAACATACCTTGATTATACTATTCTAGTGAGATCCTCATAGATAAACAAAAACATTTACTTAAAAAATTACAAGGTCGAAATGTCACGGAACTTGTGAGAGTAATATGTGAAAAATAAAAACTTTTATGACAAAAAAAATCTGGACACAATTTAAGAATCACCCAATTGCGTCGAGGAATCATCTGTATTTTTGCTTGTTTCATTACCTCCTCGCTTCTTTTTTGTCCTTTGTATTCTGTAGCAATTTGTTAGATCTGAAAATAAAGATAACTTGCGTCGTCACGGATGTCGATTTATAGGTTTTAGGGAGTGCAGAATTCGAAAACGATGATCATTTTATAATCCAAGATGGCGGCTACGTATTTTGTCATAAAAGTGGAATCCAAAATAGTCATCATTTTCGAAATCTGCGCCCCCTAAAACCTATAAAACGATATCCATGACGACTTTTATGACATAGTGCATTGCCGCCATTTTGAAATTGAAAATGTTATCATTTTCGAAATCTGCGCCCCCTAAAACCTATAAAACGACATCCATGACGACTTTTATGACATAGTGCATGGCCGCCATCTTGGAATCCAAAATAGTCATCATTTTCGAAATCTGCGCCCCCTAAAACCTATAAAACGATATCCATGACGACTTTTATGACATAGTGCATTGCCGCCATTTTTAAATTGAAAATGTTATCATTTTCGAAATCTGCGCCCCCCAAAACCTATAAAACGACACCCATGACGACTTTTATGACATAGTGCATGGCCGCCATTTTGGATTCCAAAATGGTCATCATTTTCGAAAGCGCGGCCCCCTAAAACCTATAAAACGACATACATGACGACTTTTATGACATAGTGCATGGCCGCCATCTTGGAATCCAAAATGGTCATCATTTTCGAAATCTGCGCCCCCTAAAACCTATAAAACGACACCCATGACGACTTTTATGACACAGTGCATGGCCGCCATTTCGGATTCCAAAATGGTCATTATTTTCGAAATCGGCACTCCCTAAAACCTATATATCGACACCCATCTCGACTTTTATGACAAAGTGTTTTGCTACCATCTGCATGCAAGACATTTCTATTATTTTTACGTACAAAAATGGCCCCCTGTCAACTTTCAATCGAGATTTAATCGATAATTTATTCGATTAATATTCAGATTAATTCAATGCGATTAAAATTTGAGAATCAACTTTTTTTATTCCATTAATTAGTCGAATAAACAGTTAATCGATTAATGCCCATCTCTGACCACGGCATTTTTACACTTTGAGAATATCTGAAAACAAATCAACACAAGGAGCCATTTTGCAAATCCAGTAACATACCAGTAACTTTGTTATTACTTTTGACAGCGCGTGTCATGTGTCAACACAGAGTCGACACAAAGTCGAAACATTGCAACTACTTTGTGACTGCAATATTTCTCAGCCTTAAACCATATTTATACATCATAATTAACAAGTTTCGTAGTATGTAAAGCGTTATTTCTGTTATTTAAGTATAGTATACGCATCGAAGTACTAAAAATGCTTCAACTAATATAGTTATGAACACAGGCACTGAGAAGTAAACAATTTCATTTCCGGCTAAACTAAAACAATGTGGTGGCGCGTTGATTATATTACACTTAGTTTATCAAATCACTCGAGCAGTTTAATTCCCCATAATAATTTAAGTCCTATTCTAATATAAATGCAAACAATATATAATTACGTCTTGTAATCCGTTTTAGAGATGGCGTATTAATGTCACTTATTTTTATTTAAGTATTTTTCCATCTGACAGTTTCCATTTGACAGGAACAAAATGAACGAATGAACGAATGATTTTGGCATAAAGTAGTCGCAAACCCGAAACAATGTGTGCACACGGCGACCACACTTTATGTCACTTTGTGTCATGTGTCGACCCTTCCCCATTTCTGGTAACTGTGTCGACACGGCGACGACTCTGCGACTGGAATTGTGACCGAAACAGACGGTGTCGACACAAGATGTGTCAACACCGCGTCGTAACGGCGACTGGAAATGGTTGTATGGGTTGATAGTGAACGACACCTTGCATTTTGTGACTAAGCGCTGAAACTTCGCACAGTTGATTCTTAGCTGGTCTTGAGTAGATTCTGACCGAGAGCTATCGAGAGCCGCGGCACATTTAGTGGGGAGAGGGGGGAAGTTCGACGCTGCCGCGCTTCAATTAAATCATCATTTTTCTAAAGCTATAGGTACATATTAGGACATGTGATATATCATTTCCGGATAAATTAAGGATGGGCAATCTATGTTTGGAACAAAAACAATGTATTTTCTAACCAAGAAAATGAATAAGAATGAACTGAAAACTACTTCAACTCGCTATTTTAACTACAGATAAAGATTTCGGGAGTTAAATAAAAGCATGTGAAAACATTTTCTTGTATTATTAGTACTTAAAATCTACCTCTTTCCTGTAGAAATACCTTAAGTTAAAGGCTATAAAGCTTAATTTCCTGATTAAACCTCAATAAAGGGGTACCCTTTTTGTATTATACCTTTATTTAAATTTAATAAATTGTAAATTATTTTATGTACACAATTGACATGTAATATTATTAATATTATAAATAAAATGAATATGAATATGAATATGAATATGAATATTAAACTATGTCATAAAAATTATTACATATATACACACAAGCTGTTAACTAATGTCCACAGGAGGGGCCACTTTTGTTTTAAAATCTATGTATGATTCATAAGTGTCATTTTAACGATTAAAAAACTTTATAGAAAGTATTATTCACACACACAGCTCGCCTTGCGCCATAGTGCGTTTTCCGTGCCGCTGCGCCTTCTATGCCGTATATCTTGAAAACGGCTAATGGCATGAAAAAATGTTTCATACTTAACTCGTCGCAAATTTTATGTCCTACAATTCTTACCCACATGTAAACAACATTGGAGTTTTAGAAAATTTGATATCCGCGAATAACCGATTTTTATGACCTTTGACCAGGAATAACTTCCGACGCGCACACGATATATGCGTCGACTTTTAAGAGAACCTTTAATACGTCATAACGAAGGTGTATACGAGTTTCCAGCTTATTATCGCTCATTCCGAGGTGAAACCCTTAATTTAACTGGGCCAATACAGGTTAAAAGTTATTGAAATAATAGTTATAAATACAACATGGATTTAGAAGGTCACACAGTACATCTACTGCTTTAGCGCAATTTGTGGACGATGTAAATGATAAACTGGATAAAAAAATGTATGTAGCTGTATTATATATTGACTTCAAAAAAGCTTTTGACACTTTGGACCACACATTGCTACTCAAAGCTATGCAAGAGTGCGGCATCTGTGGTCCAATTAGTCTGTGGTTTCAGAGCTACTTACATAACCGGTCGCTTCGCACGAAGATAATAGATGAAACGGGAGAAGAAGCCAATATAAAATACGGCGTACCGACTGGGTCAGTGTACGGCCCGGTCGGGTACATCATGCACGTGAACAGCATTAGCAACGTCGTGGAGCACTGCTCCACCTACATGTACGCGGACGACACGTGCCTGGTGTACGCCGACCGGGACGTCGCGCTCATGCGGGACAGGCTGCAGGCAGACTTTAACAACATTCTGAGGTGGGCACACGATAACGGCATTATACTGAATGTAGCAAAGACCAAGTGTATGTTGATAAAGTCTCCGTACCTCAAAATTCCCTGTGAACAATTCGGAATAGTAGGGCACACATATGAATGTTTGCACAATGACGTGGTGTCGTGTGAGTGCAGTCGCCTTGAAATGGTCACTAACTATAAGTACTTGGGTTTAAATGTCGATAGTTGTTTTAACTGGAACCTCCATGTGGAGTCGGTGTGTAAAAAGTTAAGGTCTATATTATGCAAATTTATCAATTTAAAACCTATAGTAAATAAGGCGGTTCTATTTACACTGTACCACGCATTAGCAGATTCTGTGATAAGTTATGGATTAGTGGCATACGGTCGCACATTTAAAACTCAACTTGATAAGATCCTTAACTTACAACTTAGACTTGTTAAGATATTAGTAGATAAGAAAACTAAAGAAAAATGTAACAAGCACTATAACCAACTTTTTCAGAGCTGTAACATTTTACCTGTTCACGAAAAACTTAAATATCTGTTAGCTGTCGAACAGTATATGTGTCCTAAATTTAAGATAGTAAAAATATACAACAGAAGTCTAAGAGAATCTACACGAAAACGATATGTCGAGCCACAAGCCTCCAATTATTACGGCCGAAGAACAAGGCAGTACCTAATACCGCGTATTTTTAATGTCATACCCCCCGAGCAAAATTTTTCAACAAAAACAATATTTAAGAAAAAAATTAGAAGTCTGTTATTAAATAGTTACGCTAATGCAAGTTAGTCATATTTAGTTTAGTAATTAGCATAGTATTAAGCATGAAGGTATAAACATTTAGGTATAATTGGGTGTATTTCATTCGCCAACAAACTGTTTCGCAGTTTGGCGAAGTTTTGTAATAGTTTTAAGTGTTTTTTGTTTATTAGCAATAAATTAAAAAAAAAAAAAAATGAAAAAATATTCTCATTGGTCATCCAGTTTATAGCCGATAAATGGTTCAATATTTAATGTAAAGTATTTATAAATTAATAAATAATTAATGGGTCTTTAAAATTTCAGTAGGTATGCAGAAAATATACACAAGTATACGTATGTATGTATATATAGGACCAGAAAAGTATTACATAAAGTAGCCTATCTGTCAGGTTCATGTATGGCTGGCAAGAAACAATTGTTACATCCCACCAAAGCACCTATATTCACTTAAATTTCCACAAAACAAGCGGTCATCTAATCCGAAAATTAAACTTTGAACATGACCGCGTGAAACTCCTAAAGGACTGAAGATAGGTTACTGTCATTGTCCCTATACTATGTTAGAACATATTATGCTGGAATGCTCTCGCGCGTGTCGGGTGACCGCAGTGCAGCAAAGGCACGTACAGCCGCCATCAGATATATTGGAGCGGTCAAGGCGCTCACAAATACCTGAACACGCCTCTATTGTCAAGGCGTTAGAGTGCGTGTTTAGATATTTGTGAGAATCTCGGCCGCTCCGATATATCTGATGGCGACTGTGCCAAGTTCATTTCGATTTCAGCGAAACGAATATTGCTATTGAAAATGTGCAAATTAAATTAACTGCTGACAGCTGCAAAACCTTAGCTCTATCACAAGAAATTATGTACAATCAGAAATAGAATAAGTTTTTGGCAAAAATTTCATTTTTGGTACAAGCTTTTATCGCTGTCTGTACTTTTTTTCCACAGGCAACTAATACTCATCGAGACAATTCTAAAAACCCCAAACACAATTAGGTTTCGTTGTTTTATCACAGAGTTCCTATGGCCACCTCCGGTCTCCATCATCGGATCAGCTCGATGACACCATAATATTGCATTGTCACCCGACTTACGTATGTGTGCAAAATTTCAGCTCAATCGGAAACCGGGAAGTGGATCAAATTTAACTTGCAAGATTTGATTACACACAGACAGACAACGGTCAAGTGATACTAATTAAAAGCTTGTAAAAAAAGGAAACCTGTGTTAAACATAAAATCAAGGGTAAACAAATACGACACGACAGACCCGTTAAGAATATTATTGAAGTGAAAACTTCATTAGCGGCGCTGAGCACTTTTTGTGATGGGGAAAAATGTTAAACTCGCGACAGCATAAGACGTAAGACGTAACCCTCTCTTTCTACCGCGCGGCGAAATTGTATGCCTGAGCCTGCTGTTTCGTTTAGGCGGCGCAGGGCGCTTGCGTGACGTCACGTGTGACGGACACTGTTACAATGTCATTGAGTTTTTCTTTTTTGATTTAAATGCCATCTAGGGAGTTTCTCTCAAACTGGTACTAATATAACTCTAGTACTCACAGTGATGTGGGTTTCAATTAATGCGACTAAATAACGCTAAATGGCGTTAACCTCAATTATACATAGTGATACATACATTTTACACTAGATGGCGCTGTTATTAATATTTTGAGCTACAATGTCATTGAGTTTTAACTTCTGCCGGCACTCCCGGAGTGCAACCAGTTGTTTTTAGGGTTCCGTACCCAAAGGGTAAAACGGGACCCTATTACTAAGACTTCGCTGTCCGTCCGTCCGTCCGTCCGTCCGTCCGTCCGTCCGTCTGTCACCAGGCTGTATCTCACGAACCGTGATAGCTAGACAGTTGAAATTTTCACAGATGATGTATTTCTGTTGCCGCTATAACAACAAATACTAAAAACAGAATAAAATAAAGATTTAAATGGGGCTCCCATACAACAAACGTGATTTTTGACCAAAGTTAAGCAACGTCGGGAGTGGTCAGTACTTGGATGGGTGACCGTTTTATTTTGCTTTTTTTTTTTGTTTTTTTTTTTTTTATATGGTACGGAACCCTTCGTGCGCGAGTCCGACTCGCACTTGCCCGATTTTTTTTTAATGATTGTGTTTTAAATGTTAATGTTAGTGTCCTGACGGTAATAGAGGGCTTATACATATACCACCTTTCTGTGACTCTAACTCAGTAAGCCCATGAAGTATGGAACTCTGAAGAATCACATTTTATGATTTCGTTGAGTTGTAACGCATATGGATGTACATAAAAGAGTTAAGTAATTAATTGATGGGTTGTTTCGCGCGATACAATCAAACTCCATTACGTGATGGGGAATCACGCCTCTCTACGCAGACGTGGACAAAGGATATTAATCGAGTTTATAACTTAATTACTAGCTTTTAAACGGAACCGTGGTACTAGTATATTATTAGCTAGGATATCGGGTTCAGTGATTTGTATCCACCAGATGAATAGTTGGCATACGCCTTACCTATAATATAAACTGTCTAATATTATGATATGGTAATAGTAAAGTAATACCGAGGTCTTTGCACATTCTGTGAAGTCACACAGGTTCACCTGAATCTTTTTACATTTGGAAGGTACTTAAATAGCAGCTATACCTACGCTACAACTAAAGGAAAATTCGTTCATTCATTCGTATATGACATATCCCTTCAAGTGGCGGTCAACCCGTGAATGGTCGATGCGAAAACCAGTAAACTGTCATCCACCAGTGAGTGGTTAATAAGGTGTTGACGTATTTAGAGGTGAAATTGAACGCATTTAAGTATAGTTACGCTCTTCTAGCGCCCAAAATTAGGTAGCGAGTTAGAGAAGGATAGCATACCATAAGAAACACAAAAACACTTGGTATAAAATTTGTTGGTGAGGACCATTGATTCGGGAGCGACCGCCTAGTCCGAGGTCAGTCTCGTTTTTTAAGAGGTTGTTTTGTAAAAGAAATTGTATCTTAGGTATTTTTTATTGATTTAATCTTAAAGATAAAAGTCTTCCTTTGATAATTAAATAGCAATTACCTCCAATAATCAATTATTTTATGGACTTTATGGTAGTAGTCATTTTTAACAAGGAAGCTGGAAAACTGTCATTCTTCCGGAGTTTGATTACGTCTGGCCAAATGTATAAACATAAGAATAATTTAATTGCTATATTCAAATAGCCTATATAACGCTGATTCTAACAATATGTGATTTAATATACTTTCAAACATAGAAAAACTTAAATCGACGATTTTGTAAAATTTTCTTAATCTGCGCTGACCACCCACCGGGGCCCCGCCACTTGACTACTTTTCGCGTTTTCGGTGGCGCCACTTGAAGGGATATATCTTCATTGCTTAGTGGAATTTTGAGTGCTGCGGGGGTTTCAAGGCACAAGGGTGAAACAAACTTTGCTACTGAGTGAAACACAACATTTTTCACCACACCAACCTCAGGAAAATATTAACTGCAAAACATTACAAAATATCCAATTGAAATGAATTAATACGTTCGTCGCGCTGCCACTGTGATCTACCTATATATGAACAAAGGCTTCAGTGTATCAATGAATGACCTATTTATTATAACTACCTACCACACAAGAAGAACCATAAGCGGAGTAATTTAATTTATATAGCAAATATATATGTTATTAACATGAATTTCTCTTTAGTAATGGTTTATTGTAGCCTAGGCTAGGTACCTACCAGTGCAGCAAATACAATCTCTATAACTAGGGAATAAACTCGTAATAAATCAAACGAAGCATAAAACTAGTCAGTTCACTGAATCCGGGCACCTACTGTGAGTAGGTTAAAGGTCGTCTAGAAAATATTATGTCCAATGAAAATACTTATTCTAATCCTATTGTAGCAGGAGCTAAGAATAAAACTACAATAATAAAATTGTTCACTGGGTAAAGAGCGTTTTAAGTACCTACTAAAGTAAGTTTTACAATAAATGTATAATAATACTTGTAAGAATAACCCCTGTTAGAAATGTGTAGTTTTCGAAATAATTCAGGTTTTTCTCTTTCAATTAAATGGGTAGGTATACGGTGTACTTCTTAGTGTGGTTTAGTTATTGTCAAGATTTACTTTTGATGAGTGATGATGAATTTCAATGAAGAAGGTTCCTTAATTGTGGAAACTTTTCAAATTATTTCGGTACCTAGTTGCCCGTTGCCCCGCTTTCGGTAGATATCATTTTGTGCAGCGATGAGTAACATACGCAGATGGAAACCCTTTAATTTTACAACTGCAGCCTTGTGTATTTTTATAGTACCTACCTACCTATGTGCTAATGTAGGATTTATTCTTACATTCTTACAATTGTCGGGACCTCGTCGTGAAAAGATAGCACCGAGCAATTATCATGCATTTCTTTCGAATGTTTCTGATTTTCGAATTTAAACTGTTGTGAGACATACTAACATTGAATAATTTTACGGTTTAGACTCACTTGACTTCACTTTAGGAGACCTAGGCTCTCCGAAACATGTCGCGCGGGTGAATAAAAACAAGTGAGTCTAAACCGTAAAATTATTCAATGTTTCTGATTTTGTTAAAGTAAATTTAGTGCATTATATGTATATCTTCTGCGTTTTTATTTATCCTTTCCCTCGCCGAAAGGTCTCAAAACTGCTAACTAACTTGTATTTCTTTAAATTCTTGTAGAGATGATATATTTCAAGTTAGCATATTCGTCGAGTGGGTCACTTCCACTCGATGGAGGCACGTATGAGAATAAAGGAGTTGACAGGAGAAGCCTTTTAATATTTAATGCTACGACTGAGACATTACAATTTGTATTGTATGCACCTTGTACCAAATTATAAGTATGTTGAAATACATAATTATTTATATATCTGCTTAGTATCTTGAAATCGCAAAAAAATTCCTTACAGCTGATAAGTATATTGTTTACACAATATTAGTGTAAAAATAATTAAAAAATACTGGTCACTGATCAGTTATAGTCTACCTAAGTACTCAGTTCACTCAACTCTAGAAATGAGACGAATATACTCATAAAACAAGCTCCTTTATCTCAATTATATACAAACTTTCGTAAAAACATTACGCTTCGTTCTCAATAATTCAGGCAAAACTAACAGCAAAAGGAAATACATCAACTGATGTAGGTATACTTAACTGCTAACATGTACATAAAACGAGAAAATGGCACACTGAGACAGGTGATTAGAGAAATACGTTTCTGGCAAAATAAGATTTTTCATTCCTTTTTATTCGTTTTTCATCCTATATTCGCCATTGTGGTGCTGAGTAAAGAATAGCGTGCGCTCCACTCGTTTTGCCGAGTGGCTTGCCCTTCTAGTCGATGGATGTGGTTAAGTTTAGAGTAATGGAGATGACTCTAGTATGAATAAATTACGAAGAGTATTAAGTAAGACGGTCAAGGTTTTACATCTCGGTGAAGAAATGAAATCATTGTTTATTTTTTATGCGGTTTTATACCCAAAGTACAAAACAAACCCTAGAAAAAAAATCTTAAAATCTGACTCACATGTACTTCACAATCAATCGGCTTAGCGCCACTTGCACCATTCCTCTAATCCGGGGTTAAGCGGTTAAACCGTAAACCCAGTATCAGATTGTACTGGTAACCATGGTAACTGCAGGTTTAACCGGTTAACTTCGGGTTAGTGGAATGGCGCAAGTGGCCCTTAGTAGTTTAGGCTCCACGGTGGATTACACGACACAAATAAAGGTACCCACATACATATACTGCTCAAATCACGTAATCGAATGAAAATGGAATAAAAAATATCGGTTACAACAGAGCCGTTTTACAAAGCTAAAATCTTGCTTACTTACTAGTATTTTCCATTGAGTACAAATATATATGTATACTTACGGCGAAGTCAAATTCCGGTATCAGATATTTATCTGGCATTGCGACTTTTAAATTGTGTTTGAAAAAGCTTTTAGTATTTATTTTCGATCGAAAAATACTCTTGATATTCAGTGGTGAATCAGTGTTGATAGTGCAGTTAATATGTATAAATAAAATGTGTTCATGAGATTTACGGATGGTAGGTACGAAATAAATATCAAAACACGAAGGTAATTTTGATAAAAGTGAGTAAGTACTTTATTTTCGGCGAAATAAAGAAAAAAATAATTTTCAATTGTACGTTTTAAAAAAAAGCTTGTTTCTGATTAAGTAAGTTTGTATCTGTTATATGTTATATGTAGGTCGAAAATAGTCAGTGTTAAACGTCAGTAAAACACCAATTATATCCATTCCAGGGGACAGAAACCAGTTTCATATGATGACAGATATAATATGGCTCGTAAATAAGAACACTAATAATGAATATGGCTATAAAAATCTCGTCGAGATGAGTCATCAAAAATATGAGAACGTCCACATGAACGTACCTATTCGTAGTTTTCAGTATTAGTTTGGCCAGAATCCAGTATGGCAGAGATAAATTTGTCTTTAAAGCTTATAAAATCCAATTTCCGATGCGACGGGACCGGCTTAATCTCACGTGAAAAACCGAGCCAAGGGCGTATTCATAAACTTTGAATACATAGGTCACTAGATAAGTTTTGCAATGGACAAATATGAAACAAAGAGGTGGCCTATCACATATACTTTTAAAAAGTATATTTTCATAGACAATGATTGGCCGGAAAACATTTTTAACAAACTTTTTTAAATCTTTGTTTCATATTTGCCTATTGCAACAATTATCTAGTGACCTTATCTATAACACTAATTTTCTAAATTTATGGTCATCGGTTACCGCGATAGTTACTCATGAAATAAAACTATTGAAACGGATTTTGCACAGTGTAGTTTTTCCTCAGTCACCCGTTGACCACGAACGCTGTAAAGGGTTTGAAACGTCGGGATAGTATGAATTCAATATAGGTACGCGATATAATCCGTTTCAATAGTTTTATTTCACTAATTTTCAAATCAAACCTGTCGAAATTCATATTAACATGGTATAAATATTACGGTGTAACTCACGTATTTTTAGTAGGTAAATTAGGATCAGATTATATTAACGTTATATCCAGTTTGCTAGAGTGAACTAAAGGAACAAGACTAAAAAATTTTTATTCAAAGCTCTGCTGGAGTTGCCAACACCGCGTTGTTATTGGACTATTTTAATTTCAAAAAAATATTGGGATTTTTAACATTTATTGATATGTATTGGAAAATTTGCGTCACTAAATTCGATGCGATTAATTATAAAATAGCCCACTTAGGTTCCTAAATACTGCGCACTAGGTATATAAAATAAACCGTAAAGAAATTTCCAAAAGTGAAATTAGTAGTTTACTTAAGAGAACATTAATTCTGTATTCAATTCCAATATTTCAAGAACTTACTGGCAGTTAATAATTCACTACTGACACCTTATAAAACAAAGTCCCCGCCGCGTTTGTCTGTTTGTGTTTGTTTGTTTGTTCGCGATAAACTCAAAAACTACCGAACGGATTTTCATGCGGTTTTCACCTATCAATAAAGTAATTCTTGAGGAAGGTTGATGTGTAAATATAATTTGTTAACCCGTGCGAAGCCGGGGCGGGTCGCTAGTTGAATATAAAAATCAAAGCAGGTATGTAAATAATAATAGGTAATAATGTAGTGAACAACCCAGGATTGAAAAATCCTTGAGGTTAATATAACTATTAACATTTCCCGCTGAAAACTTTAATTCAAGATCACATTCTCTACAACATTGCATCCAACAAATCAGTATCATATTTTACGTCTCTAAATATGACTCCTGTTTGATGAACAAGTGATTACATATATATGTAACTAGCCGCGGTATTACATCATTCAAATTCCGATTTTGAATGTAGTAATTTGAAATTCAAATGGAAATTAACGACGTCTTCCTCCTTCGAATGCAACGCGAACTTTACCGAGTAAATTTGTGTATTTGGCAAAGTTGCTTATAGGTGCTTAATGACATCTTTGTAAACATTTTCGGAGCTGTTTGTAGGTAATAAATTTATGTTGGTTGATATCGTCTTTAATATCTTAAACTTATAAAGTATTAGCATTAGGTAGTAAGTAATTACGAGTAGAATGGAATGTAATGGCTCAACATCAGTTCTCATCCAAAAGCCAGCATGAGGTATGTTTAAACATTTTGTTGGCAACTTACTGGTACATCGCAAGCAATTTGTTATGGATTTGATCTTCATGATCTTGTATTAACACGGCTCACTGTGCATTTCACGCACACCAATAAGCGCGAGCGAGATGTCTAATGACAAGACTTCCAGTGCATTCCGCTCAGCGTGAGCGGTCTTAACAAGACAAGATCAAACGTGTAACATATTGTAAAATCAGAATCGTACTCATGGCGTAAGTTGTATGTAGGCACAGACAGGATTCGTACGGCTCGATTCGGAAAATGAATTAGATTTCTACTAGACTTCAACAAGTTACGATACGGATAATTTAAAGATATTTGTAAGATAAATATGTCAAATTTGACGTTTCCGCGATTCTGGAGGTCCTCTTGAACGATTTCGACAAGTTATGACTTAGATATCCAAGTCACATCTAGTCGATATCTAATGTAGATCTATTTGATCTCTAAATCGTCTCAAGATCTTGTGATTATCTCGAAATCCGAATAGGCCTGCTAGTCTATGTATGTAGGTCACCAGCAGAGCCACATGATCAGCCGACGGTAATGCCGCCAGGGCAGCGTTGATTACGTCTTGGTACTTAATCTGTCCAAAGGGTTAGCAAATTTTCTGGTCGAGTAAGTAAAGGAAATAAAGGTTGTATTTAACCGGTAATCTGGACTCCAAGAGTATTTGACAAACTACTAGGGGCCCGATTCAGATTTTGAAATAGACATCTACGATATCCTTTAGACGTTACCACGATACGATAACGATATGTTTAAGATCTAACCTGTCAAATTTGACATTTATGCGATTCTGGAGATACTCTTGAACGATTTCCACAAGATATGACTTAGAGATCCAATTCACATAGTCTAATAGATATCTAACACTATCTGACGTAAAAGTGACACTGGTTGCCCGAATTGAGCTGCAAAAGAGAACTAGTTGAAATCTAAACTATAACGTATCTAGAATGGATCTAGTACCTACGTGTCGTCTCTTGTGAATATCTTGAAGTTCGAATACGGCAGTAGTACTAATAGTTTTTGCCTTGAGCATTCTAACTTGCTTATTGTTAAAAGCTCGACTAATGAAGTTATTTTAAGTTTTTTAAGTCACTTCTTTAAATTCACAACTTTAAATAAGTATAACGACAAAAAAACTAAGTTAACGTGTAGGTACTTAAGTAGTTTAGTAGGTATACCTAATACCTACTTAAAATATACTCAATACAATATATGACGGCCTCTACGTAATTTCATACTTAAGTGTTAAACAATATATGTAGTTACATATTAATATTCAATCTTTTTAAATAATAAAATATACATAGTAGGTAAGTACGACGCCTTAATTAACCGCCGTAAGTAATTATTGGCGCCGCTAAAAATCACCCGTGACTATTAATCAATATCGACACCTTCTTCTAGAAAACACTGCTCTTAGACGAGTAATAAATATTTCATCTCAGCATTCGTAACGGTTGTAATTAATGGTTATTTGATTCCCTGATGCCGAAGCAGTGGCGTGTGAGGCGTGAAACGTCGAGTTGCGATGCTATCTCGAAATATTCCACCTACGTTATTCCTAAACCAAATGCCTCGACACCAAGCTCATTCCTAGGGTAACTAGACCTGCAGATCTGTATTAACTACCGTATTAGAAGTTAGTACTTACTTAAGCTGGTTGATCTTAAGCGAAATGCTCGGCAAGTAAGAGAATAAAATCCTTGTATCTGCTGACATAACGCCACCTATGATCGAATTTTATACCTCTTATCTTCCTAGTAATAATGTTCCGGTGGTGTCAGTAAGCTCAGCATGCGTATTATGGCTGCCTTTTCAGCGTGGTAATGACAAGATAGTATAAGTTTATTACTATCAAGCGGTGTCAGCACGTGATGATTTGATGAATGCTTTGCCTCATCCTTATCGCGCGAAAAGCGCGCTTATGGTAGCAGCAACTATTAGATTCAACATACGACAATCCCACAATTACAACAATGTAGGTCATGTATTTTAATACATACATACATTTTTTTAAATATGTACTATATTCTTATGACCGTAATGCCGTGTCGTAATGCGAATGTGTTAAAGATTGAGGACAGACAAACAACGTTTTCCGTTTTTTTCGGTAACTAAAGGATGCCAAAGAAACAGCCACCAAGTCTGCCCTGTCCATCTGTCTGCCACCGGGTTGTGTCTTTGTTAATATGAGACAATATTGCTTATGTCGGTTTACGGTTACGTAAACCGTTTAATTACGTAGTTATTCGGGTAATTCCGACGTTTTCAAAATGTCATTTAATTGGTGTCATAGGTCATGTATTAAAAAATATGTACTTATATTCTTATGAGCGTAATGCCGTGTCGTAATGCGAATGTGTTAAAGATTGAGGACAGACAAACAACAACAAATCTATAATTCCATCATATTAGTGTCCATTTTTGTAAGTACCCGACATTCCGAACTTTTAATTATTCCGAGCCTCTGAACTCTCTGGCATCGTACTAGTATTAGAATGACTTACGCCATGTTTAAATGTTTAGACGTTCGAACAGTTATTCATGTTTCCACGTTTCAATTCGTCAAGTCTGTATTGATTAGGTACGTACGGGTAGAAACGTGAAGATATAAATTAGAACCCATTCGCATAAGTGAAGCTTTAGGTACTATATACCATGGTATAATAATATACTCCGCCTGGGACTCCATTCCCGTCTTTTCTAGGTCACCTAACTGACACAAGCCTACGTCATCATGCGACAGCGCTATATGATAATATGCGATAGCGCTATATATAGCGGCCATGTTGTTGTGACGTAGGCCTGTGTCACTCTGGGAATAGAAGACCATGTTTTATTAGACTATGCTATATACGAAGAGTCAGTACCTAAATCAGGTAAATATTTAATAGTAAATTAGCAAACTTTCATAACATTGCCTACCATAACAAACATTTTTTTGTGTACAATAAAGTGTTTACATAAGTACATATATTATTTTTTTACATTATTAGGTGGTCTTCACATTACCTAGATGCGTTGCGTACGATGCGTATCTATACGAGTGTACGACGCTGAAGGTGTATGAGTGGGGGACATTAATGACATTATATACGTACATAGCGCTGTCTCGCTTACACTGCTGTGCGACGTGCGTAACAAACGACATAAGCAATATTGGTTATAATCGTAATAATTAAAAGTGGGAAGGTACTAAATACATACGTACTAAATACAATATAAGCATATTTACTTAGGTACTTCAATGTTTTAAAATATAGAGTAGTAGGTGAGTTCGACTAAGATCGGACACCGGATAAGAACGTATGATTCAAATTTCCGCCTTTTGCGGGGCTTTTTTTTAATGCTGGCAAGGTGATGCAATGCGCTATTTTGTCCCGCACCCCCCTCTAGGCCGCACTTGCCGCTCCGACTAATAAGTCGCGAAGTATATGCGGTTAAGTGCAAACGTCCAAAAAATGAGATTTTATTTTTTGTCCGGAAATGCCCTTCGCCAGTTTTTCTTGAATAACTGGCAAGTTGAAGCGTTATTTGTTTCTTTTACAGATTGCATGTTATTTTTATTAAATTTGTGACAAATCTGTATATTTGGAATTTTGATACGATGTCTGTAGGCCGAGATCCGGTCTTACCCAAAGTGGTAAAAGATCGGATGCTAATCATCCGATCTTTAAACTCTCAGGGATGCTCAAACTTTATTCGTGTCATCATTATTTCTGATTAAATTAGGTATTAGGTAAATGTGATTAATAGTAGATATTAAATCACAATAAAGCTCCCAAATCATCTTGTATTGATCGCTACACTTAACTAAGTAACGCCACATACTTAATTGATCTCTTATACTTACACAAATATGTTTCTATCTTTATAAATAATAAAAACGCAGACTGATTATAAATAGTCGTATTAATTCCTCGACTTTCATATTAATTTATCCTTAAATCCTCTTTTATCACCTTTTTCAACCTACCGCGCTTATGGGTTCATTGACCCCACGTCTAAAGTTTGACAACCATAATTTCTTGAATATTGAGCGCATGGTGTAAAATCGGACAGAAAAAATGCAAAAAAATAAAAATGGGATCGGATATGATAAGTAGCCCGAATTACTGCTAGACCAATTCTTCTATATATTAAACTCTTTGGTACCGGCAATAGGGCCGAACTTATAGGCCCGTCCGTTCTTACACCACCAGGTAAAAAAATAATGCTGTCAATTTATTTTGTTTCCTATATTTAAACACTCATTACACGCTCACTATGACGTCTAGAAAGATAATAAAATTCAATTATATAGTGATTTTATTATTATCAATTCTGTACTTGAATCATGTCCGTACCCTATCCACAAACCAAGAAAAAAAATCCAACATCATTTCAACCCACCTAAAAACGTCCGAAACTTAGCCGTACTCACGTTACCTACTGACATAATATAAACGTGGAGCCGTTTGGAAAACTTTATATTTTCTTAAGCAAATTTCACATTAATTAATTCAATGCGCCTCTTTTAACATAATTTAATTTCCTAAAAGCCCATATATCAAATGAACCACAAATAAAATATTAACTTATGAAAGAGAAGCCACAAAATATAACAAAAGCGTACTTAATGAAAAATTCCAGAGTTTATGCCCTACATTACCTAGGTATTGATATAAAGTTGAGCTATTCAAGAGACGGCAAGACTACAGAGAATATAATTTGTTGCGATATTGTAAAAATCATTTATATACATACAAGATATATACAGTGGTACTACAAAACGAAATTAATAACTAGCTTAAATCTAAAATAGGCACTGTACCAAGGATGCTGGCGGCATTTCCTCGCATTCTAGGTCCATGGGGTCTCAGCGCGCACAAGTTGTTCGAAAAAATCGCGCGAAGCGTCTGTGACCGAAGAGCTGGTGGCTACCACGCACAACGTATCAGCATTGCGATACAGCGGAGAAATGCCGCCAGTATCCTTGGTAGGTACAATGCCTCAAGGGCCTATTTTAGATTTACGCTAGTTATTAATTTCGTATTAAATGATAAGACGATTTAGGTACCTATACTTTTATTTCAACGATTTAGCAATTTGGTACAGTCAAGTGTAAAAATATGGGTGCATAAAACGTACTCAAAAATATGTCCCATGGTTCTTAATTCGCTGACATAAGAGCTATGGGACATATTTTTAAGTATGATACCGTACCCAAGCTATTAAAAAAAAATACTGTAGATAAACAAATTACAATAAAAGATCAAGAACTGTTTGAGACGTCAAAAGATTCGCAAATATTTTTTTCACTTCGAATGTTCATGATCATTCATAAGTACAAAGCGAGATCACTGAACCTTTTTCGTCCCATTACATTAGAATGGAGTGAAACGAGATTGCGGAGCCTCCGTCACAAAGCAACACCAACAAAGATCTAAGCGAGAAATTAACCTTAAAACGGTTCTTTTCACTAAACGGAAATTAAGATTTTTTTTTACAGTACCATGTTCGATACCGTATTTGGAAACGAAAATTAAATGCTAGTTCAATATGAACATCATTTGTTGCGTCGCTACAAGTTATACTTGCGTGAACAAGTAATACTTACATTTCTTACGTAATTTCAACACGTCAAATGCACAAGTCATTTGTGAGAATAGGCCTTTTCTAACACATAATCATACTTGCTATATTCCTTACGCAATCGTAATAATCAGAAGCTGATTTATCATGGACGGACCAAATAAATGGACAGGCAATTCAAAGGATGACCTACAATTTCACGTAAAAATATGATAATATGTACCCTACATATATAGTTAAGCCTTGTATAAACTAAGTTACAGTTTTTTAAGTTACTTCATGACTTTTAGGTGTAATTAAAACGGATATTAGGTTCATATGCAAGTAGGCACCAATGTAATGTGCGAGAAATTTGTAATGAAAATAACAGACTATCATACGATTTGTAAATTATAACATCTAAATTTACTAAAAGTAGATTTTATAAATCAAAAGTATTTATCCCTAAGCTTCAAACTAAAGCAGGCCACTGACGAGCCTTCCAAATGGATGCCGTTACAATGGATTCATCCAAATGGACGGCATCCAATTATTTATAGTTAGGGAGGCGAATAGGGGAATTTTCGGCAATACTCGAGCGTGGCAGTTTAAGATATGAGAGATACCTTAGACCTAATAGAACAACCTTGTAAAGTATTTAGCTCTATATGTAGTGACGCGCGCCTAGGATAGACGATCAGATTAGTAAAAAAAAATGGATAGTCTGAAATACTCGAGCGCCTCAGATTAAGATATTGGGGGTTGATTTTAGTGTTTAAAGACTAAATTTAACTAATCTGACGATAAGTCCTTGACGCCGCCGAGTTATAGGGTCGCGAACTTGTAAAAAAAAAACGTTAATCCGGCATTCTCGAGCGCGATTTTTTTATTTTTTATTTTGAAGAATATAATCTAAAACTTACTAAAAATACAAAATCTGCCGGTTTCCGCATGACCGGAAGTGTGGAGGAGCCATTTCGTCTTCCTAAGAACGCGTTGCGGCATATAAGTCGCGAACGATACATTTTACAAAAAAAAAGTTTAAATAAACAAAAAAGGTAATCTTATTTTACACAAAAAAGGTCTCTTTACATTTTTGTCCAAAGTTAAAACTTTTTAACTTGAAGCATCATAAAAACTCAACCAAAAAACCTTTTTCGGTCAGATTAAGAGAACCCACCAACATTTTTGTCAGATTAAAAAAATATGCTTTCAGGATACCGACATAAACCTCCCCTATGAAAATCTGACGCGCTCGAGTATTTCAAAAAAACTTTATTTTTTTGCATTTTCAAAAATTTATCGTAACTTATCGTCACGCCGAAATCGTCAGTTTTTTTAAAGGAAGCTTCCTTGGGGCCTACTTAACACCCCTTCCGAAAATCTGACGCGCTCGAGTAAATTTTTTTTTTTTGCATTTTGACTACTTTATATGCCTACCCCCACCACGCAAACCGGCAGATTAGTATACCGTTGTTATCAGAGGCACTCGGGGCATACGTAGTATGAATATCTGACGCGCTCGAGAATGCCCAAGTAACTGTTTTTTTTAACATTTTTGAAAAACCGTACACGCCAAACCCACCGCTAAAATGGTTTTTGCCATACGAGCTTTTCTTTTCGAAATTATTTTATCTTTCGATTTTGATAGGTCTCGACGGCGCCGTTGAATTACGCCATTTAGCTACCTCGCCTCCCTAACTATTAGTACACTGACGATCGATCCATTTCATACGTCCATACTTCCATGCCATCGGTGCTCTTGCTCCACTTGCTTGTGTGTGCTTTATCTGCCATACAAATGTCGATCTTTAAACGTCCATATTTAACTATAAAAAGTAGAGTGGTGCCTCGTACAGTATATTTTTTGTTGTTAAGAACCCTTCCTAAAACGATATTATATATCAGAATTTCCAAAAATAAAAAATTGCCATACAAATGCCGACCGATACCCTCTTCAAAAATTTACCCATTACCGACAACAAAGTCTTGGCCTGTCATTTTTACGATGAATTCGTTGTCGTGTCGTTACTTGGTGGCAGCGCCAGGCAGACTGAATAAAAATGCATAGTCTAATAAAACATGGTCTTCCATTCCCAGAGTGACACGCTGCTATCGCATATTATCATATAGCGCTGTCGCATGATGACGTAGGCCCGTGTCAGTTAGGTGACCTAGAAAAGACGGGAATGGAGTACCAGGCGGAGTATAGGTATTATTATACCATGTAAAAATGGACGTAGTTTTGCACATTCACGGAGCGTTTGGAGTGTGTCCAGATGGCGTGGCGCACGTTTGGTGTACGTTTCGTGCATTGACGTCATTCCAAAGTCGCCACGCCGATACGTCCAAATGGAGTGGCGTGCTGGATTTCAATCCAAATGGAAATCCACGATTAGGATGCCGTTTAAAAAATATTGTACATTTTTGACATTCACGGACCGATTTTGAAGTGCAGCCACGCTATTTGGACTGTTGGAAGGCTCGTCACCTTTATATTTCACGACACACCCAACCAATAAAAATATAATATGTATAATTTACAAATATTGACAAATAATTAATAGATAGTATCTGTAATTATTCGAATAGACATTTTTTTGTGGAAAACGTTCGGACAAAAACGACTATACAATAATTAGTATCACAATACAACTATTAAAGATCAATTTGAATAACTATTCGTTCGAATAGCTATCGGACAATACAGACAAATAGGATTTGTCTGTATTGTCCGATAGCTATGCTACTTGCCATGTTGTACCAACGGAGATTGAAATTGTCATCTATATTCCGTAGTAATCCCGGCTTGCCATACATTATAATGCCGGATGAGCTGCCCACGCGAAGCTATACGACAATGCCACTTTGTAATCCATTTAGTTTACCTAAAGATTACTATTTAATTGGTAGAGAGCAAGATTACAATGAATCCATTATTACATTTATTTTATTATACAACGGGACTTAATCGCGAATTTAAGTTTTAAGATTTACCCCCGATGTTTCGAGGACGGCGTTGTCGCCGTGGTCTCGGAGAAGACAATCAGTGTTTTACAATGAAGCCGTTGATGCTCTGGAGGGTAATTTTGAAAAATCATTAGCAAATAACTGAAATTACCGATTTATTCGAGAATTAATTATCATTTACTTACGGTATACACGGTCTAATTAAGCTAATAAATAAGTACCTATTTAATGGGTGACATTACCCTCCATGGTAAATAAGGCAGGTTAATGGTAAGCGTTCAGGAACAATACGTATTGACATAAGTACTTATAAAAAACTTGTAAATAACTATGTAGTTTAACCCGACGATGTCCACGGAATAAAAAGTAAATAAACCTTCTGTAAGGAATTCCAAACTAGTGTTGCTATAAGTATTGTATAATGCGTTATCCATATTTTATATTAGGTAATATAATAGCAGATTGTACAACAAGAGCATAAAGTGCTACAACATATACTTGGTTAAGCAGATCTTGTCAGTAGAAAAAGGCGGCAAATTTGAAGAATGTAAGCGCGAAGGGATATCGTCTCATAGAAAATTTGAATTTCGCGCCTTTTTCTACTGACAAGATTTGCTTGACCGTCTATATTTACCCGAGGCAATTTTTTGGTCTGAGCGAAGCGAAGACCAAAATAGTAGACGAGGGTAAAATGGACATTTATGCCCTTGTTGTACAGTCTGCTTTTCACGTCGATTGGGAGGAAAATAAAATTATATTTTTCACGGCAATTTACACCACGAATTTGTCGTAAAGCGAAAGAACATACATAAGCAATTCCCGCCAACTAACTTTTTAATTTTTTTTTAAATTTTCAACATGTGTTCAGAGTTTCAGACGTTTGGTTTTCTGCCAAGTCAAACATTTCGGAGCATTTTTGAACGATAATCGACTCCTATTTTATGTGATTTACTAAATTTAATGACAGAAAATACGGAATTCTAATAAATTGTAGCAAAAATAAAATAATATAACAAGTTTTGTCATCTACACAATTTTATTGTCCACAACAAGTGTCCCTGAAAAGTGAAAACACAGTAAAAAGCAGTGCCAAAAAAGCATCCGTTTTGACTGAGTGTACAAGTCTAGTAAAATTATTTATAAACCATACTTTTGTCTTACGACTGTTACGCAATTTTTTTACGGAACATTCTCCCCTCGTGAATCGTAAACAGGACATTAGAAGCAAGAGAAATTTTATTAGCTTTCGCATTACAATTCAGCCAATCAAATTCTTTGGAAATCAATTTGTTGTCAGATTTCTCAATTCAGTGGCGTTTTAGAAGGGCCGTATTAAAATATATTCTGAACGGTTTACCATTTTTATACAGCAGCATTTCCAATTAGAAATTTTATTTTCCGACTGGTGTCTGTTTAGTGATTGACAAGCAAAAACACCATACAAATCTAACGAGGAGTGGACAAAAAGTGATTTCAACTAATTATCGATACAAAGACTGAACACATTGAAAAAAATAATCGATGAAGAAGCTTTCTAACGTTTATTATTTGCCAAATGTCAATTTACTTTGTCATTTTACTCAATGTATGTTTCAATAAAAACAAACTGTCTAATGAAAGCTTCTCCTTTAAAACAAATGAAAAATATGATAGTAAAATGTTCTCACATTTGTCAAATCTTTAACCCTTAAATGCATGATTTTTTTTTTGCCCGTAATTAATATATGTATCACATAATTGTTTGCCGATTCTAGGAAAAGTAGTAAAAAAAATATAACTTTGATTTTCACTGCGAAATCAGCATTAGAAGTTGAATTGGCTAAATCATATTTATGTAAATATGTAATTTTCAGTAAGAGATATATGATTTTTTTACAACCATTAGAAAGGTACACTATTCGTGATATACCTATGATAAAGTTTTTAAATATAAAATAATTACAAACCCCGAAAACACCGTTCAAAATCACATACTAAAAAATATCAACTTCTGGATTTTTCCAAGCTTTCCGACTTTTCGTCTTTAAACGAATGTAATTTTAATAAATTAAAAATATTGCGTAAATTTAACCCTTAAATCATCACCCTACTACTGGTATAAAGGTGCGTTCAAGAACGTAAGCCTTTTTTTTTAATCTGTGAGCTGTCTAATGCTTTGTAGACATTTGGCAACACTATGAATTTAAGGGTTAAAGAAACATTTGCCGTTAATTGACTCAAAAACTATTATTTCCTAAATTAATGGCACCAGTAATGTACTAAACTTTTAAGTTCCATCATTTATTTTTTATTAATAACAACCAAAATCAACACAAGAAACTAAACGTTAAAATTAAAACTAAAATAAAACAAATCTTAAACTAAACTTATAAGTAAAAAATGCTCCCCAGGTCACCTTCATGCGTTATGGTGCCCAGAAGGCTGGCAGCGTTACCTTTTTGGATGGCCAGGCTTATCCTCTGGCTGAGGTAGCTGCCAGCCCTCCGGTCACCTGAGGTTTCAATGAGGCGCTGTGATATTTCCTTAAAAAGGCTTTTTGCACTAGGCCCCCACGGTCCCAGAGTCTCTACGCCAAACGGCGCAAATATGTAGCCCTCGCCGAGGACAGCATATTTGCGCCGCTTGTTCTGCTCAGCGGTTGTAGCCGCCGCTCCCGCCTTGACGGAGGTCGCCTGGAGGTGGGACGGCGCGAGCGTGTCAACGCAGGTGGCGTCCCATACAAGCGTCCTCCCCAGCCTCCACGGAATAAGTGTCATTCCGTCGGGCCGCTTGCCGTCGTCGCGTGCGATACCGTTCGGCTCTAGGATAGCTGGCACGCTAACGGAAGCAAGCGCCCTCCAGATGACATCATTCAGGGAGGCGTGGCGAGAGATGCGGCCCGCGCTTCTCTGGCAGGACAAGCCGTGGTGGCCCAGCTCGTCAACAATGGAGCCACAGCGGCAGCGGTGAGGCTCATTGGTTTTGACTCCCAATCGCAAACTGGTAGCGAGTGCGAGGGTCGTTCTCTCTAGGAGGGTGCCTATGTTGGGGGATGGCAATGCATGGAGCCAGAGCCCCGACTCTGGCTCCGATACGGCTAGGAGACGGGCGCGCTCTGCAGGGCTTTGAGCATTATCAATAAGAGCTTTTAGGGTGACTCTGCAGAGGGGCTCATCCCAAAGTTTTTGGGAATGAACGAAGGCTGGGATTGGATTCTCCGGGCAGGCATGCGTCCAAGCATTTTTGGCCTCGATCTGTATCTGGATGCAGATATTGTCGGCGGGAGGGCAAAAAGCTGGGAGGGCAACGCTGACAACTTGCCGGATGCCCAGGACGCCATGACGGATTGGCAAAGAGGCCTGGGTCCAGGCACGGTTGTCCAGGTTGATATTGAGGATTGATGAAAGTGTGAGTTTAAGGACGGAGTCTAGGGGTTCGATAAGATGAGGGTATTTCCAGACGGGGCTGCATCTAAGTATGTATGTACTTTTAAGTAATAACCAGTGATCGTACATTTTCCAGCATTTTTGGTGCAGCAGAGTGGTGTTAACGGAATTGGTATAGATAATATCAACTGAAATGGTAAATTAAGGTTAATATTAACGTAATTAACGCTAATTAATCATCAGGGTTGAAATTATTTATACCAATTCCGTTAACACCACTCCGATGCACCAAATCGATTCGCGTGGTGTTAACCGAATTGGTATAGATAATTTCAGCTGAAATGGTAAATTAAGGTTAATATCAACGTAATAAACGCTAATTAATAAGGGTTATTAATTAGGGTTGAAATTATTTATACCAATTCCGTTAACAACACTTCGTGCACCAAAAATGCTGGAAAATGTACGATCACTGGTAATAACTAAGGATAGATTTATAAAGCCAATTTCAATTTGTATTTCACAGAGTTGGCCAATCATAAAACTGTTTTAAAACTAAACTCGTTGCTAAATACTTGACCAGTTTTAAGCTCTTTATCCGATTTCGAGCGAAGCGCTAGCTGGAAATAACAAAGCTGCAAAACTAACGCTACAATTTTACGGAAAATTAGACTGAATTTATTTCTTCGTTGACATTGACTCGATTAACTGCTAGTAGAAACTCATTTATTATATAATAAGTGTTTTATAAAATGAATATAAATCTAACTACAATTAAAATAACTAAAGCTAAAAATTAAAAATACCCATCAACATTTTGTGCCCTTGGTAGGGTGCCCCGCACGCAGGCAGCGTTTCCGCGTTGAATTGCTATGGCCAATCTTTGCGCGAGAAAGTCGCATGTGCGAGGGTCACCTGTGGCCTCCTAACTGCTAGTTATATTATTTCTATAAGTAAAATGTATATTCAGACCTATTTTAGAATATTCAGATCCATTATCGTTATCATATGCAGTGAGGGGTTCAAGAATTAACGCCGTTCATACAAGCCGGCTTCCGTCTTTTACAAATATTTGATATATTTGATATTTTGATTGATTTTGATGTATGAAATGTAGGTACAAACACCAGCCAAAATTGTACAAAAATATGGCTGCCATGTAATCACAAAAGAAAACTGAACTAGTAGAACAGTTACCATAAGTAGTTGCTGAACTGAGTCATTAAACATTGACATTCGATAATAATTTCCTGTGTATTGTTTTTTCACCAAGTGCATAATGTAATAAAATGTAGAGCTTTCGAATTGTGACATCATATATTACAATGTTATCTCCGCATGATTTAAACGTTGCGGAGACGATGACAGTAAAATGTTCCAGTAAGAATTCCGGCAGGTAGGTATTTTAACGACGCTCGGCCACAGATCAATAACAAACATACCACTCCATAATAACAACGGATTTTTTCATAGGTTTTCTAGGTTGTACACCTGTTATTCTTTTTTTTGAATGGCTAAATTTCTTCACGGCTCAACCCCTAGTCTCGGTAGTGACCCTGCCTACGAAGCAGAAGGTCCCGGGTCCGAATTCCGTCCATCGTTTGTGATTTCATCACGAATATTTGCCTCATCTGTATGTACCTAAGTATGACATGACGACCGCAATAGTCAGTAACTCTTTAAGATATGTTTCTTTTTATCAAGAGTGGCGTACCTTTTTAATTTATATAATCTATGATTCGACTCAGTTCTAGTACACTGCCAAGTGGAGGCGGAGTCTTGTTGTTAACGACGTACGCGACAATATCGTGCGACCGTTATTTTTAGGGGCCTTAAAATAGTTTACGAATGTCTAAATCTGTTACAAATACTGTTAACGAGTAAAGTGCAGTACCTAAGCACTCACTCACTCACTGATTGAATATTTTAGATACGACAGTCGTTTGACCGCCAAATGGGAATTTAATGCATTTACCGATATTTTGTGGTAACATAAGTGACAAAAATTCTGATAATTATATTAGGTAGGTTCTTACTTATTCTTAGCAAGCATGTACATTCTTTTGTTAATATTATCAGTTTGTGCTTACAATTAATACATTATTGTAACTGTGTAGATGAAAGTAAACGATCACGCAACAACTACACCAGATTTGAATACAATTTACCAAACAGACATTGGAAAGTTTTAAGTGCATCCTTCGCTTAAGTTGGGTGTGAACTGAGTGCGACCGATGGCTGTGCTAATCCTTGGCAGAGGCTTTATCTAGGCATGAGCGTCTTTCGGCTGGCTTTGATAATTATAGTTTCAAATAACCTCTTGAGAACAAAATAGGCTTACACATACCTACATGTTAACGATAAAGTCGATTGATAAATGTGTTGTTATCGAAACAAATTAGATTCATATTTTTGACATTCATATTAACAACTTGCACGTGACCTGTCGTCTGTATTTGATCGAAATAAAACGTGGCGCGGGAAATGGCACAAGCTTTGAAACAAAAAAGCAATCAAATCACGATTCACGAATAGCTTCCAGTATTCCGTACACCCCTGTGTAGAATGGTTCCATTTTTATACATATTTTAATTATTTACGAAGTTTTTTCGTTACCGTCAAATCAATAGATGTTCCTTGATTAATCCCACTTAGAATCAGCGTTCCATTTTTTCTACAAGTAGTCTTAGGAAATGTAGAAAAATTGTACCGCGAGCCGCCTTTTTCACCGCGAGGAAATTTCATATTGAACCTTCAATTTGGAGTTAATTATATTAATAAAATAATTTCGAGTAACACATTAAGATTCTCTAAAGTTGTACATCGCAAAAAAAAGGGCCCACGATGAACGATAACTAACTGTTAAGTACCTCTGTAATCTTGAATATAACTACTTTTTTTCTCACTTTAATAATACACGATAATAATAAATGTTTAATTACCTACATCGTTCCTTTGAAACCGCGATAACTCAAAATGTTATTTCCGTGTATCCTTCAAGTGAAACCTTGTAAAACCTAATAACAGACGACATGTCAAGTTCCCCTTTCATCTTACTTTGGAACTGTTTGTCCTTTTTCTGTCACTAGTCGACGCCAAAAATATGTTTACACTTTTGCACCTTACTCCTCTGTAATAAGGCGAAAAATGTAAACCTATTTTTGACGTCGACTGTACCATCGTCTACACTGTTAACTGTGCATCAGTGGACCTTATGCCTTCTGTTATAAGGTCCAGTTACAGTTAGGAGTGTTGCTGTTTGTATGTATTTCATATTTTTTGCCAGTGCGAAGCAAAACACACGGAACTCGCGTCTGGGGTGTTATTATACCAGGACGTGACGTCCATGTACAGTCAGCGTTAATAGTAGCGACTTAAACAAATATATCTGCCAGCCTGGAATATTATTCCAAATAATGATTTATCAATACAGTTCGCGTTCAAAATTATTCGCCACAATCTAAGTGTTCTACATATGGAAACATCCCATTATGTTAAACTATTAGAGTATGGTAGATACCATGGTAGGTATCGATCTAGCTACAGTCAGCAGCAGAAGTTGCTAAGCGGGCGAGGTGTTCAAAATGATCTTGACGCGACTTTATTGTTAAGAGAATAAGAGCTTGTCAATGTAATTTTGAACACCTCGCCCGCTTAGCAACTTCTGCTGCTGACTGTACGTAGTAACTGAATTAGAGGATATAGTATACTGGTAGTTTCGTGAACTCCACTCTCCCGCGGTCGCGCGACCAATGACAATACGTAAGTGTTATCTTTATCTATCTTATGTTACTTTAAGTGTTTGTTTTGTTGTTTATGTTAAGCTTAGACACAAAACGCCAATTACGGAAAGAGAGACCTAAGCCCTCCTACGTGTACACGCTGAACGCAGCTGGCCAACTTTATTGTCACACGTGCAATAGAGAGTTTAAGACCAGTTCGGCCTGGCCAGCCACATAAGGGCTCACGCTAGACAATGTCCATGATGTTTATTTGGGGTCGCCGTCATCGAAAACGATGAGGAGGACTATATATATATATATATATATATATATATATATATATATGTTACTCGAGTACGAGTGGTCAACGTGGATACGTGAATCGAGCTCGCGTAGTAAAGTATGTACTAGTCCCCTTATTCACAAAACTTTACGGGCCTGATAAGCTGTACGATTCGAACTTTAACAAACGTCAATTAATAGACCTAGAAACGATATGGATTAGATGTGTCAGTGTCAAAAGTGACGTTTTTGAAAAGCGACATTTGACACTGACATATACAATACAATACAATACAATAATTTATTCATAAAACCAATACAATTTTACACGTCATATTATTCGGTACATTACTATTCTATATTTATAATACATTATTTTACATAATACATTTCATTATTAAAATTAAGCAAGAAGTGCATACATTATTATAAATTCACCTATTCGAAGAATTCATTCAATGAATAGTAGGCAGCAGAGACTAGGTATTTTTTAAGTTTGAGTAAAAATGTGTTATTGCTATTCGCAGTTTTTATGTCTTCAGAGACTCGGTTGTAGATTTTCGGGCCAATTGTGTGCAGTATGTAATCCATATCGTTTCTAGATCTATTAATTGACGTATCTTAAAGTTAGAATCGGGCCGTTAGTTAAATTATGTTCTACCGCTTTTATACAAATATATGTATAAGTCAAAATGACAGATAAAGACAAACGATTCATAGCTAATTCAGGTCAGTAACGCGTTTATCGGCGCGATTCGGGAAATGATTTAGAGATTCACTAGATATGAAATAATAAAGATATGTGACGTTCCACAGAAAAAGGTACCTTAAGGCGGCTGGTGCTTACGCTATTATTAACGCCGCTCCAATATTCAGCCAGGTCAATGGTACCTTTTGCCGTGGAACGTCACATATCTTTACTATTTCATATCTAGTGAATCTCTAATTCATTTCCCGAATCGCGCCGTATGAATAACGCCATAGGAGTATACGGCCTGGCCGCGGGTTTTGGACTCGTCTTTACCGCCCCTCGCGTAACAATGACACTGCACTCTCAAGACGGCCCTCACTGCCTACTATGTCACACGAGTTCTTTTTGATTTTTTCTGGTTTTTATTTGAAAAGATAACACAATTATAGTGTATTATTCTTCGGAGTTGTGTGTTTTTTTTGTTTTTATTAATTTAAAGCGCCTTCCAGGCGTTTCGGATTTGTCTTTAATAAGCAAAATTTTACTAGGGGCCCACTGATTAACAGTCCGCCGGACGGTATCGGCCTGTCACATAGGACAAAATTTTGACAGTTCCGAACAAATGACAGGCCGATACCGTCCGGCGGACTGTTAATCAGTGGGCCCCTTTAGATGAACATTATGTGTATTTTATTGGAAAATGTACCTACCTGCTATCTACTGCTGCGTAACAAACTACATATATGTACTTCAAACTTCGATTAAGTAAGAGTAGAATATTTACTTAGATAATCCTTTATTTCATTTTATCTTAAGGAATATTCACATGTTTTAAAGTTCAAAACCCTAGACAGGGTTATACCTAACTATAGATATAGCCTGCTCATCATCTCACCAAATATTCATTTAATCTTACCTCAACGCACCTTACCAAAATATTTCTGTTTATTTCCATATCTATGACAAGACCAATTATTAGCAATCAATGTTTGGTATAAAACACGTCACGGATATACGACAATCTATATTTGATATCGCTCATTCAGATAAAATGATACTCTGCCCTTCAAACCTCTCAGCGCCTACTAGTGTATCTAGTATGGGTTACACTGATTTACTATGCTATATTTAAGTTATGTAGCATTCTGGGTAATTTATAACTCTTTTACATTTCATATCTAGATTTAGTTATAATTCTATAAAATTGAATTGATAAAATGAGAAAAAATGTTTGATATCAAATCGCTTTTTAATGGAAATATTATGCAAACAGACGTTTTTTCATGTATACATACATATATAAACGATTTCTATAAATAATCACATTCAAAATAGCCGCGCATAAAATGATGTTGCAAAAATAAACAAAGTTTATATTATATATCAGCACCAACAGCCTCGCGCCCAAGTTTAATTACTACCATGCGTACCTAACTAAGTTTAACTTTTAAACTAATTCATACTCACATTCAACACCGGACCATTAAAAGTTCATTCAACACGCGAAAACTTTTTAATTATGCATAAGTTAATTTACAATTAGGTCTTTGTTTTCATTCACTTGCGAGTCATTCATTCGTGAATGAAGTTGCACGGAAGACGGGGGAGCGCGCGGAGCCGCGGCCGGCTGCTACGGACCGCGATCGCTGACTGTCTACGTGCTACGGGCTACGCGCTACGAAACCCACGGTAAGGCTACGTCTGAGATGGTGGGAAGCGGAAGACATTGCGGTAATTACTAGCAAAAGCGTCTTATAGATATTATTAAGGATAAAAAGATATTACGTTATATTTGTATAATTGAAGAATCATAGGGACCGTGCGCGTTGGAGTGCCTGCCATCTTGTGGCCTGAATCGGAAACATATGTGCACATGTACATTGCCAAAGCAAGTGCTACCATCTACCGATCTCGTCGGTACGTTTCCATGTGCATAGTAGGTTCTGCCATCTTGTGGGCTACATCGGAAGCGTAAACGACACATTTACGCCTCGCGCAAAAAATCTGACGGCTCCTATGCTGCCCCCTATAGTTCATGCACGGGGCCTATTGCTGCGAATTTAAATCAGATAGTTACGGAGTAGTGTTTGTCAAACAATTTCTGACAATTCTGACTTACCTGTATTCTTCATTAGTACATTCTTCAAAGTTTTTCTTCCAAGTCGGTTTAAGTTGAACGACAAACACGTGGCGATAATCAATTGTTGAACATGTTGACCGGGGCGTGGCGTATTTACCACACACGCCAAGAGCTTACCGCGAGCAAAAATAAACTATTTTGTAGAAAACTAGACGTTCAATTCACCATTTATTTGTTGCAGTAGTTTTGATAATACCGATTTAATCTAGTCACAGTCAGTCGGCAGTCAGTCTAGTCATTAATGAATATAAATTACCATTAAAAAGTAAATTAAACACAAACAATTAACGTTGAATGCAAAATTGTAAATTAATTAATGTGTGAAACCAACAACACGACATGACAACTTGACGCGCAATTGCATAACTGGATGACGTTACTATACATACTTATTATACTCTTTGGGATGACGTTTAAAATAAAAACCACTGCCAAGCGGCCAGTTTTATTATTATATGCGATGATTGTAAGACAGTCTGGCAAACCAATTTTGCCTGAAACGGTAGAATAAACTATAGTCCATCCCTCTCTTTGGGTTGATACTACAATTTTCTTACATTTATCTTAGGCTAAGTTTTAGCCCATAATTCTTTGCAAAAGCGCTTTCAAATCCCACTATCGTCTCTGTCCGTTCATGTGCTGAAAAATGTGCGCGCTAAAACTCCGTCACACCTAATGCGCTTCCATATAGTGCAGCGGTCGGCAACCAGCGGCCCGCGGGCCGCATGCGGCCCGCCAACCTCTCGCTTGCGGCCCGCGAGCCTCCCTGGCTATTTTGTATGTAATACTGACGAACGACAATGTCTGCTAAAGTCACAAATATTACCAAAGTGCGGCCCGCGTCATCTTCGTTAACTACTATGTGACCCTTGGCTGCTAAAAGGTTGCCGACCGCTGATATAGTGTATTAATGAGATTATGTTAAAATAGTATGGATAGTAGTGAGAGCGACTTTAAATTTTTAGAGATGAACAAAAATGTTATAAAATGAAAGTGGAATTTAGCAGAATAGAGTAACCATAAAAGACTTAAGGATGACTCACGCTAGACCGAGCCGGCGCCTGGCTGGAGCTTCCGGCGCTTCGTTTTCTATGGAAAGCACCACGTGATCACAGATAAAAAATGACATGTCGGATGCCTAGGCCCGAGCACGGCCCAGTCTAGGAGTAATTCTTTAATCTCCATACAACGACGTGTACATAAATGGTGCTGTGAACAATTTAGATTGGACTACATGGCACTAATTTAGCATGGTAAAGACGATAGACATGGAAATCAAAACAAAGCGCCATCTTTGATATCTGTGATAAGGTGAAAATATATACGCTGCGAGTCAAGTTGGACAGACTATAGAAGTTCTAATATTTAAATATGTATAATAAGGAATGATAAATAAATATTATGGGCCAATCTTACACAAATCGACCCAGCCCCACAGTAATCTTTAATAAGACATGTTGAGGATACCGGACGACGATACGAGTATGTATAATAGATAATAGGTATATATGTACTTAAATACATAGAAAACATCAATAATTCAGGAACAAAAATTTGTGATGATTGTGATGAACACACAAATAAATGCCCATACCAGGATTTCAACCCAAGACCTCCTGCTTCGTAGGCAGGGTCAATACCGACTGGGCTAGGAGGCCGTTGTAGTTCTAGCATAAAAGACAATAAAATGGAAGCTTAATGAAATTAATGTGAGTGTGATGGAATAACGGAGGTCGTCTATAGTAGTGACCGGTAATTACGTTATATTTTCATGGCAGCATAGCTGAGTTAAAGAATCAATAAAGCCATTGTTAGCTGGAAGGTTAATTAGAGTTAATAACGTTTATATGGACCTTAATTGACCATCTTCCTTGAAATTGTATATACCTACTCCATTAAGACAATAAGGGCTGATTTAGACGGCGCGCGAACTCGCATGCGATTTTAGTTACATTGCGGACTGCTGGTGACGTCCAATTCAACCGACCGATCAAAAACCGCAATGTAATGAAACTCGCATGCGAGTTCTCGCATCGTCTAATGAGTCTTAACGCTGCCATGAAAGTAAAACGAGATTAGCGATGACTGGAGTCACTGCTCGACGAGCACAGTTTGGAGCAAATGCGATGGCCTGCTCCAGTAGTCTCAGCAGCAGCCTAATGATGCAACTTATCTAACGTTGCCATAACCTATGTAATGGATATATGATTATATTATATGATTTTAGTTATCTATGTCGTTTATTTTCGCGATCGTGGTGTGAATTCTTATAATTTTATCTCAGATAAATTCGCATATGTTGTAATTTATGTCATAATATAAAATAATCTAATCAAATCTATAAATATATATACATATATTTTAATAAGCCTATTAGTGTGTCATTTTATAAAATCTATATAAAAATCATAATTCACAACTTTTCCAATTTCCAAATTGCATCATCGTCTGATATCCAATTTCCAAGGGAGATTTTTTTTTTGCTACTTGTACTTGTATCTATTATTTAATTAACTTAATTAAATTACATTTATAGCTCACGTATATACAGGCACATAAATTTCAACTTATAGAACACGTATTGTACCAAATTTACTTTCAAATCAAAAAGTAAAGCACGTTCTGCAAATCGCTTTAGGAAAGGGACTCTGTATGTATGTACAAGTTTATATACTCATATCCTGTTGAGTGGATGAAATACATCGCGTGTACGTTATGTCTTCTATCCATCATCCCCAGGGCCGGATTAAGCATGTCGGGGCCCCTAGGCAGTGCGAGGCTCGGGGCCCCCTACAGTCGATTCTGCACACAGCATATTCAGTACAGGGAAATAAGTTTGCGTTTTTAATTTCAATCTTCAGGCGTCGGCCGAGCCGATCCAAATCGAACGATGTCTTTTTCGCTCTTATTGCGTGGACATAAAGCTTTATTCTATCGGTTTTTGCCGATTCCGCATCACGTCAAGTGTGGGGAGCTGGGGAGACCCCTTTAGGCTTAAGGCCAATTCCCAGGAGAATACCAAAGATGTGAGCTTTAGCGTCACTTTCCTATCTACCTCTAATGGCAAATTTTAAGCGAGCCTAAAGGCTATAAGCTCAACTAGTGCCGCAAAGTTGATTTTCTCAATAGTTAATATTTTGCGAGGCTGAACAGCGATTGTCCGCCCATAAAGAGGCCCACTGATTAACAGTCCGCCGGACGGTATCGGCCTGTCAGTTGTTCGGAACTGTCCAAATTTTGTTCTAACTGACAGGCCGATACCGTCCGGCGGACTGTTAATTAGTGGGCGCCTTTAGACCACACGCCGATAGAATAAACCTAATAATAAGGAATTACCATATGTTAAAATTACTTAAATTACTAGAGTTAGACCAAGATAAGCCTGCAACAATTTGATAGCACTCGCAGTGCAAGTGTTACATTAAACGTCAAAACTTCTATTACATTATGACGTATAAATAGAACTTGCACTGCGTATATGCTATCAAAATCATTTCAGACTTTTCTTGGTCTAACTCTATTCATTAACATGTAGATCATACAGGGTCAACTAAAGAACCAAAAATAAACGCGAGCGCAGCGAGCGCGAAATTTTTTGTTAACAATATCGCAAATTGTGAAAGCGTGTTAAAAGGCCGGGTATCAATCTTCATCTGGGCCTAAAAGTCCGAAGTGCCCCAGTGAGGCGAGCTTTCATGCGAAGTCAAAGCCGTGCTTCATCAGTCTTCAGGATAAATAGTTGAGCACAGACACGAACCAATGTCCATTGTATTAAAAAGCGAGACCGCAGGCCGAGCTTGGCGCAGCGAGGCCAAAGGCTAAGCTGAAGTAGAGGAGATGTGGAACATAAACCAATGATAAATTGAGGTAAAAAGTGAGGCTGAAGGTCGAGCATTCCTATTAAAAACTGGGGACACGTTCGTCTTCTTCCTTTTTCTTTGTTTTAATCAATAGTCCTCGTGATTCTGAGCCGAAATAACCCAAAAGTTGTTGGTTGTTCGAAAAAAAGTAAACTATTTTTCCTGAAAACCCCTATTATTACAACTTTACAACAGGTATGCAGAATACGCCCCGTTCACTGTAACGTATTGCTTCAATGTTATTACAGTATTTCATTAATTTAAAGAATGGATAGAAAAAAAAAACAATAATAAAGCATACTCATTATTATAAGAATAAAAAATTTACTCATGAATTATGACCCTATGGAAAAAAATAAAATTTGGTGCGCGCTGAGCCGCCGGGGCCCCCTAGCCGAGGCGGGGCCCCTAGGCAGTTGCCTACTTTGACTTAGGGTTAATCCGGCCCTGATCATCCCGCGCTCCATCCCGTCATATATCCCGGGGCATGCCCGAGATATCTTGTCCCGTCGCGCGATGTCCCTACATTGCCTCGAGCAATGGCTTTATTAAAAGGACTTGAGACACTTGGGTAGGTAATAACGTTTATAAATCTTGACACGGATTCCTTCCAATTGATATTGAGATTCCTTCGTGACTTACACGTGCTCGCCAAATCATGTAACATGAATAGGTATGCAAAATTGTTAAATTAAAGAAATATAAACGCATGTACACTCTAGATTTATCCAGCTACTCGTTATAACTACTTGTATTTTCTTTTAGAGTAAATGTTGTATGTTGCCTTACTTTACCAATATGTGGATTCTGTGGTCAAAAGTGAATACGGTACCTACCTAAGTAAAGGCCAAAATAAGGAATATGGAGATCATGTTGCTTATCACTGGAAACTTTTGCAAAGGATTGTGACTGCGGTCGAATTGAATACACAAACATTTTACTTTTCTATTAAAAATGTTCATACTATGAGTAGAAAATACTTGCATTCTAAACTCTGTCGTCCTTCGACCATCATCTGAAAATGTTAAGTATTATATAGCTTGCGAACTTTGCGTATACGCAGCCATGTTCAGAACTTAACTTAAATTAACTCGCGGGAGCTTTGTTCAATTCTGAGGAATTTACCAATTTTTAGACACAAACAATACTAGAAGGAACGAGCACAGATCCTTAAAACGAATTCCATTACCGGCGTGGTAAAATAAATTGGAAATAATATCAGTACCCTTTTGTGTGCTTGTTGTTTGTTCAAGCATGGAAAATTAATTAAAATCTACAACAGAGAAGTGGAAAGTTAGCAGAAAGTTAGGTAACAAACTTCTTTTCAGGTGTACGATTAGTTTTACCGTAAAGGAACTACTTAGTATACCTAATAATATAGTACATACGTCCCAAGAAACTCATATATGATTGTACAATTCTTACCGCTCAGATATAAGCGTTTCGTCGAATAAGGTACGAACGATTAACATTTGTGGCCTGCGTGGTCGCGCAACGCTTAGCGATGTCATGTCGCATGATTGTTACAAAATGTGTTGTGACTGTGTAGCCATATACTATGATATTAACACCTACCCCCTTGATGCACTGTATTAAGGTTCTACTGACAAATCCATTCAATATGATTTGGACAACTTAAGCGTACATTCTCAAGCAATGAGGACGGTTCGGCCAGACCAGTCAGTCAGTGAAGTCCGCTAAAATATGAGGTTAAACCCGTAGCGTTAGTATAGTTTTAGTATGACTCGCAAAAGTTACACGACCCCTTTATGCGTTTGCCGACTCCACTACTCTCACAGCCGTTTAAATACTGCCACAATAGGTGTAAGACGCGCAGTATTCATAATATATCACACAGGAACGGGTTAAGCCACCTATTCGGATGCGGAATGATGTGAAATTCACGTCTCATGAATGAACAGAGGCCGTACATGCTGCGTCATTCATGAATGTGCGTTTGATGTATCAAAATTATAACGAAAACACATTGGTACTCAACGGCTTCCGTTATACATGTCAAATTAACTTTATTACGTTATAAATAGTATTACAGTCTTTATTCTTCATTGATAGTAGTCGTATTATTGTTGGTTCTGCTACTTGCTTGATGAAGTACTTCCATGCGATTATGTCTTGGACTGTGGGCAAAGCAATATAAAAAATAGACCTTTAGGAGTTATGGTCTAGTCGGACCGACTGTTGGTGGCTGGGCTGACAGTAGAACGCTTTCGTTCGGCTTTGACTAATAAAGTCAGTTTTTCGTGTTGGTATTATATCAGTATGAAGGCTAGTTTCCGAATAATGGCCAAAGCAGGCGACTATTGCTTGAAATGACGGAGTGCCTTCATGTATCATATTTTCTGAACCGACCTAAAATACAATACAACGTGTTATCTCAAAAACTCACGCATGTCAAGAATCAAAATGAGGGTTAGTTATTCTTTTGAAAGAACTTTTTACGTTGGTATTTCTCGAATTGAAAGTTCTTACAGAAGTGTGAACTATGCCGGGAAGATGCCCTCTGAATAAATATAAAGTGCTATTTATTCAGAGGGCATCTTCCCTCTAGGCTTCTTTTGTTAGTTATCCATTTAACACATTCATTGCCACCCAGCCAGACAAGACGTCCGCGCCAGGCCACAACAATTTCGTCATATAAAGCAGTAGTACCACGATCCCGACTATCGGGTAGTCCGGCCTGGGAACGAAATCATAAAATACCCGATAGTCGGGTATTCGGCACTGAATGTGTTAAGTAAAAGAGACCAAGGCGGACTGAAACAAATAGTCAAAACAGGGTCCATATTTCGCCATCTGTAGACGCTAGAGGCTAGTCCACCTCCGAAGAATATTCTCACCTATAGTAGAGATGATATAGCCTTTGGGGTCAAAATAATTCCCACAAAGACGGGGTTTGATGTTTTTAGTTCTTTGGGTGTATCTTTTTGACATACTAAAAATATATCAAAATATATGCATGCAAAACGCATTTATTGACATTTCAAATTTGAAAAATCAAAAAAAATATTAAAAATCGTGTGTGGTATCAAATGACAGGAAATTACACGCTAAAAAAGGTCGTGAGGTTAACTTTACAAAATAAAAATAAAAAAAACAAAGTGGTGGCTGAAAAACTGTTTTTATTTCAATGTTGAAAATTATTTCCTACATTGAAAACTAAACTAAACGATTATAGTTTTACACATCAAAATACATTGTGTAAAAGAAAAGAATATTTAATTAATGAATACCTATTTTTAATTATATTAATATAATATGAAAAATATAGGCTCTATATTAATTTAAAAAGTTTTATCAATAAACTGAACGAACGAATATATAAAAAAAACTATTGTGACCAGTTTGGTCATATTTTTGTAAAACTCGATTTCGACTGGCAAATTATATAACTTTTTGGCAACCGGGTTTTTTACCCTAATTAGACCCCGCTGAATCCGAATTTGCTCGATCGAATCCTTGACCGGAAGTGCGATATTAGATATTAAAGATTCCTTTTTTTAGTGTGTCGTAAATAACTCTTAAACAGTGGCGCATAGCAAAAATGTTCTTATGCGTAAGTAATCTGCATACAATTTCCTACAAGAAAGATTTCGTACAATTTTTCGCTAGGATCAATATTCAAAGAGATATTAACGCGGGAAAGTTTATTATAATGACTTCCAAGGTCGCTTTTTTTTTAGTTTTTCGTAAATAACTCGCAAACGGTGGCCAATATATTAAAATGTTGTTAAATGTTAATAATCTACACAAAATTTTCTACAAAAAAGATTCAGTACACTTTTCGCAGGGAATCATATTTAAAAAGATAATACAGAGGGAAAGTTAATTATAATAAATTCTAAGGTTCCTTGTTTTTATTTTTCGTTAATAATTTGAAGTATGACACAGCAAAAAATATCTTATACATAAATAATAAAAATGAAATTTCATACAAGAAACATATAGAACACTTTTCTCTAGGATCAATATTAAAAAAAAAAACAAAGAAGCGGGTAAGTATATATTATTAGTATTATAATAAATTTTAAAGTCCCTTTTTAGTTTTTCGTACATAACTCGTAAACGGTGTTCCATTGTAAAATAGGTTTTTATGAATAAATAATCTACATAAAATTTTTGTCCAAAAACATCTTAAACACTTTTCTCTGGGATCAATATTTGAAACGATATTAAAGGAAGAAAGTTCATTACAATCAATTCACATGTCACTTTTTTTTTAGTTTTTCGTAAATAATTTGTAAAGTATAACCTATTTTGCTATGGGCCACCGTTTACAAGTTATTTACGAAAAACTAAAAAGGGACTTTAAAATTGGACTCAGGCCTCTTTGCTAATCCTTCATGGCGGCCTGGGCATCCGGCTAGTTGTCAGCATCGCCCTCCCAGGTTTTTTGTCCTCTTTCCACAGCACGCAAGATCTCGCCAGTAAAATTTTTTGCCCTCCCGCCGACAATATCTGCATCCAAATACAGATCGAGGCCAAAAATGCTTGGACGCAAGCCTGCCCGGAAAATCCAATCCCAGCCTTCGTTCATTCTCAAAAACTTTGGGATGAGCCCCTCTGCAGAGCCACCTTAAAAGCTCTTATTGATAATGCTCAAAGCCCTGCAGAGCGCGCTCGTCTCTTAGCTGTATCGTAGCCAGAGTCGGGGCTCTCGCTCCATGCATTGCCATCCCCCAACATAGGCACTCTCCTAGAGAGAAAGGCCCTCGCACTCGCTACCAGTCTGCGATTGGGGGTCAAAACCAATGAGCCCCACCGCTGCCGCTGTGGTTCCAATGTTGACGAGCTGGGCCACCACGGCTTGCCCTGCCAGAGAAGCGCAGGCCGCATCTCTCGCCACACCTCCCTGAATGATGTCATCCGGAGGGCGCTTGCTTCCTTTAGCGTGCCGGCCATCCTAGAGCCGAACGGTATCGCACGCGACGACGGCAAGCGGCCCGACGGAACTTCACTTATTCCGTGAAGGCTGGGGAGGACGCTTGTGTGGGACGCCACCTGCGTTGACACGCTCGCGCCGTCCCACCTACAGGCGACCTCCGTCAAGGCGGGACCGGCGGCTACAACCGCTGAACACAACAAGCGGCGCAAATATGCTGTCCTCGGCGAGGGCTACATATTTGCGCCGTTTGGCGTAGAGACTCTGGGACCGTGGGGGCCTAGCACAAAAAGCTTATTTAAGGAATGTCCCAGCGCCTCATGGACATCTCAGGTGACCGGAGGGCTGGCAGCTATCTCGGCCAGAGGATAAGCCTGGCCATCCAAAAAGGTAACGCTGCCAGCCTTCTGGGCACCATAACTCATGAAGGTGACCTGGGGAGCATTTTTTACTTATAAGTTTAGTTTAAGATTTGTTATATTTTAGTTTTAATTTTAACGTTTAGTTTTTTTTTTCACTTTGTTATTAATAAATAATATCTTTAAAATTTATTATAATGAACTTACTCGCTGCTTTGTTTTTTCAAATTATTAACGAAAAAATAAAAACAAGGAACCTCAGAATTTATTATAATTAACTTTCCCTCTGTATTATCTTTTTAAATATTAATCCCTGCGAAAAGTGTACTGAATCTTTTTTGTAGAGAATTTTGTGTAGATTATTAACATTTAACAACATTTTAATATATTGGCCACCGTTTACGAGTTATTTACGAAAAACTAAAAAAAAAACCGACCTTAGAAGTGATTATAATTAACTTTCCCGCGTTAATATCTCTTTGAATATTGATCCTAGCGAAAAATTGTACGAAATCTTTCTTGTAGGAAATTTTATGCAGATTACTTACGTATAAGAACATTTTTGCTATGCGCCACCGTTTAAGAGTTATTTACGACATGCTAAAAAAAGGAACCTTTAATATCAAATATCTCACTTCCGGTCAAGAATTCGATCGAGCAAATTCCGATTCAGCGGGATCTAATTAGGGTAAAAAACCCGGTTGCCAAAAAGTAATATAATTTGCCAGTCGAAATCGAGTTTTACAAAAATATGACCAGTTTACAATAGTTTTTGTTCCATATATTCTGCCAAGCACCTCCTTTGAGGTGCGTTCAGTTTATTGATAAAACTTTTTAAATTAATATAGAGCCTATATTTTTCATATTATATTAATATAATTAAAAATAGGTATTCATTAATTAAATATTCTTTTCTTTTACACAATGTATTTTGATGTGTAAAACTATGATAGTTTAGTTTAGTTTTCAATGTAGGAAATAATTCTCAACATTGAAAAAAAAAACAGTCTTTCAGCCACCACTTTGTTTTTTATTTTTATTTTGTAAAATCAACTTCACATTACCTTTTTTAGCGTGTAATTTCCTGTCATTTGATACCACACACGATTTTTAATATATTTTTTGATTTTTCAAATTTGAAATGTCAATAAATGCGTTTTGCATGCATATATTTTGATATATTTTTAGTATGTCAAAAAGATACACACAAAGAACTAAAAAAATCAAACCCCGTCTTTGTGGGAATTATTTTGACCCTTACATACAAATTTTCATACGACTCCTCTACTACTAGCATTGCACGCAATACTATGTTCTGTGTCACTTACCTTTGTTTCAGAATGTTTGCAAGAACAATGGAAAGTAAAAAAATATTGTTAATTTATGCAAAAACATTACTCTGAACAAATTAAGCGTAGTTACATGTTACATACGTGGTTGGCGTGCAGCAACTACTAACTACCTTTATACTTACATGTATTAAAGCCGTTGACTTGCCATTTTATATTAAATCTGATTAAATTAATATGTTACGAACATGCTTTATTTAATTACTTACTGGCTGTGTCTGCGGTTGCGTCTTCATGAGATTCGATATATCATTCCGACTTTTGCCCCCACGGAGATTATAAAAAAAAAACATATTTTTCTCAAGCATGCAATGAAATATTGATGTTATGTTCCTTATAATAGGCTGCGAAGTATGACGTTTCAGGTGCGGCTAGGACAAAAGGTCGTTAATGGAATTTCATACACATCCTGCAGGCCTAGGCCGGCAAAGTCCTCTTTTTTAATTTTCATTTCACAGATATTTGTGACACAGCATCGTGGCATTCATCCATTAAAAAAAACTAGAGGCAGTATTTGCTTTATGGTTCGTAATGACACTCTGCCACTACGCCTATAAAAAAAAAACAAAAAATAATGTTTGCTATAATTTGCAGTTTTATTTGTATAAAATCAACATGAACTTAATAAATAATACATTCTATAATTTTATAATTTTAAATTATAAATTTAACTACACAAATAAAAACATTTAAAATATTTCATCTAAACGTTAGCGGTAAAAAGGTCTACTCAAACACGCGTAGTTATATTTTTTAAATTGTTATGGAGGTAAAGTTGAAAAATATTCATTCTGTTTTATTGGATTTATGGTGCGTTGTTGATTTTTTGACTTTAATATGAGTTTCGACGAAATAATGAAATTAATATTAATTGTAATCGTAGGTGTTGGAATTGGCAGCGTAAGCAGAATTGATTTTAATAACTTGCTGCCTCTACCGCCAAGTCAAAGACGAAGTATGTATATGGTTGCTTATGGCAATTTTATTATTTGAGAAACTAAGAAAAATGGCTCACAGTTTATTAGAAACAGTTTTGTGGCATATTTTAAATGAATGTAACTACAAATTCGTCAACACTGTGGAAATTATACTTATTTACTCCATGCATAAAGCAACGATGTATGTGAAACATGATATCAACAACAACATGAAAGACTATGTAAACTTATGTGACGAAAACGACAGTCAGACGGATACAAGGCGAAAAAATCAAAGATACATGAAAAAAATATACGGGTAGTAAAAATACACGACTCGTGTAAAACATACGCGTGATAATGATATAGGTACGTGTTGGTTATATTTTGGGTGTACTTTACTTTTAGTTTTTTCTATAAATAAAACTTGGATTTCGAAGATTTTTTATTTTATTTATTTCATTGCATGTTTGAGAAAATCACTATACATACCTCGGCGGGAAATGGGGTTGCCCGCGCTCAGACCTATCCGGCCTCGCGAATGTTAAGAGAAGAGCACTCAAATAAGAAAAAGTTTAAAAGCGCCTTTTAAAACTTTATCTAGGTACTGCAAACACTTAAGTGACAATTGCACATGTGCAAGTGTTTAGATTAAATGGAAATGCTATACCTATCTACTAACATTTTTTATGTGTTGAGACATGTACTTAAATGCAGTTTTAGATTTAAGTTAAGTACCGTAAAATGGGGTGAGTTGGGTGAAATTTGACTTTCAAACCTCGATAAAATTTTATTTTTACATGTGAAAACTGAATGGTGTATATAATAAGTAGTTCGGACGTTTGTATTTTAGTTTGTATTTTATTTTGGATAGTTCCATTTCATAACTTTGACGATAAAAAGGAAAACCCACCTCACCCCGTAGTGCCTCGTATTTGGGGTGAGAGGGTTTTTCATACAAAGGTGATTTTGGAAGATTGTTGGATCGATTTTTTTTTATTATGCTTATTACTATAGCCCCATTTTAAATTGGAATACATTATTTTTGTAGTAGTAGCCTTAAAATCCCTTCTCACCCCTCTCTCAAACCTTTTCTCCTCATTCATAACCCAACTCTCCCCGCGACACCTACTCACCCCGTTTTACGGTACTGTTTGTCAACAAAATAAATACACAATTTAAAGTGTAAAATGACACACCTTGCATTAAGGCATGTATGCCATTTACGTAATTAATATTCTTGACGTATATTCTCAATCAATATGCAAATAGAAGTGCCACCCTTGTAAGTATCATGTCTACGCAACAATGTCTATGCGATAAGATGACGGCTTAGGAATGATTACAGTTCAAGGTTTCAATAAACAAAGATATTGAAGCAATATCTATAATCATTTTCTCTAGCTTGATAAATATGACTGTGTTGACATTTTCTTTATTTCAATATCAGTTCTATCCTAACCTAACCCACTTTTCTAGTAATATGTGACGTTCCACGGGAAAAGGTACCTTATGAGGGTTTCTAGTTTCGGATATATGAAATGTTTTGTAAAGAGGTGAAAAAATGCTCAATTTTTTTTTATTGTGTGATCTGAAACCTTAATGCGTAACGTTTATTTACCTGTTTTTATTTTTGTTATAAGTTAGTTATAAGCCTAGTAATGTCGTCTCAGAGTTTAGTAGAAAAGGTACCTTATGGAAAAAAGATTGAAAATTCCCAAAAAAACTAGTCAATACGGGAAAAGAAGTTTGGTAGAGAACTGTATTAGCATTCTGCAAAACTAATTTGATAATTTCAGTTCTGGTTGGGGCGCCTCGCAAATATTATAACCGTACATAGACCGACGTCACAAATCCAAGTAGCCTGCTATTATACCAAAGTTACTCTCGTCAAGTCTTTCTTAACTAGAATAATCTTCATTTGGTTTGGTCGCATGCAGTAAATCAGCCATTGGTTTGCTGAAAAATGCCAATACCCGACGCATTACCTTATGGAATATCTGAGGTCATTGAACCTCAATGCCGCTTATCTTCAATAGCAACCGAAATATATTATTGATAAGAAATAGACGATTTATACCATCTTAACCCCAAAATATTATTAGTTTATCCTAACTGTTCCATCATCATCATGCCTCATCATGTAACTTAATCACAAGGTACCTTTTCATTACATACAAATTATTGGTCTTTTTTAAGATTATTATGACGAAGAACTAATTAGATTTGGGGCAGTTTAATGTAAATTAATATTTTCTATTCATAAAAGATAAACTGTAATATGATTGATATTTTGTAGTGATGTATTATTAGATTTATTTCCATAAGGTACCTTTTCGTAAATGTATGGAGCAAATACTGTTATTGTTATGTAAGTTTAAAGTGGCATAAGGGGTTAAATATAGTATTTAGTTATATATATAGGGTTTTAGGATTTATTTCATTTGAATGACAGAATTTCTTTCATATGTGCTCAGAAAAATTGATTGTGTGTCACATTAAAAGTAAAAATATTCAATTTTGTGATTTTATATGAAAAAGTCAGAAAATACATTTTCACCTCTAAATCGGTATTGTTTTTTGCTTAAACTGTCTGTCAGTGTCGTTTTATAATAGATAGAATTTAAATCTTGAGAGCTCATTGCAATCAATCGTGAAAATGAAATAAAACTTTATTTTCAAGAGATTGGCTAGTATACACATAAATCAGTCGATATCAAAAGTTTCTATTTGCATTACAGAACAAGTCGCAATATTTTTTTAATCTCACATATATAAGGTATTATTATTTGTAGTCAACTATGTAACTTACTTCAGGAACATAGTTTTTTAGGCGGCTAAACTTAAAACTTCTCTATCGTAAAGTTGCTAATTTCACAACATTATTTTCAAAAAATCATATCTCTGTAACTACGCAACCTAGAAGGTTGATCTTTTGTGTTATCGATAGCTTATTTATTGTAGATTACTGGGGTATGCATAACTCCATACCCGCCATAAGGTACCTTTGACCGTGGGACGTCACATATATTGTAAGAGTCCAATGACAGTCGTGAGTATTAACGTCTGTAACCGTACCGACTAGGTAGTGATCTTGCCGACGAAGCTGGAGGTCCTGGATTAGAACGTGGAATGGATATTTATTGTGTAATGCTATGGATTTTTATGTACGAGTACGAGTAGGTATTTGATCTATTTTATTTGAAATACTAATCCACCACCACGTCATAACACACTATACCACCACGTCATAATTAACCAAAACAGCAGAGTCTAACTATTCAACAAATACAGTGTGTGTGTGGACAAATCCAGATTTATTACAATAATCGCACATGAATCGGTGTGCATTGTCTCACCTATTATTATTTGAGTAGACATTCATCTGTTATGAATAGAAATCTGCCAGATTAGGTATACCTAATTCTTAATTCAGAACCCTAAAGGGGCCCACTGATTAACAGTCCGCCGGACGGAATCGGCCTGTCAGTTAGAACAAAAAGTTGACAGTTCCGAACAACCGACAGGCCGATACCATCCGGCGGACTGTTAATCAGTGGGCCCCTTAAGACAATCATATATAAATACAGATATATCAGCGGTGACCCTTACAGCTTAGACAGTGTACAGTCGCCATCAGATATATAGGAGCGGCCAAGGTGTTCACAATATCTGAACACGCGCTCTAACGCCCTGACAATAGAGGCGTGTTCCGATATTTGTGAGCACCTTGGCCGCTCCGATATATCTGATGGCGACTGTACTTATTTCTTTAAGAAAATTAGGTAAAAATACAATTAGGTAAAACTAAAAATCGATTTATAAGTTGGTTCCCGTGGTATGGTGCTGAAGGTGCTGGCAGCATTTCATCGCTGCTAAGGTAAACAGAGACAGGAGTGCTGGTGGCTGAAGAAGGGTTTGAAAAGTCGGGATGATCATTATAGAGGTAAGCTATATAAACCGTTGAAATCGATTTATTTCCTGAATAACATGTTAGCTTCTATTAAAGCGCACGTGAAGCTTTTAATCTGAATTCGACGAAATAAAAATCAAAACAAATTCAGATGTCACAGGAACGCAACAGCAGCGTGCGTTGTGAGTAATAATATAGGCATCAATTTAAAAGTTTGATTGCCTCTTCTTGTTGTTCAAAAGTCCCTACGGTCCGGTCCGGGGTATGCTCCATGCAATGGAACGACCGCGTGGGCCTAGAACGCAAGCGGCAAACGTCTAACCACTACGACATCATTCCCTACAAATATGCCAAAATTTGCTTATACCGTAAAATGGGGTGAGTTGGGTGAAATTTGACTTTCAAACCTCGATAAAATTTTATTTTTACATGTGCAAACTGAATGGTGTATATAATAAGTGGTTCGGACGTTTGTATTTTAGTTTGTATTTTATTTTGGGTAGTTCCATTTCATAACTTTGACGATAAAGAGGAAAACCCACCTCACCCCGTAGTGCCTCGTATTTGGGGTGAGAGGGTTTTTCATACAAAGGTGATTTTGGAAGATTGTTGGATCGATTTTTTTTATTATGAATATTACTATAGCTCCATTTTAAATTGGAATACATTATTTTTGTAGCAGTAGCCTTAAAAACCCACCTCACCCCCCTCTCAATCCTTCTCTCCCCATTCATAACCCATAGCTCCCCGCGAAACCTACTCACCCCGTTTTACGGTACACATTTTTTTATTGCAAATTTGCTTATTGCATAATTATTTCCCCTATTTTACCTTCGTTTGGTGGCCTGCAAAGTTCATGTGTTGTCTGCCAAGGTGTTAAAATACTTTAATGGTTGTTTTTCTTACAAACGAATATAAAGAAAACAAACCGTAACTTACCTACTCATCACTTAAGTTTAATTCCCCACTGATATCTTGAATGGCCTTTTAAGCTTCGCCAGCATTAATTTAAGAAATGCCTTTCCTAAATGCGTTCTAATGACATCGGATAACCGTTTCTTATCTGTGTTTACACGTGCTACGCGACAGTTCAAAATGGCCGTGGACGTGAGCTCTCATCGGTGCTGATAAGGTTCAAAATGCCTTATCTTTGAAGCCAAGCAACCGAGGCGTTGGGTTGGTCGATTGCATGGACTTAATATCCATAGACTCCACATTGTGATGCGATAATTCTTGCCAGCGATTTTGTCCACATGCAATGGAGTTGTCGATCGTATTCCCGTACAAACCATTATTTCACCATCGCAGGAATAAGGATACTCGTAAATTCGGGATAAAAATGAGCTATTATTGACTTAGCGTTTAGCGAAGGTCTTTGTTTCAGCTTGGGCAGAAATGTTGCAGTGTGGTGGTATTGCATCTCACTCCATTTTATACTACAGCCCGTCTTAAGATTTATTCATATTTTTAAGGTTCCGTACCCAAAGGGTAAAAACGGGACCCTATTACTAAGAAACCGTGGATTCTCTATTCTTCCGTCTGTCTGTCTGGCTGTTTGTCTGTAGCCTGGTGACAGACAAACAGACAGATGAAATACATCTCATGAACCGTGGATAGACAGTCGAAATTTTCACATTTTCTGTTGTCGCTACAACCTATACAACAAACAGGATTTTGTTGCCGTTTTTTGCGTAATGGTACGGAACCCTTCGTGCGCGAGTCCGACTCGCACTTGGCCAGTTTTTTTACAATTACCCGTGCACATATACCTACGTATGGGAGGAAGCATCTTAAACAACAGGTAACCTAACTCTATAAATGTTATGTAGGAATGTGAATTTTATATTCTCCATATACTTAATTGGAAAATTATCTGTGGTCGACAGCAAACGTGACTGCCCGCAGAGGGCAATTTGAACCCAGCAGACACCGCACGTACTGACGTTTAACGATACTTTTAAAAATATCAAGGGACACGGCGGTGTGGTTAAATGGTCTGATAACGTAGATATTACAAAAATAATAAGTTCTTGTTTATTCTTGGTCTTTAGCACCTTAAAATAATATTTATTGAATTCATATTTGGACAGGGACTGCTAAGTTAGTGCATGAGACTCGGATCATAGACTGGATGCAATTAACACATACAGGCCAATAGGGAATATTAGGCAAAGATCTACGTAGGTGGCACCACTAGCACATACAGTAGGTAAACAAACCTGATTGACATCATCAACGACACATCTTGAGTTACTAGGTCAATCACATGGCCTACCATGAAATACGACAGTCGAAAGTTCGGTTTCTGCCTCTCTATCACTCTTGCATATTCGATCGATAGAGAGGCAGATAAAGAAATTTAGATTTTCGCGTTTCGCGGTAGACCACCTGTAAACAAACCGCCTTGGTGCATCAATGTCATAGGTAGTGAAAACTTGTCAAAAACTGTTTAAGGCCTGTTTAAAGGCCCCAGTACACAATGGGCCATCGCCGGCCACTCCAAGGGACGCAGCCTTGCGGTAGAATGAGATAGCAATATCACTTGCTCCCTCTAACGCATAAATGCGCCCCTTGGAGTGGCCGGCGATGGCCCATTGTGTACTGGGGCCTTAATGTATAAGTTACTCTATGGTTTACTAAACAAATCAGTGCTGCACTCTGGCGGCAGAACATTGCAGTAATACTCCCTATTCGAATGTTCGCTGACATCGTAATAATATCTGAATGATGTCAGTACGTGTACGTACAAGTAGGAGCGAAATGCACGATAACGTCGATAACTGAATGACATCATTTAGATGTCAGTGTACGTTCTAATTGTCCTGCTAGTTTCGATGCTTCGGCCACAGTGAATCACACAGTCCTGCACATACTTAATATGTATACCTAACAATACTTCATCATCATCATCATCATCTCAGCCATAAGACGTCCACTGCTGAACATAGGCCTCCCCGTTGGACCTCCATTCGTACCGGTTGGAAGCGACCCGCTTCCAGCGTCCTCCGGCTACCTCAACAAGGTCGTCTGTCCATCTTGTGGGTGATGGACGTCCTACACTGCGCTTGCTAGTCCGTGGTCTCCACTCGAGCACTTTTCGACCCCATCGGCCATCTTCTCTGCGTGCAATGTGGCCCGCCCATTGCCACTTCAGCTTACTAATCCGGTGGGCTATGTCGGTGACTTTAGTTCGTCTACGGATCTCCTCATTTCTGATTCGATCACGCAAAGAAACTCCGAGCATAGCCCTCTCCATAGCTCGTTGAGCGACTTTGAGTTTTGAGATGAGGCCGTTAGTGAAAGACCACGTTTCGGAGCCGTAAGTCATCACTGGTAACATACATTGATTAACTACTTTCGTCTTGAGGCACTGAGGTATGTCGGACGAAAAGACATTACGTAGTTTCCCGAACGCTGCCTAACCGAGTTGGATTCGGCGGTTGAGCTCTTTCTCGAAGTTGGACCTACCTAATTGGACTACTTGTCCTAGGTAGATGTACGAGTCAACAACTTCGAGTACCGAGTTCCCAACAGAGACTGGGATGGGCACAACATTGGCATTTGACATAAGTTTCGTCTTGTCCATGTTCATTTTCAAGCCCACCCGTTGTGAAACTCGGTTGAGGTCATCGAGCATCATGCTGAGTTCCTCCATCGACTTTGCCATGACTACGATATCGTCGGCAAACCGAAGGTGAGTGATGTATTCGCCGTTGATATTGATGCCAAGTCCTTGCCATTCCAGGAGCTTAAAGGCGTCTTCCATTACGGCAGTAAACAGTTTCGGAGAGATAACGTCTCCCTGACTTACGCCTCTTCTCAATGGAATCGCCTTCGTGCTCTGCTCCTGTACTCGGACCGACATGGTGGCGTTACTATACAAACACTTCAACACTTCGATGTACCGATAGTCAATATGGCATCGCTGAAGAGACTCAAGCACCGCCCATGTTTCCACCGAATCGAAGGCTTTCTCATAGTCCACAAACGCTAAGCATAATGGCAAGTTATACTCTTCGGTCTTCTGTATAACTTGCCGTAGCGTATGGATGTGGTCTATGGTACTATAGCCTTTTCGGAAACAGGCTTGTTCGGGAGGCTGGAAGTCATCAAGTCTGTGTTCGAGACGGTTCGTGATGACCCTTGGAAACTGCTTATAGACATGGCTCAGAAGCGTGATGGGTCTGTAGTTCTTTAATAGGCTGTTATCACCTTTTTTGAAAAACAGCACCACCTCGCCTCTATTCCATGTTTCAGGCGTTTTGCCCTCGGACAAGACGGAATTAAAGATCTCCTGGAGGACTTTAAGTACCGGTGTTCCACCCGCACTCAGAAGCTTTGAAGTGATTCCGTCTTTGCCCGGCGCCTTGTTGTTCTTAAGTTACTTCAGGGCCATCCTAATCTCGTACAGACTGATGTCCGGGATATCTTCGGTATAATGTCGGGACAGCTGGGCTCTTGGATCTCCTCCCAAGCTGTCAACGGGCTTTGCGATCAAAGTGTATAACTGTCCATAGAACCTCTCGATCTCGCCTAAAACCTCCGCTTTGCTCGACGCTATACTGCCATCTTCCCGTTTCAGCTTTGTCAGCTGGCTTTGCCCAATAGACTTGTCCTTTGCGAACACTTTGGAGCCTTGGTTTCGCTCAATAGTCTCTTAAATACGGTTAGCATTAAAGAGACGCAGATCATGTCGCAAGGACTTAGATATACGTCACGTATAACAATACTTATTGGTAGTAGTAAAATACATACTCGCACACATACAAGCATAGACTAGTTAGTAGATATTTTTATATTAAACAGTAGCCGTAGAATAAGCTTTTATATGAAGTATACTTACACATAGTAATCCGCAATGTGCCCCATATAACGTGCCTTAAATAACAAGTCCACACACCCGTTCCGAAATATCGAACTTATAATTCCAGCGGCGTATCCCAATTTCATTACACATTGACTATAATCGTACGCTTCGGGGCTGTCCATAAATTACGTCATCGATTTTTGGCGATTTTTGACCCCCCCCCCCTATAATCATCCAAAAATCATGCTTCAAATGACCCCATTTCCTCCTACTTCATGCTACCGTCATCCGATGTCCAGACCCCCCCCCCCCTAATTTGAAATGACGTAATTTATGAATAGCCCCTTCGTAACGGCGTCGCAATAAGGTGTAAATCGGCAGGATTGGCACCTAACCCTTTGGAAACAATTTAGCCTGTACCATTTGCTATTAAACCTTTTACAAGGAGTCCGGCGCAAAGAAACGTGCTTAGAAGATTGTGCACACCTACTAGGCCCATTGGCGGTGCGTGTTAAAAATATGGCCGAAGTATCCAGCGAAGTAAGCGCGTATAGAGTCTGGCTAGCCAAATTTTGTTGACAAATATTTCCTTGTTGTATCACCAATTGTCTCTGATTTAAAAAAAAAGTTAAAAGTCTGTGGTCAATTTATGTCATTCATTCAAATTGTTAGCGGTTTATAAGGCGTTTATTTTAAATAATATTAATAATGACTGCACCGAGTGACGCAAACTATTATTTAAGCTCCTAAATAATTACGACAATGTGCGAAGTCGACGTGAAGCGTATTGTATAAATGAAAAACTGCAATGTTTACAAGTCGTAAACAATTTAGTAGGTTGGTGCTCTATTAATATTTTGATACTTTAAGTACTAGTACTAATATTTGCCTATTACTTTGATTAAGTACGTGAATTTATTAATGCCTGAATCTCATAAACAGGACAAGTGTATAAAGAAACCGATAAACTAAAAGTTCTGGAAAATATATATAAAATCTAAACATTGGAAGGTAAACATATGTGTTTGTCGTTGACTGTACTTAAAATAGTGGTAGAAATTATGTGAGCTGACTTTGAGTGCACGTAAACGTATATTTAACTTATTTCCTTAGGTACCTTACGTGTGCACAGAAAATCATAAATATTGTCTAGTATCAAAATTATAATTCTTACTAGACAAAGTGTGACCAGTCCAAGATTTTTTGAATCTCCCGCCAAACATTTGTGTAAAATTTCAGTAGCCAGACTCTATCGGATGGTACTTTTAATCCCAATTATTGGTATTATGAACGACTCGCGAATCGGCGCTTTTGAGATGAGGTGCTGGCGACATATGCTACGAATACCATGGACGGCCCGCCGCACCAACATATCTATTCTCAAGCAATTAAAAATAGAAAAGACTCAACGTCTATCCACAACCTGCTTACAACGAATACCTATTGCGGTATTTTGGCCATGTTGCACGCAGGGATACCAGTAATTTTGAACGCCGGTAAATTTGGTAGAAATGATCATTTATGAAACATCTCAGGTGCTCTGCTTAAAAATTTGCATGGGTTACTAATCTAATATGTGATTAATTATTTATACAATGCTTTTTTTTCTTGCCATACGACCCTGTGGGTGTACTCAGTTCTTTACTCCACACGTTTCGGACCTCGTATAGCTGCCCATATATTTTCTTTATAACCACTTCTCTCTTGACCCTTTCGCAGAAGGCTCAATAGTTGTTTACGGCTCGTTGATTTAAAAGAGAAATGCCCGGGTGCTAGTTAGCGGCGGCGTATACTATACCTAAACTCTAAAGCGCATGACTGAATAAGGTGGAGATTATAAAGTATTTGTATACATATTATAAAGAAAGTGTTATGTCAAATGTGTTAGGTCAAATTGGGTAGGAAAAACGTAATTCTGACCTGACAACGTTAACTTTGTACTAAGCTCCATACTGGACGTAGCACTTGGCATGAAAACTTAAGGTAGACTTCCGAGCAAAAGGCCCCGGCGACACTAACGCAGCGACACTGACGCGGCGACCGAGCGATAGTATTATGCAGTATGGAAATGTATGAACTTACTTCCGAGCGCAGCGTCACTATCGCAGCGACAGTGGCGCCGCGTCAGTATCGCTCGGCGATAGCGGCCGTGCAACGTCTGCGCAAGCACTGTCGCGCAGTCGCTGCGATCGCACGTGGTTTTGAGGCTATGTCAATATTTAAAATATCTAAAAAACGTAAATTAAACCGACAAAATCTCCTGAATTTGTCATCGTTCGTTCGTTCTCGTTTAAATGCTTTTTTTTTCAAGATGCTACAAGTGCCTTCGTCTACTCTACTTTTGAAAATTGAGTTGGGTAGGCTTCGCTCCATACTGTAAAAGTAACGAAGCAAAAGATCGTGATCCTCCTCTTCTTCTAAAAATATTTTCATAATTGATCGGTTTATCATAAGTATATCACGTCTGCACCGTGTGGAATAACAACTGCGACTGTCGCCGGAGTCGCGCCGCTCGGAAGGGAATCTGCGTCAGTTAACGCTGCCACACAGACGCAGCGGCTCTGACGCTGCGGCCGTTGCGTCAGAGCCGCTTTGCTCGGAAGTCCAGCTTTAGCGTGGTCTGACTTGAGCGGCGTTCACATAAGGGTCAAACAGATCACTATGTTATGTCTTTCCTGTAGACATACACAAGAGTTAAGGGCTATAAAGGTTAATTTTCTTATTAACTTAACTAGTGTGTTATCGCGAACAGCACATTTTTCTCTCCTGTGGGCAATAGTTAACAGCTTGTGGGCATGTAAGCAATGATTTTATCATAGTTCTCTAAATAAAAGGAGGACCTTTTCACGTGGATAAGGGTTAAATAAGAAAATTAACCTTTATAGCCCTTAACTCTTGTGTATGTCTACAGGAAAGACATAACACAGTGATCTGTTTGACCCATAAGTTGGGAAAGCTTCAAACGGATAGATCGCTACATGTGTTTTAAATGCTTAGGTAGTTTTACGTCGCCAAATCAAAATAAGCCACTTTCTTAGTATTAGTACTATTAGTATAAATATTAGGTACTTAGTTTTTGTACAGCGTAACGAAGCATAGTACAATAAAAACCGGCCAAGTGCGAGTCGGACTCGCGTTCCAAGGGTTCCGTATATTACACAATTTTTAACAATCAGTGCCGGATTAAGATATGTTGATGCCCTAAGGATTTCTAGGTGCCCCCTCTCCCTCGGGTCATCAAGATTACATTGATTTTTTGGTAAATTGAGAGAAGTTCATTGCCGCGCTACAGCTGAGAATAGAAATCAGTCACATCATTTTATCACGAAAATTGACAGTGCCGCAGCAGTAATGTTGCAACAGAGTACCTAATGCTGTTGCAGTCGCCACCCGAATGTCACCTTTATCATAGCTTAGAAAGTAATAGAAACGCGAGCGAAGCGAGCGCGGAAATTTCATATAAAAACGCAATATGATAGACAGTTGTAAATTTTTACTTTTAGTATGGAAATGAGTCACATCATTTTATCACGGAAGTTGACAGTACTGCAGCAGTAACGTTGCAACAGAGTAATGTTGCTGCAGTCGCCACCCGAATGTCACCTTTATCATACCTTATAAAGTTATTGAAAACGTGAGCGAAGCGAGCGCGAAAATTTTTCGATATACAAACGCAATTTTACTTTTAGTCCCAACCAGGCGCGAATCCAGGATTTCATACAGAGAAGGGATGGGACAGTTTTCTATCAGCCTAGCTTCGCATAGGGCTCGATATTTCTTAGGCTTCGATATTCGAGGTTGTTTTCATGCATAAAATATGCAAGAAAGCAGAGCTTGGAATTGAATTGGCGAAGTGTGAGAAAGGCAGTAGGCCTAGCTGCGAAAGAGGAAAGCTTGGATTTGGATCCACGCCCAAGTGTAATTAAGGCAGAAGGCCTCGCATAAGACCTAACGCCGAACCGCAAAAGAGTGGGTTGAAATCGAATCTATGCATGTAATCACGACTCTTCTACTGCTACCGATTGTTTCCCAAAGAATTACGCGCCATTATTTTTGCAAATTAGCTTTTGGACAGCTAAAAAAAATCGTGTGGTAAAAACGATGTGTCTGTCCCTAATTTTAAAATTTGTTCACCTTTTTCAACCTGGCATTTTGGTGCCCCTCCTGAACGTGGTGCCCTAAGCACGTGCTTGTTTTGCTTATTGGTTACAAAGTCTTTATTAATTCAACCAATAAATATTTAAAATGATTATCTTATCAGAAAATTATCACCAATTACTCTAAGAAAACTTCTACTCTAAGTAATCCGGCACTGTTAACAATGTATTTTTTATGTGAAACGTGAGTGAAATCTCTTTAAAAAATCCATAGGGGTCGGATTAAAAACTGTAATTAAGTCCGACTTACGCTTGACTGTACATTTCTAATAGGTTTTCCTGTCATCTATAGGTATAGACCTATTTTATGTATTTTTTTCAAAATTTTAGACCTAGTAGTTTCGGAGATAAGGGGGGGGGGGAATGGTAATTTTTTGCCTATTTTCTTGAATAACTTCTAAACTGTTGATTCGAAAATTATAAAAAAAAATTATTTGAAATCCTTACAATAAGCTCTTTCATTTGATATGTAACATGATATAGTTTGAACAATTTTTTTTTCATTTTTTTCATTTACCCCCCAAAAGTGGCCTCCATGTTTAAAATTCATTTGTTTACGTTACATGTCCGTATTCGGATCACAAACTTACATATGTGTACCAAATTTCAACTTGATTGGTCCAGTAGTTCCGGAGAAAATCGGCTGTGACAGACGGACAGACAGACAGACAGACAGACAGACAGACAGACAGACAGACAGACAGACGCACGAGTGATCCTATAAGGGTTCCGTTTTTTCCTTTTGAGGTACGGAACCCTAAAAAACCGGAAAAGTGCGAGTCGGACTCGCCCACCGAGGGTTCCGTATATTTTAGTATGTATTTGTTGTTATAGCGGCAATAGAAATACATAATCTGTAAAAATTTCAACTGTCTAGCTATCACGGTTCATGAGATACAGCCTGGTGACAGACTGACGGACAGACGGACAGTGGACTCTTAGTAATAGGGTCCCGTTTTAAACCCTTTGGGTACGGAACCCTAAAAAACCTTAATTAAAAAAGCATAGCAATAAATAACTCAATATTTTCTGAAACAAAGTTTTCTTTGTTACAATCACCCATAAACAGTTCATACTAATAAAATAGAAAATTGCTAGCGCCACAAATGCGCCTGTATCAATTCGTAATTTCTCTTGACGGCTGCACATGGCATAATCCATATTGTCTGGCCAGTCCAATATCATCGCGACCTTTATTCCCACTCGCAGTTTTCCGTCCGAATGGTCTGACGGGTAGGCCCGGACATATTTTCAATCGCTTACCGAGTTCAGGGCAATGAAATTCTCAGACAAACCAGTAAACCAGCAAACCAGGAATGACCTCAGGGTTAATAATACACAGGTAGGTATATGTAAAACACCTATGCGATGGACTGACCAAATTAAATCTGCCATGGAAGGACCCCTGAACGCATTTGCCAGAATGACCTCCAACCGCGGAAAATGGCGAGAAATCGTACGGCAAGCAACATCTGTGCCTGATGTCAGCAGTTGACCACGACACTCTGCAAAGAGTATAACGACTAAGAAGAAGATACGTAATGAATAAGTACTTACACTGGTAAGCCTTAGCCTTTGATTTGTCTTTGTTATCTTTTAGCAATGGGAATACCCGGCCTGCTGTTCCGTTCGAGGCGGAATGGAGCAATATCGGGATGGATATGACAATTTCATACGAGTTTGATGCACTATACGTTCCTTAGATTATTCGTCTGTTATTGTTTAGTACGAAATTGGATTTGTGCACGCTGAAGAGCGCAATCCAATGACATTTTATTGCCGTTTTGTTCCATCTGAAACAGAAAAAGTACTATTATAACATTTTTATGTATTTCTAGAACTGCTCGACGGGGTGAACGAAATTAAGCTCTGGGCCATCATATAACTAATATGTGTCAGAGATACGAGTAGGTAGAATTTAAACGAGTGGCCAAGGATACACTTCGGTGAGTTGAGTGTCGACGTACCGCCGCCGACAATGCGATGTAGTTACAGTCACCTGCAATAGTATGTTACACAACGAAGACCGCATAAATATCTGACACGATCTTATTTGTAGAGCCATAGGAGCGCGTCACATATTATTGCGGCCTTCTAAGAGTAACATATTATTGCAGGTGACTGCACTGAAGAATGTAATGTATTGACGCACACGCCTTTCAGTCAGAACCATAGTTTTTACTTATACGATTTAGGTACACGACCTAATATAGATACATATATCATATTGATCTTCAGTTCTATTTCTCTGTTCCGCAACTTTTCTCTACTAGTTATTTACCCAAAAAACAAACAATCTAAATAATGAAGAAGGTATTCTTCTTGCAAGCAGTAATAAATTCTCCAAATCCTGTCTCGTGTGATATTTCTCCGTGGCAATGTTATTTTCTGTCACCGCGTTTTATTCTACCTTGACGTGTTCGATAGATATATTGTATTAGTGACGGTTCGCGGCACTCGTTCTCATCTACTGCCGCGCTCTGATTACTTCAATCGCCTCTTGTATTTCCTCGGTCGTTTAAATGGACTCATTGTAAGAAATGTTACAGTTGAATACTTTAAACACGGTAGATTGGCACGGTAAACAAATAAGCAATGTCCCTATTGAACGCTTTTGATTCGGTGAATTGAATAGATATCAATTGGCGACGATGCAAATGTAGAATCTCCACTAATCTTCAGAGATTGGAACACCGATTGGTAGTGATTTATTGTATAAAACTTTGCGATCTTATCCAGCTATCGTATTCTATTGCTGGGTAAAGAATTAAAAATAAATGATGGATATTGGATATTAAAGTACCTAAGTATCCAATATGGTCCATCATTTATTTTTTATTCTTTACCATGATGATTATTTTACTGGATAGTGGGAATTCCTCTGAAGTTATTCGGATGTTTGGAATCATGCACAACTTTGAAGTACTCAAGTAAAAAGTTTTTATAAATTATGTCAGAAAACATGATCAGCAAACATCATAATCAACAGTTAACTATTCATAATTAAGTTACTTTTTCTTCGAACGTTCTATCGAGGCAAGCGATGAGATGTTTGCAGTCGCTTTTAATGTTTCAACTCAATTATCGACAATCGTTTTCTTTTTCCAGAAGACCCTACCTTCATTCAAGAGGAATAAAAGGGGCTAATGAAATAATAAATGTCTGCAGTCGACCGAGAAGGCACCTCAATTATTTCAAAGCGGTATTGAAAACATACAATTCAGAATCAAAACCAATAATTGACTTTTTCCAATGGTAATACGGCTTATATTTCTTTGGCCACTCCTTGATCTAGCCTTTAACATATGAACAATATACAGTTCATGTTATTGCTATCATACGCTGCAGGCAAGTGAAATGAAAAATAAACCTCCCAGCTCTGTTTTTGCGTATTTAGGCCCGCTGCGAGTTTTTATAATTTTGCCCACTGAATTTTATGACATTTGTGTGAAAATCCAAAAAAGTTTATACCCAATTATTACCCAATCAATCAATGGTTTTACAATTAATAATAATAGCATGGTTAAGATATACCTACGATTAAATAAATACCTATCTACTATTTGATCAACATTAAATGCCAGGGATTAGGTACTTCGAGCGAACGTGGAAGATAATTTGTTTAGGATGTTTTTCTGGTGTCCTGTTTATGATACGTTTAAGAAAATAGATTGTACCTAACCATAACATTATAGGTAAGACGTATAGGTACTTAAAAATTAATCATATTCAAGAGAACAATAGTTAAGAGAAACTGAGTATTTTTTTCGTGAACTACGAGTAGGCATACTCTAAAAAATTCACCGATCTCTAATTTTACAATCAAATCATGTTGCAAAAAACATCATCGACGGATTTCCCAAGGGAGCTCAATTTTCATAAATTTTTATTAGGATAACGTGGGCCCGCGTCCATCCAATTTGACCCCTAGTGCTCCCTAGCCGTCGTATTCACACCGGTTGTAATTCCTGGAACACGGTGGACATAGCGCACACAGTCCGAGCATTAAGGATGACTCACGTTAGACCGGGCCGTGTCCGGGCCGGAGCTTCCGGTGTTTACTTTTCTATGACATGACAGGCGATCACGTCATGCTTTCCATAGAAAACGATGCGCCGGAAGCTCCGGCCCGGACACGGCCCGGTCTATTAACGTGAGTCATCCTTTAGGGTATTTTCTAAGCTGATGAATCGTGAGGGTATGCGCTGCACCGTGCATACCGAGGGCGGGGGTGTGAAAAAGCGGGGTTCCTCTACAATTCCTCTGAGGTTGTGGTCGAGAATTCACATAGATTACCGGTCAGCTATTCTAATAACGTGGCATAGCTAAGCAAATGTTGTCAGTTTTTTTTTTGGGATTGATGATGTGAAGTAGTACAGGTGGCATGTAGGCGAGTGGCGAGGCGTTCATAGAACCCACCGGAAACCGGCTTGTTTAATTTTCTGCCAGTTGAGAACTTTTCATACAGTCCAAGAAGAAGGGATCGGAAACCAAATTAACTCAGGCTTGTCAATTTCATGCGCCGCCATTGTAGTGCATGATTCATATCAGTGCATTGGTGGGTGCTTCATACTAGTGCAAGATTAGTACCTACTGTAAATTTATGTTGATATAGGTACCTACATATGTACCTGTATCATGCGATGGTGATATGATGGTCTAGAGATGGTATTAGGTAACTATACTATAAGTAACTATTTTTCATTAGAAATTCGTAGGCTAAAAATACACCTTGTTACTATGTATGTGAAACAAATTATAATAAATACGTTCGAATATCCAATTCCGTAATGATCAAACGTTTTTTTTTACCAGACTCAGCGACGATTTTGGTAAGGATTCGCAGATCTGTAAAGTTATGATTGCTTACAAATTACTCCATCAAACCAATCACGTCTGAATTCTGGTTATCAGGTGGGCTCCTGGTCGGAAGGCGTATTTGAATTTGCTTAATATAATATTGGTTTTGTTCTTTTTCCAGCCGGCTTGAGTGTCCTGTTGCTGGGTAAAGGCATCTCCCATTGATAACCATGACTACAAATTTCTTGCGTCCTCCGACTAGTTGTTAAAGAAGGTGTCCAAGTCGCCCCGCCACGCCATCTCCACTTGAGCCTACCCCGCCCACGCACTTCTTCCGGGGTACACTTGGTAATAGCTATGTAGTTTGATAGATATATAGAATATAAAACTCACACTCATATTTAATGGTACCTATATCATGTTTTTAAAATCGTAAAACGACTCCATTAGCACTCAAATTAAGCCCAATGAAAGCGTTGAATAATTCCACAGCCACTGTGTACCGGAACATTGCGACACGACAGCTGACTTCCGTTTCACCGAGTTTCCGTCTAAACTGAATAAGTAATCATTTATCTGTGATTGTCATTCGTTCTAAACATCATTCGATAATGATGTTCAGGCTTTGAAACTATTACTCTGACCCGATTGCATAATCTAAACCTCACTTAGGTAACAATAAAATAGATTTCAATAGAAAACAGCCAATAGACTTTGACATTGGACATATTAGGTCGGTATTTTTTATTGGAAAATATTTGACCATAAAGTCATCTAATGGTACCTACCTATTTACTTAAGTTCCGATGGAGTCTAGGATGATATACCGGGTGTGGCCTGTAACATGAGCAAAAAATTAAACTGTAGGCTGTACTCCTCATACTGACCAACATTTGTTCAGCGACTTTTAAAAATAACTTGTGGTTTGATTTTTAATACACTTTAAAGTTTATTCTAAGACGCAATGTATTGCGAATTTTGTTCTGTTTAAGGCGTGACAAGTAACGTCAATCACAATGATATGGCGTGGCGATGGCGTCCATTGAAGATAATATTTATTTTGTATGAAAAATAGGGAGTCTAATCTAAATACTTCATAATTTTTAAAAGTTGTTGAACAAAAGTGTCACTGTTTGAGAAGTACAATCTATGTTTTAATTCTTTGCTCGTGTTACAGGCCACACCCGGTATATACAACGTGTCCCAAAATTCAACGATAAGCTGGCACCAGAAGACGGACCTGATCATGACTACTCGAGGAAAAAAAAGAAAAAAAAATATCTCAATTTATTATGGAATTACAAAAAAAAATGAAAATCGACACCCCTAATGGTATTTTTAACGACCATGTCTACAATTTTTTTGTTTTTATTTTTGTATCGGCAACCTAAGTAGCCCTGCTATCCACCACAATTCTTAAAAATACCAGAGTACATGTAGTTTTTACACAAAAATTAATCAAAGTTAGTTTATCCTTAAAATTTTAACTTTCAGTCCACTTTCACTCATCGTGGTGTACAAAAAAAGTACTGATACTACTATTGCAAGTATTTTATAAAGTTGACGCAATTAACCAAGATTCCAAAATGGTATAATACTCTAGGAAAACTAGGCGCAAAATAAATTAAAAATAGAGTAAATGTTCGAATTGCCTGCCACCGGCATTAATACAGACACGACATCGCTTTAAAAATGATCGTTTGATTAGTCGTGCATATCTTCTACCATTGAATATGATCCGCAGCCTGTGTGATTCTTTGGCGAAGCTCGTCCAATGTTTCAATGGGTTTTGAGTAGAGTCTGTCTTTGAGACAACCCCAGTAGAAGAAGTCCAGGGGGTAGGTCGGGCGAACGGGGTGGCCATAAGATAGTTAGGACCAAGTCGCCCGATCCAACGCCCTGGATACTCTTGATTTAAGTATTCTCGCACATTACGGGCATAGTGAGCTGGGTAACCATCATTTTGAAGCCACATGTTTTGGTAATAATCACGTAGAGGCACGTCTTCAAATAAGTCGGGCAAATCGTTTTGCAAAAAGTTCAAATAACTATCGCCATTCAAGTTTCCTTGTAACTCAAAGGGCCCAATTACTTTTCCATTTAATATGCCCGTCCATAAGTTAATCTTAAATTGATATTGGCATTTGTCTTGTCTCATCAGGTGCGGATTTTCATTGCTCCAACCATGTAAGTTGTGAAGATTCAAATAGCCATCTTTCTTGCAGGTTGATTCATCCGACCATAGAACTTTATCTAAGAATTGGGGATCTTCCCTATGCTTTTGCTGCATCACACGGCAAAATTCGACCCGTAGTGGATAGTCCCGCGGTAATAACGTCTGCACACGCCTGTAGTGATATGGGTGAAACCTGTGACGTTTTAGAATTCGATGAGCAGTAATTTTTAGGATTCCCGTAGCCGTAGTAAGTTAAAATTTTAAGGATAAACTAACTTTGATTAATTTTTCTGTAAAAACTACATGTATTCTGGTATTTTTAAGGATTGTGGTGGATAGCAGGGCTACTTAGGTTGCCGATACAAAAATAAAAACAGAAATATTAAAAAAATTGTAGACATGGTCGTTAAAAATACCATTAGGGGTGTCGATTTTCATTTTTTTTTGTAATTCCATAATAAATTGAGATCATTTTTTTTTTCTTTTTTTTCCTCGAGTAGTCATGATCAGGTCCATCTTCTGGTGCCAGCTTATCGTTGAATTTTGGGACACGTTGTATATATTGATGATATTAGATGTTGAATACCTAAAGCTAGAGTAGCTGAGCAGGGCTCAGGTACGTCTTAGGGCCAGTTGCACCAACCACATTTGACAGACTGATCAACGTCATCTATTCATCAATACTATGAAACTTTCCATACATAAAAAATTAGCGAACTCTTTAACGATACGAATAGTTTGGTGCAAACGACCCTTAATCTTTGTCGGGCAATATTATTAGAACTTCTTTCTTTAAAGTAAACGCTTTTCAAATCTCTCTTTAAAACACTGGATACGAATTCATTATTTTATGTCGGTCATGATTTTTCATCTGTTTTCGTTACAATTTGCGGGTTGATAGGCCACTTTGCTCTTTACGTTCGTAGGAACTATTTTTCTTCATACCACAGTGCAGAACACTTCGCTAAAAGCGACTCGCTCGTTAATCACAAGTACTCAGCGGTAACTTTCCAACGTTTTTATTTCAACTTGAGATATCTTCTTTTTGCACATCCCAAGTATAAACCTATATAAAAAAATCAGCCCTGTTGCCATGTTTGAAAAAATATCCCGGGGTTAAATTTAATTAGGTATACAGCAAAAACGCTGCTTAAAACAAATAGTCATCCATTTAAAGCAGAGCAGCTATGCGGTTACATGAAAAAGCCTATTACACGAAAATACAATATCCGAGGCTCAGGAGGCAGCAGAGCATTGGCTAAGCAGATTGTCGGAGTAACAAATGGGCCAATCCCATGACCGGCCCTTAAAAAACTTTAGGGATATTCGTACAAAAACCGTACAATTCACCCTTCAAACGCGTCGCAATGATCACAAATTTGAAGTTATGTCACGTAAAATGGATCTGGAGTTCTCCTACATAATTTATGTTAAGTACCTACCTAATTAATCATGGGTCGGGACCCTAGTAGAAATAGCTACACACGTATGTAAATTGGCATACGTGACATGCAACCTGCATATACATAGGTATGGGTTTGTTTATAGTTACTAATTTTTGTCTATGTTTATGTTTTTCTTATTTTATTCTTTTTTTATTTTGTTTGTTTTCTTAATTATTTTTCTTGTATATATTTTTCTTTTTTCGTATTCTCTGTTGTCTTAATTATTCCTTTTGTGTATCTTTGCAATGTTTTAATATGTATCTTTATGTGTTATCTGTCGTGGCATCACCAATGGGCCTACGGAAGACCAGCGCTGCTGGCTTTATAGCTAGCATTAGAGTTGGGTCCATTTCGTGATGCACACTTATTGATGTCTTATTTCCTTGCTGTTGTTGTCTGTACATGTCCGTACATGTTTTGTGAACGTCACGATTAAATATCTTTTATCTTTTTTTTTATCTTTATTATATTACATCATACTTAGTCCAATGATCGAAAAGATATCAATAAAATTAATATTTCTTATGACTTCCACGAGGCCAACCAACGCGTCAATAATAACTACAATGTTCACATTAACCTCAAAACAATGTTTCAATTTTATGTCAGTTCAAGGCCCCGCAAAGCGAGCGATAAACCGTTGGACTGACAAAGTCTGTTGGAGGATTAAGCCCACTCCTCGCTTTAATTACCTCTACGAACATTTTATTGAGTCGCACGACGTGAGAAACACCTAGTAGTTTGTTCGAGAGAACTCCACTGGAGATTTGTGGAAACTTTGCGGCCTACTCTGCAGAGGCTTTATTTCAATACATTGAATTGCAAAGCAGCCGCTGTGGGGAACTCTTCAGTCGAACAGTATAAATATTATGTATATATTTCGGAAGATCCGTGTGACATGTAGATATAAACAAAAACATGTAGATAAAAACATTGGACGTTAAACATTGTTTTAATTATTGTTGTTAACTGATCTGCGAATGACCTAGTGGTGTAACGACGAACGACCCTAAGATGTATTTAGCTCACTAACTCAGTAATAGCCTATTCACATGGCTTTAAATATACCTAGATCGTATTAAATAATATACATATATAAAACGAGTCACTCACGCATTTCAAGGCGAAGATTGATATTGCTTGCTTAAAGTATACAGGAGGCTATTGAAATTCGTCATCATCCGAGTTTTAAGGATGACTCACGCTAGACCGGGTCGGGGCCGGGCCGGAGCTTCCGGCGCTTCGTTTTCTATGGAAATCACCACGTGATCACCGATCAGCCGTAATAGAAATTGACATGTTGGCCGCCTCGGTCCGGGCCCGGTCCGGTCTAGCGTGAGTCATCCTTTAACCGTGATTGAGGTTGGTCAGTGTATCCTAGCTGGAAAACTGTTTTGAGTAGGTTCTACTTACTTACTTAGCAAATGACGTAGTGAGTGTTGTGTACAACCCATCTGACACTACCGAAAACGCCCTTAGTTTCTCGCTTCCCTTGAAAGCTGCAGCCCGCAGTCTGCGTCGGTCCGCCAATACGTGCTCCCGTTGAAGCTTCTCGTTATGGAGCGAAACATGTCGAGCTCTCTTCGACTTAATATACGTGAGTACCTAATCTATTTCAATCGCACAATCGGTTGCGTCGTTCAAGGAGAGGTTAAAGAAGCTATGGTTATCTGATCTGACTGATTAAATTGTCTATATTTCTATTGTATAGTTGCTTTATATCGTTCTAATTCTTTCCAATTTTTAGTGTATTTTCCCCATTCCTGTTTGTGTAATATATGTATGTTTATCCTATAAATTTTGTATGTATTTATATCCTTTATCTTTCTTGTACCTTGTTGTACATTTTGCTGCATTTGTCACCCCTTTTTACTTTCTCCTCTCATCTACTCAAAGGTTAACTGGAAGAGATCCCTCAAAGGGATAAGTTCGCCTTTGTACTTCTTACTAATTGTATGTTATTTTTAATATGTCTTTTTGTACAATAAAGAGTTTACTACTACTACTAATATTTTAAGATATTTAATATATTTACCTGTGTTTCACGGAAGTTTTGTTATTAAGCCCTAGATCGTATCATCCAGAGAAAAGTGAAATACGTAGTCGGTAGGTACTACCTACTATAAATAACAACCACGTAGCAATAAAATCCCACCAACTAAATGGGCAGGGTTGATCGTTAAAGGGTGAGGATCCAGGATATTACCGTTCGATTAATTACCTACATGAGGAAGCCTGTTTATCAAGACTGTATTACACTAACTACAAGGGAGCGTATGCGAGCCTCTACCATCAGTTTTAACATTGACATAACGCTCACGTCTACGTAATTTACTTTCTGTACAACTCGCTTCCACTATTGCTCGCATATGCGAGTACGAGCGAGATGCATAGAAAGTAAGTTACGTAAACGTGAGCGTTATGTCAATGTCAAAACTGGTGGTAGCCGTACAGGTATATAAATGTACCTATACGCATTCTTTACAGCATACCTTATACCACATGGGCATGTTCACTTAACTGTGCACCTTTAACGGCCGGTTAGCAATAGTTACAAAAGTGACGGTCAATGTCAAATCCCATACATTTTGTCAGGAATGTAACGGTTAGACGTTACTGAAACACGACTTAAGTCGCGCTTCAAAGTACAAGTTAAATTATAATGCCCACATACAAATTTTCTGAGCTTATGCCATATTGGTACGCCACTTCTAAGATATATAAAATATGGCGTTAAAAGTTGATTTAAAAACAAACAGTTTTTACAAGGTTTTTTCAAAGTTTAATTTTATTTTAATAGCGTTTTATCTTTATTTGAAATTAGTTGGCAATAATTACGCCATGCCACTGTTCTTTATACCGAAATTACAGCTGTCACTTAAATATTCTCTATACATATATGTATTTATGTGGTCAAATTTAAAATACAATAATTCCAATAAGTAAGCGCTATAATTTTGAACTCTATATTTAATTGTTAGCAAAGTAAATGCAGCTGGTAATTAACATTATCTCCTTGTTTTCTCATTAAGGGAATTTTAGAATTATATCCTTCAGTTTATCAGTCCCACGCACGTGTCACGGCTCCGTTTCTTCGGACGCAAATTACCGGCCCGTGTCCCGCCTGACCGCAAGTCCGATCTGATTCTGAGCTGAACCTTGACCCTACCGATTTTAAACGAGAATTTAAATTCCCTGCTAGTAGAAAAAAGCTAATTACGCGTCTGGAGCTGGGATAAATCGTTTCTGCGGCCCAATTTTACAAATAAAAAGTACTAGGAGGTTTCCACACCTAATAAGTAGGTACCATAAATTTAATTTCGCTGTTTTTACAATGAGTGGCTCTGTCGTTTCAACTCTGACATTAACTTCTAAATGGCTATGTTTATTGGCTTTTTATAATGGGTAACTAATGGGGTACTCAATAATTGCCTAATAAAATGTGAATGCGTCAGATTGGACCGACAATGTTGAACGTTGACTTTGTGTAGGTGCCTATTCCTACTCGCGCTGTAGGTACTAATACAAAATTCCCAATTATCACCTTCTGTCAAGTACAAACTAAAGTTAAAAGCATTGTACAACTTTACAGTCACCGTCAGATATATCGAAGTGATCAAGTTACTCAAAAATATCTGAACATGAACTTTAACATCTTGATATTTGATAGAGATGTTATTCAGATATTTGTAAATAAGTACTTTGGTCGCTCCGATACACCTGTACGGTTACCATCAGTTTGTCACTGACATAAACGCCGTCGAGAACGTAATTTACTTTCTATACATCCCGTTTGCACTAATATGCGAGTGCGAGCGAGATGTATAGAAAGTAAATTACGTTCTCGACGGCGTTTATGTCAGTGACAAACTGATGGTAACCGTACTGATCGCGACTGCACCTATGAACCTACGACACCTACGTACCTACATAGATATATTTTTTCCGTTTTTAAGCACGAAAATCCCTTTATTAATATTTATTTAAGTTTAACTAAGGTCCGGGTTAAGGTTAGGTGAATCTCATCTTGCCAAAAGGATACAAAAACGGTGCTCAGCCGTCCTTTGTGCACCTGACACAGAGCAAGAAAATATTAAATATTTACAAGCATTCTTTTGAGACGCACTAACACCTAGTGTTTGAGTTGAATAAAAAACAAAATTATTTAACCTGCAAATGGGTGTCGTCGTAAGAATTTAATTATAAGAGCTCACAAAGAAACAAAGTTTTTATTTATGAAGTGAAGCATTCTGCACAAAACTTGGCCTGTAACAAAACTATTAAATCTCAAGACTGTATCCATGTAGTTTTATTTATGTTTAACACGTCTCCTTGGGTAAACTATGTCTTTGCAGCAGCTAATGGGCTAACTAATTAGTGAGATCGTTAATTAGAATGTACTGGAGACTATATAAGGTCTGTCCACGATAAAAAGTGGTCAGCATTTAATAAACAATAAAAAATAAAATAAAAGACAACTGACATCTGTCACTTTGATTGTTAGATAGCGGGAAGAATAAACTATCGTTTAGGGCTATTTGGAGTTTATAAATTCGTAACATTTATAAAATGTCGTCTAGCCAACTGGACATCCGAAAAAAGATCGTGTACACCTACAACCAAAATATCGGTATATCACAAGGAAAGTTAGCCAAATTATTAAAAGTTCCGAAGTCAACCGTGCAAAAGGTATTGGCTAATTATCAGTCCAGATTGTCTGTTTCAAGAAAAGGTGGTTCGGGTAGAAAACGCGGTCCTGCTGATAAAACTAAGGCAAAAAAAGTAATCGAGCATTTTAAGAAGAATCCAACTCTCTCTGTCCGTGACGTCGCCAGAAAATGTAAGGTATCGAAATCGTATGTCCAAAAAATCAAGCAGCGTGCAGGTTTACGATCGTACAAGGCAACTACAGTTCCTAATCGCGATGCTACAAAGGATAAATTATGTAAAACCCGGGCTCGAAAGTTGTATACAAAATATTTGACGAAGTTTGGTTGTATTTTGATGGACGACGAAACATACGTGAAAGCAGATTTTAAGCAGGTTTGCAGTTCTATGTGGCAAATCAAAGAGGGAATGCCGATAAAAAAATTACAACAAAAAAACTTGATAAATTTGCACAAAAATTCCTTGTCTGGCAAGCCATCTGTACATGTGGTCAAAAAAGCAAATCGTTTGTTACTACGGGTACGATTAACCAATCCATTTACACGAAAGAGTGTTTAAAAAAACGTTTATTGCCGTTTATAAGAAACCACACCGAGCCTGTCATATTCTGGCCTGATTTAGCGTCCTCACATTATGCCAAATCTGTTTTAGAATGGTACACTGAAAATAATATCTCCTTTGTACCGAAATTAGCAAATCCACCAAACTGCCCAGAACTCCGGCCGGTAGAGCGTTATTGGGCAATAATGAAAAGAAAATTGAAAAATAGTGGCAAAATTGCTATAAATGAGAAACAGTTCAAAAGAATGTGGGATACGACATGTAAAAAGGTGACCGAAAGTGATGTACAGAGATTGATGGAAGGAGTCCGAAGCAAAGTCAGGGCATTTTACCAGTGTTAATTTGTTAAACAGGAGGTTTATTAATTTTAAAGAACACTAATAAAGCTTTAATTTAAATAGCCCATGAAATTGTTTTTCTTAGTTTTTTTTCTAATTTGTCGTTATAACACCGACCACTTTTTATCGTGGACAGACTTTATAGCATAATTTGGCATCAGGCATATATACAAGCCTAATGGTTAGGTTAGGTTAGGTACATTCAGCGAAACTTAGCTTAGCTTATAATAGTTTTGCTTACTATTAATGAATGAATGAATGAATGAAAACATTTATTTTCAGGCAACTATTGGCCTATAGATAAATACCTTAAAACTAGCATACATATTATTAAATATATCTTAAAACTAAAAACACAATTATGGCTGCGATGCAGCCAATAATAATAATTAATATAATCAAAGATTTGGTTCATTTAATTAGGCAATTAGGCATATTGGGTATAAGGTCAATGAGATGGATTGACGATCTAGCCATTGGGGATTCGTGGATTAACAGCAGAACACAGGGTCATTGTGGGGAATCCAAGAGCTTTCGGCTGATGTGAGGGGCTTAGTTCAGAACCATCAAATAGGCGTAAACGTAGGTCAATGAGGCATAAAGGATGACTCACGTTAGACCGGGCCGGAACTTCCGGGGCGCATCGTTTTCTATGAAAAGCATCACGTAATCGCCTGTCATGTCATAGAAAAGTAAGCGTCGGAAGCTCCGGCCCGGACACGGCCCGGTCTAACATCACGCATCCTTAAAACGGCATCGAAACTTCTCGTATCCTTTCGTAAAGAAATAGTCGTGAAGTCTTGTTCGGGACTATTGTTTCAGAAGCCTGGAGTTGGAGTAGGAGTGTAATAACATTATATTGTAACTCGAACCAACATTCATATTGAGAGATTCATCTAGTTTTCAATTTTATCCTAAAAGTCCCATTGTAACACGTAAGTAAAACGTTTGTAAAGTACTAACAGTAAGTACAGCTATCTTCTATCTTCTCCGAGAATTCGTTAAAAAATTTAAGATCTGTATCATAAACATTAAGGGTAAATTGGAAGTTCGGGATTTAAACAAAGGAGTCCCGGCGGGATTTTATACAAATGCATTGTGGAACGATTTGACTTGCAAAATCTGGCAGTGTATTCCAGTAGGTTTCTCAAGCGCGGACGAATTTAGTTTTTGTGTGAACCAGTATAATGTGAGGCCAAGATTCGTAACAGATTATGCGTAATCAGAGAGCGATGTTACAGTGTTACACTATTAAAAATAATAATGAGTATGGTAATATGATTTGGTTCTCTTACGTTCCAAAAGCTCTAAACAGTTTTCCCTGTGATGTAATTAAAAACATAAATAAGAAACTTAGGAATATTAAGGCTATTGTTAAAAAGGCATTGATAGAGATAAATGTACAAAGCCTCAGTAGCGTGTAATAATATTCGATTGTAATTCAATAATTTAAATAGGGATTGCATCCACATGTCCCTTAGTCCATATCATTTTAAAAATATAAGATTAGATCTATGTTATAATTGTAATTTTATTCTACATATATAAAAATAGACAGTTTAATTTTTAGGGTTCCGTACCTCAAAAGGAAAAAAACGGAACCCTTATAGTATCACTCGTGCATCTGTCTGTCTGTCCGACCATCCCCCCCCCCCCCTTTATCTCTGAAACTACTGGGTCTAAAATTTTGAAAAAAATACACAAAATAGTACTTTACCTATAGATGCCAGGAAAACCTACTAGAAATGTGCAGTCAAGCGTGAGTCGGACTTATGTACGGAACCCCTGAAACGCGAGTCCAACTCGCACTTGACCAGTTTTTTTTGTGGTAATTCTGGGTCATCGCCTTAACGTGCCCTGTTCTGTAGGCGGTGAGAATGTCATCGGTCCCGCGCGCCGCGTCGGGTGCTGCAGCGTTATGTACGACGAGAGATATTCCGAAATTCAGGCTTTGTCTTGACAGAGCCGAAATATTAGAATTTTACGAAGTTGACTTTGGAAAGGGTCCAGAGTATTGGACCACAAAGAAAATTCGTGGCTGGAAAGTAGAATTTGAGAGGTGGTAAACAGGTAGATATTTGACACGGGTCGTCCTAATAAAGTAAAATTTACACTTTGCCAATGTGTTTAAACAAAATCTCCTCCGATATTAGGTATAACTATGGTACCTAATTATAGTTTTTTTTTTTCAGAGTTTATCATCATCAAAACCTGTAAAATAAAATTGTCCATCACTCGGTCTGGTGGTAGAAAAACTTTGCCAGAATTATAGCTGGTTTGTTACTGCACACCGTTGTATGGGGACCTTGCACTTTGAGACTATGCGCTGAAACTTGGCACAGTTGATTGTTAGCTGGTCTTGAGCAGAAACAGACCGGGAGCCGTCGAAAGCCACCTCTCATTTAGTGGGGGGAGGGGGGAAAGTTCGACGCCGCCTCGCTTCACTTAGAGCAACATTTCTCTAAAACTATACCTGTTAGGGCATGTAATATATCATTTTTGGATAAATTAAGGATGAGGAATCTAGTTTTGGAACAAAAACAATGCACTTTCTAATAAAAAAAAAAGCATAAAGTAGAAAAGACTAAAAAACGTATTTTAGATTTTTTCATAATTACCAATTTTTTTTTAAAGTGTAGCAGGAATCTGAAAACAAAAAATACAGTCGTAAAGCTACACTTATTACGTTTAAGAAAATATATAGTTTATTGTACAAAACTGTTGATAAATGGGAGATTAATAGTAGATTGTTAACCAAGGGTTGAAAGGCACCCATTTCTGTCGAGGTAGTTTGGCGCTCGAACGCAGTGAGAGCGCCAATAGTTCGAGACGGAAATGGTGCCTTTCACCCGAGTTAAACACTCTACTTTTCATATCGAATGCGAGGAAACCAAACAAGACAAGGCAATTTCGCAAAATCAGTAATTGAAGTACGTAATAGACCTACGGCCATGATTTTTTTCCTTAGGACCTACTTGCAATCGGAGACTTTACATGTATGAAGATTAATAACCCCTAGCGAAAATCATTTAGATTGCAATATTTACGGAAACACACATTTTTTAACAAACTGCAGTAATTTTAAATTTATTTGTTCATTAAAGTATGAAAATCAGCGGGATTGCCTCTTACTTTTTAATTTTATACTTTTTCGTTCTAAAAGGCGCAACAGACTACCGGACCGCACCGCGACCTTGGTGCGCCGCACCACGTAATAACATAATAAAAGTATTTTAAATATTAAATAACAATTTAATTAATAATATAAGAATTTTTTATCTTGTATTTTATTTTATTTTCATGAATATAGTGCTAAATAACTTTAAAAACCAATTTAATATCGTACAAACGCTTAACTGTGGCTGTATAAGATTCTGCCTTTGCTCATTTACGCAAGTGTAAAGTTTAAAAAAATATTTTTGGTGTATTCCTTTTAGTTCCCGCCTTATGAAATCGAGTAAATAGAATTCAACGAAAGAAATCAAGAATAATTTGTTTTTAACAATTTAATTACATCATTTTTTATAAAAAAAAGGATCAACGTGGGTTTAGTAAAATTAAACAATTACCAATTGTTCCAGGCGAGGAAATAAAGACACTATTTTTCCATTTTGTTTCCACCCAGTTGTTCGTGGGACGGGGACGCAGAGGAGTACACCACTTTTCTGCGCTAGAGCATAAACGTATCACTTTCTGCGCACCTTTTAGAACAACAACGACCCACTTTCAGAGCATGAGATATGAAAAAATAATATTAAGCGTGGATCAGAGTGATCTCAATACAAAATATTATGAATGTGGGAAAGTTACTTATAATTTGTTCTACAATCGTTTATATTTCTTATTTTTCGTAAATAACTCGTAAACGGTAGCCCACAGCAAAAAAATATCTTTTACGTAAATAATCTGTTTCAGATTTCTTATAAAATAAGTGCTACTTTTTTTCGCTACCATCAATATTAAAAAAAAATATTGAAGGGAGAAAATAAATACTTAGGTCCCCTTTTTTAATAATTCGTAAATAACTCGTAAACGATGGCCAATAGTAAAAAATGTTTTATTACATGAATAATTTACATAAAATTTCCTACAAAAAAGGTTATTCAAACTCCTTCGCTAGGGTCAATAATTAAAAAGAGGACCTTAGAATTTATTTTCTCTCTTTAATATCGTTTTTAATATTGACCCTAGCGAAAAAGTTTAAATAACCTTTTTTGTAGGAAATTTTATGTAAATTATTCATGTAATAAACATTTTTGTGCTATTGGCCATCGTTTACCAGTTATTTAAGAATGACTATAAAAGGGGACCTTACAATTTATTTTCTCCCTTCAATTTTTTTTAAATATTCATCCTAGCGAAAAAAAGTAGCACTTATTTTATAAGAAATCTGAAACAGATTATTTACGTAAAAGATATTTTTTTGCTGTGGGCTACCGTTTACGAGTTATTTATGAAAAACTAAAAAAAATAAACGATTGTAGAACAAGTTATAAGCAACTTTCCCACCTTAATAATATTTTGTATTGAGATCACTCTGACCCACGCTTAATATTATTTTTTATCTCCCATTTATCAATAGTTTTGTATAATAAACTATATATTTTCTTAAACGTAATAAGTGTAGCTTTACAACTATATTTTTTGATTTCAGATTCCTGCTACACTTTAAAAAAAAAAGGGTAATTATGAAAAAATCAAAAATACGTTTTTTAGTCTTTTATACTTTATGCTTTATTTTGTTAGAAAGTGCATTGTTTTTGTTCCAAAACTAGATTCCTCATCCTTAATTTATCCGAAAATGATATATCACATGCCTTAATAGGTATAGTTTTAGAGAAATGTTGCTCCAGGTGAAGCGCGGCGGCGTCGAACTTCCCCCCTCCCCCCCACTAAATGAGACGTGGTTCTCGATGTCTACCGGTCTGTTTCTGCTCAAGACCAGCTAACAATCAACTATGCCAAGTTTCAGCGCATAGTCACAAAGTGCAAGGTGTCGTGCACTAACAAACCAGGTATTATGCTTATGTCGCTTTTGTACTCAGCAGTTCTCCATTTAGCGCGTTCGCCTGCATAGGTTCATTCATTAGATAGTACACATAATGCTTAGTGAAATAAAATCCAAAAATTACACAATACCTTACAATAAACTGTCATAAATGTCATATACGAAAGTGACCAAGGCCTCCAATACCTAGGTTAAGATCGAGCCAGCGTGCAGCGTCTTCTAAACACAAATTAAAATGTTTAATTAAATAATTTGATTTGCTAGGGAGTTGAATACCGTACCACTCGCATCAGTTAAACATGAACCTGGTCAAAGATCTCAACATTTTTTTTTCTTTGAGGCCTAATAAGTTTTCAACTGACTCAAATTACTTATAAACCAGGAGTGTTCTGCGGCAAGCGCTTCGCCACTCGCTACGCAAAGGGTAAAAACGGGACCCTATTACTAAGACTGCTCTGTCCGTCTGTCTGTCTGGCCGCCTGTCTGTCACCAGGTAGACAGTTGAAATTTTCACAGATGATGTATTACTGACGCCGCTATAACAACAAATACTAAAAAAAGTACGAAACCCTCGGGGGGCGAGTCTGACTCGCACTTGTCCGGTTTTTAAGAACCTTTCTGTCCAAGTGCCCATGTTATAATAAACTCGACATAAGAGATGATCAATAACTGTAACAAAATCGCATCGCAAATATGTACATAAAACCAAACGAACGTAATCATATTCGTGCATCGGGTCGAAATAGCAAATACAGAAGTTGACGTCTGCTTCAGCCCTGGGGAGAACTGGGAATCAAACTATGGAGGCACACAGCTAGTGCTGTGGCCGAGAATTGGCAACTAGCGCCCGTCTACGATGCCGCAATAAGGCTATATTATAGTTTCAAACTTAAGTTGCGGATAGCGGTAGCGGCAATGTTTGTTAAAATGATTCTTTGCGCTGGAATCTAGGATCTTGAAGGGGTGAGCTTTGGAAGCTAAGGGGCTATTCATAAAATTACGTCATTTCAAATTGGGGGGGGGGGGGGGGGGGGTCTGGACATCGGATGATGGTAGCATGACGTAGGAGGAAACGGGGTCATTCGAAGCATGATTTTTGGATGATTTTAGGGGGGGGGTCAAAAATAGTCAAAAAAAATAGATGACGTAATTTATGAAGAGCCCCTAAGACCTAATCTTGCATTTTTTTGTTTCAGATAGGGATTAAAAAGTAAGGGTAGGTATTATTTCATCGAGTAGATTGATGTACCATTGCCCACTTTAAAATTGGAAGATGAAATACGTCTATAGGAGAGCAAGCGTTACAGATAAAATGCCAGGGGCCTAGCCAAGATAAGATAAAATTTATTTCATTGAAAATGTCCAAAATTTAAAACAATCATAATAAGCTGTATTTAGGTTTATATACCTACCCCATTACAAGATAAGTTTATTTTTGTAAAAAAAAAAAATTAAAAACTAAACAAAATGCGTAAACAAACTAAACTAAATTGATATATATATATATGTCGTAGTCAGATCGTATAATTCGCCGTATTACATTACGGCTAGCCGTTATCAAAAACAGGGGCGTTTTGAAATGCGGCGGTTCGACGATTAGCCGGATTGTCATTGCGATACGTTCTTCAATAAGGCGGCCAACGTTTAGCCGCATCGTACTACTATTTTAGATTGTAGAGTGACCAGTTCTTTCGGTCGCCTACGTAACCGGAGTTTGACAATGTTTGCAATTTAATTTATTTTTACCATGCACCATGGTCCCACCGCACTACATGTGTTTCTTTTCCAAAACATTTCCTTCACAACTTAAATAGACGGAGCCCCGCAAGCGGGGCTCCTATTTCTGGGCGGTTTGCCCTTCGGGCATCTGAAGCTACCTAACGAACCTAACCTACTTACCTACCTACGCTTTTTTCCCCAAAGTGTAATGTTTTCACGGACGTCTCACTAAATCAATAGGTAGGTAGGTTAGGTTCGTTAGGTAGCTTCAGATGCCCGAAGGGCAAACCGCTCAGAAATAGGAGCCCCGCGAAGCGGGGCTCCGTCTAGTTAAGTTGCGAAAGAAATGTTTTTTGAAAAGAAACAGTCCGACGAACTCCAGATTTGATGGACACCCCAGCGTTTGTCAGGCAGCGCCACGGGTGTTAAAAATGGGAACTAAAAACTGTCAAAGCGGCGGCTAATGACTCGCTGTATTACATTACGGCTAGCCGTGTTGAAGAACGTATGGCGCCGAATACATTCCGGCGGATTCTCATTCAGCCGCATTCAATCCGGCTAATCGTTAAACCGCCGCATTTCAAAACGCCCCTGTTTTTGAAAACGGCTAGCCGTAATGTAATACGGCGGATTATACGATCCGACTGCGACATCTATATTTCGGCGATCTCGGAAACTGCTCTAACGATTTCGATGAAATTAGCTCTATGGGGGTTTTCGGGGGAGAAAAATCGATCTAGCTAGGTCTTATATGTCTGTGGGAAAACGCGCATCTTTGAGTTTTCATGTTTCCCGAGCTAAGCTCGGTCTTCCAGATATTTTAAATTTAAATAAAGAAATATTTATTACAGCAACGTAAGAGGCTTTGTAAAGATAATAATATTATTTCTAGGAAATTCTCGGGAATAGGAATCATGGCAACCGCCTCGTCACTAAACACGGCTCAGCTTTAGCTTTATTTACTCAGGAGTATGATTTCGACATCTAAAAATATCCACAATACTGTTTACGTGTGTTTTATTTTCCGCCACTTGAGAGAAAGAACTACCAAACAAATATTGTTTATACAAGTAGTATGAACGCTCAATGAAATTCGAGGCAACTTTAGTTCAGTAAGCGTAACGCTTCAAAAGTGGTTGGATAAATTTATTACTCGGACGTTTTGAGATGTGACATTTATTTTAACAAGTCTAGCTCATAGCCAACTGAGGTGGAGGAGTAAAACGGCGTAAGTGCTTTTACCCTTTTGCTTGTATGGCTTTTTGTATTGTATGCATGAAGGTACAGAACTCTCCATTACGCTTGCTTCAACACTAGACCGTTTTATTTTTACTTGGTCAAATTAGTCGCAAATCAATACTGTAATACCTAGGTACTTTTTTATATATATTATAAATTAAACTTATTGGTAAATTAAAATAATGGGCGCTTATATGACATACTAACGATTTATCAAAAACACTTGTAAGCGACGAGGGTAATAAAGATGTCGCTTTAAGAGGCTTGGGAGCGTATTAAAGGTGTCAGGGGTTTTTGTAACGTCTGAATGTGTTCTCGGAAATTGCTCTGTCTGATAATTAATTAGCTCATGGTTTTGTGAACTAAAGTGGGGGGGAAGGCCAGGCTACAGGCTGGCGTCACTCTGGGATTGAATCTCAATCTGGTTGGACAGTGTAATAAAGAGACTGCTTTACGCCTCGCTTACTTGTTCTCGCGTTAAATGTCTTACGAATGTACTGGTGGTCATTAACATATCTATTGCTGATCATTACATAACAGGCTGTGCGCTAGCGATAGCCGGCGCAAGCGCCCGTGCGCCCGCGGCGCGATTAGTCACCGTGTTAGACAACGATAAGGTCGATATTGCGCTGCAGCAGGTTGAATGGGATGAAGCGCTCGCCTACAATTGTCCGAATAAAATATTTAACTTCGTCAAGGAAAAAATACAAAATGCATACGATGAATGTAAAAAGACAATAAGGTGTAAAAATATAAAAACTAAATGTAAATGGGTAAATAAAAAGATGTTAATAATGTGTAAACAAAGAGATAAAATGTATAAAATTTGGAAAAAAGCGCCGGAAAAAATTGAAAACAGAATTTTATATAATAAGTATCGTAACAAAACAAATAAATATATTAACTTTATTAAAAATAGGTACATTAAACAAGAAATTACTAAAAATTTTAAAAATTCGAAAAAAATATGGCGCATAATTAATGAACTGTGTGGCAAAATAAATTTTTCTATTGATGAGGTAATTATGAAACATTTTAAAATGAACGAAAGAGAAATATGTAGTAATTTTGCCCGAGAATTTCATAATAATGTAAATAAAATATCAGCCCCATGTAAAATACAAATTCTCGACCATACGGGGTTTGCCGGGGCCGCAGATGTGGCAATGAGGGTTAAAAAAGCGACATGTGACAATATTTCTAAAATAATCAAAGGTTTAAATGATAGAAAAAGCCCGGGGTTTGATAAAATTCGAGTCATAGACATTAAAAAAAATTGTCTTAACATTGCACCAATTCTTACTCACTTAATTAATACCTGCCTTGCCACATCTGTATACCCCGAACAACTCAAAACTGGTATAATACGCCCTATTTACAAAAAAGGAGCGCATAAAGACTATAACAACTATAGACCTATTACTATATTGTCGTGTATCGATAAGATAGTTGAGAGATACCTCGGTAACGAAATCAGTAACTTTTTGAATCAAAACAATATAATAAACAGTAAACAATACGGCTTTCAAAAAAACCGAAGTACCTCTCAGCTACTTTGTGACTTTAACAATGAAATCAACGAGCACATGCATGAAAAAAGGCATGTACTCGTTGTTTTCATTGATTTTAGCAAAGCTTTTGAAATGTTAGATTATGAAACGTTGTATTGCAAACTAGAGCAGAGCGGTATACAGGGCCCTTTAGTTAACTTGCTGAAAAACTATCACAAAAATAGACACACACGAGTAAAGATAAACAACACATACAGTGACGAAATAAAAACCGAAAAAGGCACGGCACAAGGATCCATAATCGGCCCAACTGAGTACTTGCTGTATGTTAATGATATGTGCAACATAATAACCGAGGGCTCTGTCTATCAGTTCGCGGACGACACATGCATTATCACAGCCGACCGTGACATAGCGGCCGCCGAGCGCACAATGCAATCTAACTTCAACACCCTTTGCAAATGGGCGCACGACGTCGGTTTAGTAATTAACGCACAAAAGACGAAAATAATGCATATTCGTTCGGCTCACAATAAAACCACTCATGACATTACTGTGTTTGCACACCAACATAGCTGCTTGCACCAACATAATATCACAAAGTGTAACTGTGATAAAATCGAAGTAGTCACAGAACACATGTATCTTGGGCTCATAATCGACCATAGATTCAACTGGGGACCTCATATTAGTTATGTGTGCGATAAATTAAGAGCAATTCTAAGTAAAATGTCAACCCTAAGGTACAAATTACCGTACAAAACCTTGCGTATGCTTTACTTAGCCCTGGCTGACTCTGTGATCGGTTACGCTCTAAGTACATATGGTAGAACCTTTAAAACATATATAGAAAAAATATATAACCTACAGATAAGACTACTGAAGACAATTGTACCTAAGCATATAAAAAAAAAACACGAAACAGACTACGCACAACTTTTCAAATACTGTAATATACTCCCAGTTCAAAATAAATGTAAACTAGCCATACTAACTGAAGAATATCACCATGTTACTAAACTAAAAGAATATATAAGATGCACAAAACTAAGAAGTTTACAGAGCCAAAACAAATATTGTTTACCCAAATATAAGAACATTTATGGCACTAGATTGTATACATATATATTGCCTAAAATATTAAATGATTTGCCAGAAGATACTAGAGTAAAATATGTAAACGGGAAAAATAGAAAAAAAGTAATTAAGACGCACTTGTAATAATAATGTACCTTAATTAGCTTATTGTTCAATAAATTAAAAAAAAAAAAAAAAAAAAAACTACCTAGTGCATTTAGCCATTCCTGAATACCTAAACCTATATTAAGCCCCGACTAGGAAATGCAATCTCGATCTCGCAATTTCGAGATCTCGCGATATCTCGCACGAATTTTCGAGATTCAATCTCGCTGACAGGAAATCTCGATTTTAGCAATTTCGGTCGAGATCTCGATTAATATTTTCGAGATCTCGAACGAGATTGAATGATGGATCCGTGTGGATTACCTACTTTGTTTTGAGTAATCTTTTTGACCTTAGATTCATGTTATTCAGGCAGTGCTATTGTACCGGCTTTAGCTGACGATAAAAGCACTGTGCCGCGCTCTGTGCGGAAAAACCAGACGAACTTAACGTACCCAGTCACAATTATTTATGAATTTTGCTCGCTTACCCTACATTTTTTTGTAAGTTGTTGAGTGCTTGTCAAAAATATCAACAGAGCATGTTTACTCTGCTTACAATTTTGTATAATTAAAGATAATTATTCCTTACTACTTTTTCATAATTACATGCAAATTGGAGCTACATATATATATATTATATATTTTTTAATAAAAATAGTTTTTTGATTAAATGTAGATTAATTTGTTGTTTTTATCTTCAAAATAAGACATGCCGTACTCTAAATAAATAGTATATACGGAATTCTTAGAAATAGTTGCTTAAAATAACACATTTTTAATTACTTTGTCAAATCTCGATCTCGTCGAGATTAATCTCGATCTCGAAAGTGTGACCGCCGAGATCTCGAAACACCCTATCTCGATTCAGATTTTTCGTGCGAGATCTCCAATCGCCAATCTTGGTGCGAGATTGCATTCCCTAGCCCCGACCTATATGTATTTCTTACACAGTGGATGCAAGCAAAGAGTGAATTAATGGCCCGCTCATATCATTAATCCGATTTATAGGCCAGATATTGCATATCTTAGCTACAAATCTGTGGTTGCAATAAAAGAAACCCTCTAAAAGTCTAAATGGTCAAACAAATTGACCTAATAGTCGCCGAAGTCTCCTGGGTATTTCCAATACGCGCGCGCGGACGAGTGGAGTACCTACTCAGGCGAACCAATGAAACAAGATCTTGAGCTCCGTAGAACTAATTCGTATATATGTTGTTACTCTTAGGCTGGTAACCTCAGTTTGTATTGCACCTGCTGTGTAAGCAATTACAATAACACCCGTGGTGAGTAATACGCGAACGCCCACTCGGCTATTTATTCCTGTTTCAACTTTTTACGTAAAAAACAACTTTTTCACAGCGTTTAATTATAAAAACAGCGGGAAGGTTATTCGTCAATAATGTAGTATGCTTTCCGTTTGCTGATATCAATAAAAATCAGTACTTAATGTACCTAACTTTACAGACGATCGCCTGAAATAATTTCAGCTATGACCCGAAATCTACTAATGGCGTTAATCTCTCTCCACTAGCGACAAAAATTCAATATTATAAACATACAAGAAGTACCTAGAGTGCTAATGGCTGTGGTCTTTATGGTATAGGAACGTGGTATAGGAGAAAATCACACAGGGCCGGGCGGGCATGCAGGCGTCTACTCATAATGGAGACCAGCGGGCGCAGCACGGTTCCATTTTTATCGCTTGTCACTATGCGCGTCCCTTTCGCACTTACATACTTGTTAGAACGTGACAGGCATGGTGACAAGCGATAAAAACGCGACCGTGCTACGCCGCCAGTACCCACTTCGGGACGCTTAGCCAGCGGAGTACCTAGGTAGGTACCTAAAGGATTTGTTCTTAAATTAACCGTTTAATTACACCGTGTAATTATACGAGAACTAAATACCTACTGTTTAATTACTGTAAGTAATATGAAGGTATTGAAGCGCGGATTATCATTTAAACGTTCAAGGCAAGTTCAAGGTAGTCAAAATTCATCGACTGTCAAATTAGCTTTCATTAAAGGTACGATTTTCAAGCATCGTAACTCTGAAATTTCCGTCGAACTCAATTATAATTAAGTATCATTTTCTTAGAAGTAACCAAATCAACATTAAGGAAAGTTGTGTAAGGTAAATCTCAGGGCCGGGGACTCGGACTGAGCTATCTCGAAGTAGCCTGTGTCCGCTGCGGGCTTGTAGGTGAGTTGTAAGTAGATAGGTATAAGCAGCATCAAATTTATAAGTACATGTGCAGTATGGCTATCCTATTTACTCGTAGGTACGTAGGATAGCCATAATATGTGGTGTGTCTAGGAATATATATCATAGATCAAAATAAGAACCAAGACAATTTTTATATTAAATACAAACCAGAAACAGGAGGTGACAGGAACTAAGTATTAAAAGTGAATAATTGCGTTAACGATCATTTAAATTGTGAAAGTATCGGTTAAAATGTTTTCGTTTCTCATTAGTACGAAACCTTGATAACAGGTATCATTCCCTTCGCTTGCCGTTCGAAGGGCGAGTCTAACATTATGGCAAACCGACGTAAATGCTTTCTCTGATTACCTATAATAATTGTTACGATACTCGATGTTGCATTATACTAGTTCTTATAGAACTGGACTCGCTTGTTTTCATACAATCTAGAAGAATACCTGACATGGAGCTCCTTGGAGTAGTCCAATAACAGCGAGTTCCCATCAAACGCTCATTAAAAAGTAATCAATCGGCACAAGCCCAGGCTCTGATGAAGGCTCATCGATAATTTACAATAACAATGCAAATCATCGTTGATATTACACTTGTACCTACAAATGCCTACAATACAAACGTAGTTTCGGTTCTTTTGAAATTAAACTGATCTGTTCGGTACCGTAAAATGGAGTGAGAGGGTCAAAACTGAAATTCAAACCTCGATAACATTTTATTTTTACATATGAAAACTGAATGGTGTATAATAATAAGTGTTCCGGACGTTTGTATTTTAGTTTTTATTTTATTTTGGGTAGTTCCATTTCATAACCTTGACGATAAAGAGGAAAACCCACCTCACCCCGTAGTGCCTCGTATTTGGGGTGAGAGGGGTTTTCATACAAAGGTGATTTTGGAAGATTGTTGGATAGATTTTTTTTTATTATGCGTATTACTATAGCTCCATTTTAAATTGGAATACATTATTTTTGTAGCAGTAGCCTTAAAATCCCTTCTCATCCTCCTCTCAAACCTTCTCTCCCCATTCATAATCCACCTCTCCCCGCGAAACCTACTCACCCCGTTTTACGGTAGTATCTAAACACGATTTATAACTAAAGTGATGTTTTGGAATCAAGAGCCAACAATGCAATGACATGCCGCAATTTTACTGCAGTACCTAGTGCTGTTTTAATACCGTCAAAATCCGCACGGGACGTTACCTCTATTGATTTAAATCAATAGAGTATTTTGAGCCGGTCGTTAAGTACATGCGAGGATTAATCAAGAGGGTTTATTGGAAAACGGTTAAAAAAAAGCAATCCCAGCGTTCGTGGTCGTTAAACGACATTTTTATTGCAAGAAAAGAAACTTCATCCACTTTAAAGCTGGGTATTCTCAAATCGATTGAAATCCCTATAGACTGATAGTCTATTCATGCGTGTAACATATAAACTTCATTGACAAAATTCATGCAATTGCATGTTATGTAACTAACGCTTTCAATACAGATTTGAAAGGCATTGATTTTATAACAAACAAATACTATCAGTACCTATATAAAATATCCTGATATAAAGTAAGCGTGATAAGTGATCACTAATACCTAATTTTTATAATACAAATTTTGTAATATCAAAGAGTCATAGATTGTATAACATGTGTAAAGTCTCAGAAAATATCGTGCCGCCGAGTTTGACTGCTGAAAAAGATGGGCGAAACCACACCAACTAGAGTTGCCACATAATGAACGGTGCCGTACAGCGCCATCTACACAGTCAGAACAAAGAAATAAACACGTTGAATTAAAACCTATAGCACTTTACTAAGGAAAAAGCTTCCGTTAATTACTTTTATCCCCTTACACCAGTTACACCTTAACGTCGCGGGGAGTTAATGAAGACGCCTTACGAAACGACTCAATCGTAATCTACGGCTGACTTAGATCGAGCTCTTGGAGTAATTGCTTAAATTAATTGCTTCATTCACCTTTGCTTCTAATTGTAACACACATAATGTACCTTTGCTTCTAATCTTAACACATATAATGAACAGAGACGTCTCCTAGACTTAGGCTAATAAAAGTAAACACTAGAAAATGGCGGCAAATTTACGAATACAGTATTGCAACACACTGTATAAGGGGATAAAACAATACCTGTGTGGCCAAAAAATAAGTGCATTCCCGGTTGCCAGGGAGGTTTTGGGATTATACTGAGCAACTTTTACTATGGGACCAACCTCGAAATCGCGATAAAAAAAATTACCTTCCCATAGAAAATCTCCCTGGCAACGGGAATGCACTTATTTTTTGGCCTACCTGTATAATGATGATAATATTGATAATGATACTTGAACATTTTTCTTCTTTCAGTCCGATGCATATTAGACTTGCGAAATGGACTCTAATTTTCCTGTAATATTTTCATATTTTATATTTCCGATAAACCGATTTTGATGAAAAAATATCTTCGTACAAAATTGTACCTATACAAGACTCCTATGTGAGATTTGTACTGAATTTCCTTTACGAATATCATGTGACATAATCGTACGTAGTAGGTACGGACATTCTGTACAAACTCCATAGTTATTAGTCGCTGAAAATAGCAAAACCAATCGTATTTTCTAGAGTTGCCATTTAAAGTTTTAATTAAACCTCAGTATCAGCTTTCATTAGTACAAATATAGAATAGGAGCGGCACAATTTGATTTTACAATTCGTTAGTGTTTAAATCTTGTTATGATACGACCTTGACGCCCGTCCATGCTGTACGGATATGATGGTCGTTCTTGTCTACGTGACAGCGTGATAAAACGGTGTCCGTCACTTTCTATCCCACGGTGTTAAAAAGTGACAGTTATTTTATCACGTGGAGAAAGATGGATAAAGCCATCCATAATACGCCGGCTGATTTGCTGATTAGTGAGCGGTACTAGGAGTCGTGGCATTAGGCATCCTTTTACGCAGTAGGTATACCTAATCAAAAGCTTTCCAAACGACAGCTACTCTGCCAAATAATTACATAGGTAATTATGGCTATTATAACACCCTAATAACATCTCATTAAATTCTCATTTGTATGCCCAAAAGCAAATATTACGAAGACCCAAGAAATAGAATTTCCTTTTTCAATGGCATTGAATACCGGGCCGAAAATGCGATATCTAAACACAAATTTACATACTCGGTTCATTGAGTAAGTCGTCCAATGCATACAAAGAGACCTTATTGAATGTGTGAACACCTTTTATACGAATACGTTTATTTTACGAGCACATAAATAATAGAGACTGTTTGAAAAACTCCATTCAAATAAGCGTGCGTTGTGGGAAGCAGTGCAGAGCCCGCATCGGTTTGTTCAGTCACAAGAAAAGATGCGACTCTCGGAATACACAGCAGCTGTAATAAACATCTGAAGAAGATGTAAAGGCCAATGATGATGCACCGTGCCCTTGGACTTACTTGAAGAGTTCTGGGGCACTACAGGGCCAATATCATCTATCGCTACTATAATATTTTATAAATACAAAAGTAACTTAAATATGTCGCTCTGTAACTGTTACGTCACGCTAAAACCGCTGAACCGACCGATTCCGATGTAATTTAGTACGGTAATAGTTTGAAGACCGCGGAATTATCATCATCAGTAGCATTTATCTAAATTACTAAGGCCGTCTTACGATATAATAATACACTTATATCGACCGGGATATGGACCGTGATTACCTTTTGTATAGAGCATTTGACAGTATTTAAAATAAATTATTTTACACCATGCATTTTCAATAAAGCACCAGAAGATTAATACAGAAACGTAGACAGTAGTTATTTTAAGACACAATTTCTATTTTAAAACCCCTATATGTATAACTATAAAGAGTAGGTAATTTGATTGTGACGTCACATGCTAGTGTTTCATATAAATTCCATAGTAGCAAATCGTTTTGACAGTTCGAAAAAAGAAACTGATTTGACTAGTAGTCAAATACCCTATTGTTTTCGAGCTCCCTGCCACTCCCTGCTCTCTCTCTCTCTCTGCTGCTCTGCTGCTGTTGTGAGTTGAAAGGTAATCAGTAATCACGGTCCATATCCCGGTCGATATTAGTGAAATGAATCATTCAAATCTGTTAATATATCAATACCTTGACTAAACCGCGTAAGACTAAAATAAAACAAATGTTGTACAATAGTGTTGTGGAATAATTCCGGGCGGTCATTAAAGCTGCAGCAATAATGAACCTCGGCCGCTGTCTCACTAATTGTTGCACTCTTATTAAGGTCGAGGGTCCACAAGTTCAAAATACATATGCTCGTTTTCATAATGAGCCTTGTCGAATACAATTTAACAAATCAAGTCCAAGATGCATTATTTCCTCGGATGTATTTAAAGCTTTCCGTTAATTATGGTTTCTTGTCTTGAATATAAGTTCTGTATTAAGGATGACACGTTAGAGCGGGCCGTGCCCGGGCCGAGGCGTCCGATATGTCTTTTTTTATGACTGCTGCTCGGTGATCACGTGGTGCTTTCTATAGAAAACGAAGCGCCGGAAGCTCCGGCCCAGCCCCGGCCCGGTCAAGCGTGAGTCATCCTTTATACATATAATCATGAACCGATATAGGTATTAGTTCAACACTTCACTTTATGCTTTTAAATTTGTTCTCCTTCGCACTCATGAAATCTTCATAAGTACCTATGTATAAATAATGATATCCCTTAGGTATGCTTGCTTCAAATCTGCATATACATTAGTATAAGCGAGACTCTATTGGTCTTATAAGTCAACTATGGATCCACTCCACCATACTTGTAAGCATAGCTAAACATACAAAATGTCAACCGCGGTACATTGTACTGTATGTCAACATTTGTCCACTTGCATCTACGCCATCGCCGTCGACATCAAAAACAATGTTATCGAAAGCTTTTAACCCAGACGAGTATGGCGTCGCCCGCTCAAATGTGCCGTGCGAAAAAAACTCAATAAAAACGAACGTTAACGTCTCCTTAGCTTTATCGCCTGAAAAGTGCTCACTTGCTTGAGTTGACCTCTCGAATATAATAAAAGTCATAACTTAGGAATAAAAAGTCGTATAATTAAAAATAAAATTATAGACAACAAACAATCTTTAACTGTGCGAATTTTAATTCCTATGTTTTTATTATGTACTTATATCAGTTTTAGTCAGTTAGAAAAATTAAATTACCTTTCACCTGACTCGTGCCAAACAATTTTCTCACTACCTGAAATTCTAAATTGTCTATTCATCTCGTGAACATGAGTGTTGGCCAGTGGTTGGCCACTGTCCAATGTTTGAAGTGTCCGCCATCTGTCACATCAGTCGTCGCCCTCTTGGCGGTGCCATAGACACCTATGTTACATGACGGTGCCGCTTCCATTATTAAGTAGAATAGGGGTATTTGACTGTATTATAAAATAAATTATTTTACACCATGCATGAAATAAAGCACCAGAAGATTAAATAGAGAAACATAGACAGCAGTTATTTTTAGACACAATTTATATTTTAAAACCCTTATAAAACTATAAAGAGTAGGTAATTTGATCGTGAAGTCACACGCTAGTGTTTCATATAAATTCCACAGTAGCAAATCGTTTTGACAGTTCGCAAAAAGAAACTGATTTGACTAGTAGTCAAATAGGTACCCTATTTAGGTAGGTACGTGTAAGTTTACTAACATGCTGACTGCTGACTTTAAGTTTATCCAAAACTTTTCTGAGTTTGTAAATATGAACACACATGATCTATGTTTTTTTAGCACTAGTGCTGTTTAGGTACCTAGTTTTCCTATTTTTTTTCTGACCGTAATCCATATGTCCATGCCTATATTCAAGTCCTTAGGGTTTACATGTTCAAAATCTTACATTATATTATTTTTTATTTTATCATTTGTAATTTACTACCTACAAAAATCCATTTGAAATATAGTACCTACCTATATATACCTTCAGATCCACAGCGCAGGCTTCGCCATCTTACAGAAAGCTCATCCACCCCAGGGCCCCTATACTCGTATTTCCTCAAAATGAAACGTGCATTTACACATACGCCATCTGCAACACGCATCGTCAAAGTGAACAAACTGACCAAATAGGTACTTATTTAAAAAAAAATGTAGGTAGATGTGCAGGTGCTATTATGGACGCCCATTCGAAAATTGCATGGCCACTTTATGAATGAAATCATTCATATGTTTATGCAATTTTTCAGCTCGCTGTACTATATCATCCCATGCGCACTTGTTTCAAAATGTACAGTCACCACACGGGAATGTTACGCCATTTAGGGTTTTACCTAAATTGGACATTCCATAGCGTAAGTATGGAACAACCAATTTAGCTAGGACTATAAAATGGCGTAACAATCGCGGAACGTGATGGTACATACATACTTCTTTCTTCTTCGAAAACGCTGCAAACAAGATGTGCACCGAGCATGCGCGACATGTGTTACGCATTCGCATTCATTTACGCTGCGTGGGAGGCCAAATTGAGCAGCTAACTCTCAAATTAAACGGCCATTACGTTTATAGGCATGTTATTTTTGTGTCTTACCTATGTGCTGCCGCGTAACTCGGAGGGCCCACTAACTATTTGATTAGGGTTGCCTAAAGGTCTTATCGTGCTTGGAAGGTCATTGTAGTTTTGTGTAGAATAGTAATGATAAGAAGACCTAGTTCTTCCCACCTTCCATGTGGGATAAGCACATATCACTTGACAACCGATAACCTTTAATTAACATAACTGTACACTACTGTACCACTGTACCACTGTTTGGAAATGATTTATTAGAGGAAAAAATACACATTTAATATTTATTTTACAATTACATCAGATCGAGATCACGATATTCGTAAAAATCATTCGATATACACTTATGATAATGATTTGCATCTCATTCGTAAATTAATGCAAAAGCGATACATCGACTAATTTCAAATCAAATCATCATCTCAATAATCAAGATCACATTTTTTTTATTTCTATGGTGCTCCAAGACGAGTGTTCTACTTATTCATTCAACGCGCGTTGACATGACACGCGTAAAGGGTAGAAGTGACTACAAAGAATGAAAATGTTGTTACATTTCTACACCACTTTATTTTTATCCGACTACAGGAAGGGTTATGATTTCAACAGTCTATATGTATGTGTATGATTTTATATACAATGTGCATGTATTGTAACGTCTATTACAGGCACCTTCCAATAACTGGACATATATACCTACACCTAAAAAAGATTCTGTTTAATATTCACACAATCCTAGTAAAATTTTAGAGTTAAGGTTATTTGGTTTACTTGAACTGTGTGAGTAAATAAATAGAATTCTTATTTTAGTATAATGTGTCCAGTTATTGCAAGGTGGCCAGTATTAGACGATTTACTACAATAACGTCAAAACTACACAAACGTGCGTTCTGAAATAAATAAATTGTTCCTATTAGTCCAGTGTCGCAACTATCAATACATTGAATTATAAAAAATATATTACAACACCGTTACGTTAGTGCAGATAAATAAACTCATATCAAACAAACATCAAAGAGTATAACAGTCATAAAACGAAGAAACTTAAATTGGATATATAATTTAGTCTAGACTAACTAAACGGTATCCGGAATAAGCTCTCTGAAAAGGATTCTTAGATTTTACGGCTTCAGCTCTTAGGGTCGCGTCTACAATAGACGAAAACCACTCACAGATGAAATATGCATGAGGCGAAATTGACCAAAACCTCTTAGGCACTAGATGATGGACTGACGGGACGCTTTAGAACTTAGGCACACTTGAGTGACCGTGAAGTCAGTATAAATTGAACACCCTGAATTGGAAGCTTGGCAACATAGTAAGGTACCGACATATTTTTATTTTACTAAATATATTTTGCAATACAAGGTATAGTCTGCCTGGCTGTACGCAAGAACTTTAAGTATATGAGCAGTTCGGTCATAACATTAGTAGCCACGGAAGACGGATCAATCCCTGCGTATAAGTAACATTATATTAGGGTAGTATCTATAAATTTGTAGCCAGCCAAAATTACGAGTAAGTTAAAGAAAATAATGTTGATTGTGACGCACTTCCGCAACATGGTACGGCAATTTCTGTAAAAATGAAATTTTCGCCCGTTATGCGACAACAGTATAAATTCACGCACATTGCGGTTTACGGAAAATATAAAATTGCTGCTAAGAATGTTATTAAAGGAAACTGTTACGGGCGAGGAAGTCAAACAATGTAATTTGTTGGAAACGTCCACTGCAAAAAAATGTTTTGCCATTCAAAGAAAATCGCACCAAGTTAATAGAATATTAAATTTCGAGTTCGCAGTGCCTCCCATCAAACATGGCGGGCTGTTTTCAAAACAAAGACTTGACGGGTAAACAAAAACGGGTTTTATAAAATCAGAATACTTATTTACCTACCTGCAGAGACTCGCGCAACTGGATCTTAATTAACGGTTTTGTTTGCGATTATTCAATCCTTCTTTATCTATTAGGTGAAATATAAGGTAATTACAATTCGTACTAGGTTCTAAATAGTTCCTAGGTGCTCGGCTGCTCGCAGTAGGTAATCCTATTAGATAAAACACGAGTTATAAATAAGATGTCAATATATACAAATTCAGTTCTTTACATGTCTGGCTGAAATTTCAGCATTCATAATATTATGTAAGTACACATTAAATTACCAATACGAGTAAAAGAAAAATTACAGAAAAAAAAACAAATGTTAGTGTGTATTAATGTCAAATTCCTACTTAACTAAATCCTATCTAAAAATTATTATTATTAAAAGAGAGATTACAGAAAAACATACTTCAAGCAACGCTAATCCCCATCAAGATTACAAAGAAAATTCTTCGCGCGCTTAGATTTACTCTTAGTTAATTGAGTCGAGGGAGCGTTGTCTCTGGTTTACGTATAATTCTACGGTTTCAGCGAGAGCCAGCAATAAAGCCCTAAGTATTCTTAAGCGAATAAGTTGTTTTTTCTAGTCTAACTGTAACAGTATGACTGTGAAGTAAGACAATGGAATAAACTAAAAAAACTGTGATATTCTTAAGATTTCTCTAAATTGAATCGAAGCACTCATCAAGTCATCATGTTTTTGTGACAGCAATAAAGCCTATTCGATTACATTAATTTATAATATGTACCTATATGTAATGTGGCGTTATTACTAACCGCAAGTCTAACAAGCTCTTAATAATCGTTTGTCCTGATCTGTCATTTTGAAATTTGTGTTTGTTACAAAGTGAAAAAATTGGGACTGAAAAGTAATGCGAATTGCACTTATCATATTTTTATACGTGACATATTTAAATAAATGACAATGAGCTACGACAAATTATTGTTACATATCGCAATCCGTATGCTACGAACTACGAAACAATGTAGGTAGATCGCTTGGTTTGCGTAATCAAAGGCTTACCTAACTAACATTTTACTTCGATACCTCTTACCACGGTGATAAAAAATCCAACCACACCTAACCAAAGTGTACTTGAATGTATGGTAAATTGATAAATAAAATTTAATGAAATGCGTAGGAAAAGTACCTGAAAAATCTACGGTATATATGTATTCAGTAAAAAATAAATGTACCTACACTAAAAGCAATGTACCAGGGATTCACCTACAAATTGGAATAAATGGGCTGCATATTTCCACGTCCCATCCATCATTCAACTCGTTGTCACATCACATTCCACCGGCAAATAAAAATAGCTTAATGCAAATGGTGTTCTCCGCAAGTTTGTGAAAGCACGATAACTTGTATCCTGAGAAATGGGCCCGGACTAGAGTGTTGGCTGTGAGAAAATTACGCCATTTGTTACTTCTAGACAGGCGACGCTCCATCGTATAAAAACCGCTGCCCCGAGATTAGATACTTCACCGTATCCTCTAAAAAAAAACGTACTAGGTACCTATACTTACTGAACCTATTTAAGGTAACGATGGGATTACATTGACTTTTATGCTCTCGGGTTATTTCTTGCTGCTTCTACTGGATTATGTTCCAAGCATGTGTTTATCATGTTCATAAATATAGCGTATAGTTGGTAAATAATCACGTTATTCTCTGCCTTAATAATTGCTAGGAAAAAATGACAGCATAACAAATTACGTACGAGTCTCGCCACATTGATCATTTTCCTAGCGCCTCCGCTGCCCCTCAGGACGTTATTATTCCCAGCATCATTACCCTAGATCTCCGACGTCCACACTAAACGTATTATTACAAGCTATATCCTCATAAAAATCATTACACTTTAATTTTCACCGTCTATTGGGGACACGCGCCATTGTTGTCATCCGTTGTGGAGAAAACCGACGCAAAGTCACTTCGTATTTATTTTGTGGACAAAAATTCTCGAAGGAAAGCTGACAAATATTTGCCAAACACTTTCGCAAGCGCTGGCTCAACTTTCGCATCCTGTCTTGAATTTACGATGTAGATACCTATGTTATATAAGTAGGTACAGTCAGTAGCAATAGTAGCTACGCCTTACGCGGCCAAATAGCTCAAAATTATCTGAACACAGGCGTGCAGATCACTTTGTCTGATTATTAGCTGCTCATTTATTATAATTTTGCTGCATCAGAGCGGGAAAAGCTCATTTTTCACTGTTAACTAAGTATCATAAAGTGAGGTAAGTAAACCACTTGAGAAATGTGGAAGTGCTGCACAGTTAAGTAGAAAATTAAGGTGAATAAAACGTAAGATTATTCTCAAGTTTCACTTACATGATACATATACCTATAAAATTATTATATGTGTTGACAACTTTTTTTATAAGTTTTTAGGTTCATATAACCTCACCCATACGCAAAGACAAGAAGCGGGTTATGCACTTGCAGATTATTTATGTATTAATTAGGTACTAATTAGGGCGAGCGAAGCGAGCCCTATCACTATTCGACAATCTATGCATTCTTGTAGTACACTTTACGGAAAAACTACTGCACTGTTAGGTTTGAGATTTAACATAGTAATTCAAATTCATGTCTAGATGTGTTATCAAACATAAAAATATCATTTTATAAACTTAAAAAATTAAATAAAGGAATAACACTTTGTATTACTACTAACGCCATCTGTTGGAGAAGTGATGAAATTAACATTCGTGCTAATGTTAAGTAATTATTTGTTTTTCTGACAGATGGCGTTTACGCCATTATCAACGATGAATTTGACAAAAGTGGATAAAATTTTGGATTCAGACCCACTTCGCTTCGCTTGGTTTGATATCAATTTTGCTGTATATTCACTAGGGTGGGTCACTCGTACGTATGGAGAAAAAAAAAGTATTAGTTATCCTTCGGGCACAGTTACAAAAAGTTGGGTAATAATGCCAATAAACAGTATTTCAAATTATTCTGTAATCGGAATTCATTTTCTGCCTCCGGATCCATTTCAACGCTTTCATATAAATTTGTTGTATTATTATATTTTGTACATAAAATATTCATATATTTTGTATGGCCTGTGGAGTATATTTATGTATCGTCTCTTTATTCAAACTTTAGCTAAAAAGTTATACCATTATACTCGAAATAGCATGGTTCAGAGCCAATAAATAATAAAATAATAATAATAATAATAAATAAATCTTTATTGTTCAAAAAACACATACATGCTATATATGAAGTTGGAGCCCTGGAGACTGCGTTAGTTTACACTGTGTTGCAGCCCCAGTGGTTGCCCGTATTACATAATCAGCTAGAATTTGAAAGAACAATTTGACTTAAATTGTAACATAAGAAGTATGGACAATAAACTCTTTTTCTCAAAAATGGACGGCAAAGTCGACTTTGCCGTTTAAAAAATAAGTCGCGAAGCGCGTAGTTTATGGTCAGTCAAAAATTAAAAAGTTAAAAACATTGCAGTCTCGATTTTGGGACCGCAATGTAGCATACAAATTCCATTATTTGTCGAGTTCCAAACTTTTTAAAAGTTGAAATGGCCATATCAAATGAAGGCACAGGCCCATTAAAAAGCCAAACAGATGATTAGTACCGCGACTATTTAGCTGTCTCAAATAGGTTGACGTATTTTCGGCAGAAAAATACACTTCTATTTTTTTATAAAAAAAATAAAAAGGCGTCAAAGCTAATTTTTTCAATTGTTTCTACTTTTTCCTGTGAAAATATATACGTAAGAACGTTGCTTTTGTAAAATATATCTATGATATTTATATTTCTTGCACCATTTTTGAGAAAAGCACTATATATGACTCGGCTGGAAGGCTACTTGCTGGCTTCGGATTCAATTAAACGGACTCCCAAGGTCGTCCGTTTAAAACGAATCCTCAGCCTGCAAGTAGCTACTTCCGAGCCTCGACAATAATGTACTATTATATAATATCTAGTTTAGGTACAAACAATATAGCGGGAAAGGCTATTCAAAAACTTGCATGCATTGGTGTGTGTGTGTGTGTGTGTGTGTGTGTGTGTGTGTGTGTGTGTGAGTGTGAGTGTGAGTGTGTTAAGTGTGAGTGTGTATGTTCGCATTAATACAAACTTAGTGATTTAGGGCTTAGTGCCGATACAGACGGACTACAACCCGACTGCAACTTGTATAGGAACTGCACGCCGACTGCACGCCAATTGCAACGTCGGCGTGAAGTTAAACAAAATTACCCAGAACCCTGGCAGTACCTAGTGGAACTCAGGTTTGGTGCAACAAAGGCACATTAGGTACGTTTTGGTCATCCAACTCATCTTGATGAGCACTTAGGAGAGTAGTACCGAAGATCCAAGATAGAGCTGATGCTTAACCCTGGTAGTACATAGTGGAGCTGGGGTTTGGTGCAACATATATAGACACACGCTGTTTTGGATATCCCACTCGTCATGATGATAACTGGGTAGACCAGTACCCAAGATAGCTGATGCTGAACCCTGACAGTACCTAGTGGAGCTCGGGTTTTATACAACATAGGCACACGCTGTTTTGGTCATGCAACTCGTCTTGATGAGTACTTAGGAAAGTAGTACCCCAGATAGAGCTGATGCTGAACCCTGGCTGTACCTAGTGGAACTCAGGTTTGGTGCAACACAGGCACACGCTGTTTTAGCCACTCGACAGGTCTTGATGAGCACTTGGAAGAGCAGTACCGAAGATAGAGCTGATGCTGAACCTTGGCTGTACCTATAGTGGAACTCAGGTTTGATGCAACATAGACACACGCTGTTGTGGACATCCCACTCGTCATGATGAGCACTTAGGAGAGTAGTACCCAAGATAAAGCTGATGCTGAACTCTGGCTGTACCTATTGGAACTCAGGTTTGGTGCAACATAGGCACACGCTGTTTTGGTCATCCGACTCGTCTTGATGAGCACTTAGGAGATTAGTACCCAAGATAGACCTGATGCTGAACCCTGGCTGTACCTAGTGGAACTCAGGTTTGGTGCAACATAGGCACACGCTGTTTTGGTCATCTGACACGTCTTAATGAGCACTTAGAAGAGCAGTACCCAAGATCTGCTGCTGATGCTGAACCCTGGCTGTACCTAGTGGAACTGTGTGTGTGTGTGTTTATGTACGGAGCAGCGTGATTACCGCCAGTAGGTGTCCAGACGGGATGGTTTTTCGCTAAATTGTGTGGTGTGGACGCAAAAATAAATTCAAGGACATTGGCTCGCTGACCCAACATTCTGTAGGAAAGCCAGTTGGCTTCCTTACAAAAAGTACTGGGCGACCGTGTAGGATGTAATAAGCGCTTATGACATTGTATACGTATGGATGGATGATATTGGCAGTTTGATTTTGTTGTCTGGACACGCTTTAATGGACAAAGTAAAAGCTGTAACAGACAGGCGTACCGGATAGCAATCGGGGTCCGGTTAGTATATTTCTTTCTTGCTCTCACTTATAGCTGCGTTCTTAACGGACTTATTATGTACCCACTCGATCGAACATGAAACAAGCCTCGGATTGGATCAAAGTCGCGGTCCGGTACGTTTCGGTAGAAAAACTCCGCGAGCCCTTACAAAGCTCTGCTTTTTGCTAGTATATATTATGTACCTATAGGTACTAACAATACCCAAGTAGGTATTAAAATAGTACTAGTAACTGCAGAGTCACCCTGCTAGAGTCTGTGCGGAAAGAGAAGTCATTGAATGTATGGGTTCTCTTACATTCCACGATCATTCTAATTTTAAAATCAAGCTTATCAGTGCAACACTAATGAAATCAATTTTGCCCGATGTCTGTAACCTAATTAAGCTATGCAGAGCGACTCTGAACGCTGATTTCAAATGTAAACTAAAGATTTTATTAAATTTACTTTTATTCTTGGTATACTCGTATTGCCTTCACAGAATAGCTAGTAGGTACGTACATTACATATTATTTTAATGCTTCTAATACTTTAGTCGGTACTCGGTACTCGAAGTTGTTGACTCGTACATCTACCCAGGACAAGTAGTCCAATTAGGTAGGTCCAACTTCGAGAAAGAGGTCAACCGCCGAATCCAACTCGGTTGGGCAGCGTTCGGGAAACTACGTAATGTCTTATTTTCGTCCGACATACCTCAGTGCAAGGCCTATTGACTTCCTTGGAATGACGTGACCCTTCATAATTGTACATGTGTGCTCCGTTCCTAGAGCAAGATTGCCAGTAATTACCATAAAAATATTTTACTACAGCAACATTGCTAGTACCTAGTGGAGCTGGCTTTGTCTATACGATTTCTATGAACAAATTCAATTAATTTTATCAAATATATTTTGATTTATATTTTATGAAGTAGTCAAAGTCATATGTAAATTATTAATATTTTTTTGAATATGTAAATTATTATCTATTTCAGTTTGTCTTTGTCTATGTTCATAAAATCTATGAAGGGTAGACGTGCCTCTACCCTCCTTGATCAAATAAAAAAAAATCTTTGTCAATAGGCCTCTTTGATAGGCCTTGATTTGGGTCTGGCCGGTAAGAACATAGGTCATGACAAAAGTCTGTAATGTCAATGCTGTCAGTAAAGTCATTTAACGCAAAAATAATTATCAGTTTTCATATAAAACGATTTATTCACTTGAAATATTGCTTGAAATATATTTATTTACCTATTAATTTTAAAAATAAAAGCTACTCATATGTACGAGCAAGTCGAGCAACATATCTAAATGCGTCTTAGCACAGACTTAGTTAAATTTAAACCGTTGTAGTAAACCAGATACAGCAATAATTTCAAGGTAAGAAATATATTAATCTTTAAATAAAAATGAGCGTACTAATTGCCAAATTCAAATATAATAATTTAATCTTTCTATCCCCGTAAGTCCCGCGGACGCTATATCGCGTCCGAAATTATAATCAAAATTCATCATAGATGTAAAACCTCACATTGTTTAAGCTGGTAAATTTAGACCCGTAGCAATTGGCGACGTTAGTAATTAGGAAATAGGAAGTTAGATTATATTGTTTAATTTGTGACTGTTTTGTTTTAGAGAGTGAATCAGCAGATGACTTGAGCGCGAGATAATAATATAATCCTGGGCCGTCATATGATTTCTTGGAAAAAGCTCAAAGGGCACGTATCTGCCGCATATCCAGACTAGTATCCCGGTGACCAAGAACGCTGCGCGGAGCTGTGAAGCAGAAAATGTCCGATAACCGGATAGATGTAATTTAACAACTTGTAACCATTTGCCATATCAATGTATGTATTCATATGTATTGCTCCTAACATATGTACAGTAATCTTAATAGGAATGAAAATATTTATATCTTAATAATACGTAACTTTTTTGTTACCTTTTATATTTGACGAATTTCTAAATATAGTACCTAATCATTATCTTTTAACGTATTTTTTTATTTATTTATGATATGCTAATTCAAGAGCCCATCAACGTGCACACTAGCGCCACTGCTAAATAATCGTGATTATTTAAATTTAATGACAGATATTTAAAAAAGGGGGCCGCTACGGACTGTATTGTGTATTTAAGTACCTTTTGAATACATCAAACTTAAAGGTACTTAAATACACAATACAGTCCGTAGCGGCCTCCTTTTTTAAATATCTGTCATTAAATTTAAATAATCACGATTATTTAGCAGTGGCGCTAGTATGCTCGTTGATGGGCTCTTAAAAACCTGACCCCAACAAAAAAGAAAAAAATACAAAAAGAAATTCCCTCTCCGGGATTCGAACCCAGGACCATTAGCTTCCTAAACTGGATTACTGCCAATACCCGCTAGGCTAAACGGGCTGTCAATTCTAATTACAGTGGTATCCTACCAGAGCGCTAGTAGTATAAACGAACTTTTGAAAGGGACATTTTTTTGTATGGAGTTATCGTTCTTCTCCTAGTGAGTATTATATTCTTTGCCTCAGTGCCTCAAGACGAAAGACTTTAATCATTTTAATCAATGATGAATTTAATCAATGATGACTTACGTGTGTGTTACCAGTGATGACTTACGGCTCCGAAACGTGGTCTTTCACTATCGGCCTCATCTCAAAACTCAAAGTCGCTCAGCGAGCTATGGAGAGGGCTATGCTCGGAGTTTCTCTACGTGATCGAATCAGAAATGAGGAGATCCGTAGACGAACTAAAGTCACCGACATAGCCCACCGGATTAGCAAGCTGAAGTGGCAATGGGCAGGCCACATTGCACGCAGAGAAGATGGCCGATGGGGTCGAAAAGTGCTCGAGTGGAGACCACGGACTAGCAAGCGCAGCGTAGGACGTCCACCCACAAGATGGACAGACGACCTTGTTAAGGTCGCCTGAAGACGCTGGATGCGGGTCGCTTCCAACCGGCACGTATGGAGATCCAAGGGGGAGGCATATGTTAAGGACGTCTTATGGCTGAGATGATGATGAATACTTTACTGCCACTAATTAGGAGTACTAATTGGTAAATATATTAGAAATTGGATTTGTATTTTGTTTGTGCTTTACATGTTTTACAAGTTTTACAGGTACTAAACTAGTAAATAATGAGTTTTGCTCGCCATACTCATATTCTTCGATCCGTTTCAAGGATTTTAATCATGACCAACAACTGCCGACCGTAAGGCACCCCCTTACCTACTGATAGTATTCACAAAGTGATACATTTCTCAGGCACTAAATTCACCTCTCGATGAGTAATTCGACGATCTTACAGACTTTTGCCTGGCAGTTTCATTGAGCAACTCACTTACCTCGATTACTTTTAGTTTGAGATAAATACCTATTTCTTTCTTCTTATGCGCAGTACAAACTGCTAATCGGATTTATATAAAATTTCACACACATATTTTTTCTTACTTTTTGGGATATATTTTTTAATTCCAGATATTTTCTCCTAAGGTGGGTGGGACAAGCTGGTGCTTTATCATTATGTAAGTACATTTGTTTTTCAAAGATTTGTTTAGCTTGAACTTTATTACCTAGGTACCTATAAAAAAAATAAGCAACGACTATGAGTACCCATACACCATAACTCAGACGCAAGGCCAATAAACTCTTTTACCGAGTTATCATAAAAACATCATGGTTTCGCTTGAATAATAAAAACAAGTACGTTTTTATCGCAACCATATAGCGTGGCTAACTGTTGGATACGCCGCAAGACGCTTGTGTCAAATTACGCTTTTTATTTCCGCAGATTTTATTATGGTAATAACGTGAGAAGGGCTATGAATAATGCTCTTTCGCTTCGCTATACGGAGGGCAAGCGCCGTCCTGCCCTTTTATGTTGGGGTGGATCAATTTGCACCATTCAACTAAGATTGGGTAATGCTTAAACCAAAGTGTTGACATGAGTTGAATCTACATAAATTATTCTGATCGTCTAGAATCCTTAATAACAATTAAACAATGTGAAAGTATATTAACTAACCATGTATCAACAAATTAGATGCTATTCTCTTACCAAAGCTCTGCTGTCGTGGTCACTGATCACTCGTACCATTTTGTGATGGCCTGATAGATGGCCCGTTACACAATTTTCTTCTACTGATGCCGACCGGTTTGGAAGATTAATTATGAGACATACTTAGTTTAAATTCGTCGGTTTTGTTCTTATCAATTTCTATCTTGTTTCGAGACGTGCATTTTGAGATAAAGAATTCGACTTTGATGTTCTACGCTCGATTTCGAAAAATAGTGTTATTATCAGGCGCGGATCCACCGTTGTGGGCACGGTGGGCATGCCCACAACCCTAATTGGGTGCCCTATTGCTTCCCCGAGTAGAATTACGCCGATTTTTCTTTTGCAGACGCTTTGGCAGAGGAACATTTTTTGCAGAATTTCATTAGGTATAAGTACGCAGAGTAGTCAGTTGATCGATACGCAAATTTACTTTACGTAGAATGATCGTTCGGTGAAAGTCAAAATTGCCCGAGTAAATTAACCATTGGCCGAAACAGGGTACCTAGGTACTTAGTTAAATAGAACTCCTAGATGTCTTAAGTATTTAATATCAGCTGACAACTCAAATTATTAGTGATACAGAATAAACAGCATTTTTTTAAATTGTTAACTTATGGAGTCTTAAATTTAAACATTCAGAAATGTTTGTACAATTTCTTAAAATAATTCCAGCTTTTAAGGGATGTTGATTGACAAGCGCTCAGCAGCTTACAAAAACATTTAGGGTAAGCGAGCAAAAATCATAAATAATTGTGACTGGGTACGTTAAGTTTGTCCGATTTTTCCGCAAAGAGCTTTTATCGTCAGTTAAAGCCGGCCGCACACAATAGCACTGCCTGAACAACATGAACCTAAGGTCAAAAAGATTTTTCAAAACAAAGTAATTCACACGGATGAATCTTTCAATCTCGTTCGAGATCTCGAAAATATTAATCAAGATCTTGACCGAGATTGCTAATATCGAGATTTCATGTCAACGAGATTGAATCTCGAAAATTCGTGCGAGATCTCGCGAGATCTCGAAATTGCGAGATCGAGATTGCATTCCCTAAGCGCAGATCTATATGGGTATGGAAAGAAAATATTAATCAAGATCTTGACCGAGATTGCTAATATCGAGATTTCATGTCAACGAGATTGAATCTCGAAAATTCGTGCGAGATCTCGCGAGATCTCGAAATTGCGAGATCGAGATTGCATTCCCTAAGCGCTAAAAGCTAGGCTCTACCAAATGAAATTCTTCTAATAATTGGTCTGCTAATTTACACAGAAGCGATCTGAATGATATGTGAAGAGTCTACCAAAAGTTAGTCGACCAAAAGTTACATCTACGAATAATTGACTCTGCAAAACCATTTTTGGCGAAACGTTGTAAGCGAATCAACAATCTGCTAAAAATTCGTCGGGGAATCATTAGGGTATGTACCCCAGCTGAATACAGAGCTCTAATTATTTGCAAGAATATAGATTATTTACTAACAGGGGCAGTTATTTCTAGCTTAATGCCAGCTTTTAATTTACAGCCGAAGGAGTTATTTAACGTAGTTATCTATCTATGTGTGTATAGACTGAAATAAATGGCTAGCGATCCCTCTGCGAATTTACTGGTCGGGGAATCATGAGGTACCCTCGACTCGCACTTGGCCGATTTTGAAGTGGCTGTGACCACAACCTTATTTGAGGGCTGGATCCGCGCCTGGTTATTATTAAAGTTTCAGTAGATGTTGTTTCACTGTATACAAACAAGTTTAGGTAAGTTTAATGTTTATTTTATAACAGAAATTATCTTAAAGCGAAAAAAGGTCTCTAAAGTGTTTGAGTAGGTATATTGTGACTCTCGCGCCCTTTAGGTACGTTTTGTGGAGGTGCCCGGTTATTATGCCCAATTTGTTAGGCGGAATTTCATTTCCATGCGCAATCACAAAATGGGTTATATTGTGCACATAAAATGAAATTAGGTTAAAACAAACACCTGAGGCAAGACGCGGAGAAAAACAACAAGCGGTGGCGAGGAAATAGTCAGGTTCCGTCGATAGGGAAACAGGAAATATACAACGAACACAAGGTACCTACCTAATGAGTATACCTGCATATTTTCTAGGCTCGTAAGTACTTATCTGGCGCTCAGTAGTTAACTATAAGTTAATTACAGTGATGTAGCATCTGACTTATAAATATGTTAAGCACTTGAGTTAAATATGTTAAGCCACGGCAAATATGTAATAATTATGAATAATACACGATTATTTACATTATTTTTCTTTCTTACGTAATAGTTACTGATTTAAAAAAATGCGTTTTTTAATTAAAAGACACGTCAAGATCGCGTAGTCTTTTTCTAATGCTAAAAAAAGAACTATAGCTCCTTTTTTTAAAAGTCTTAAATACTACGATTTTAATGTAGGTGGATGTTGTTTAATTGGTTTTATTTTTATAAAAAATAACTCTTTCTTGTGTGGAAATTTGCACTGAATCCTAAAATAAACAGATGTTATTTAGGTAAGTAATTCGTGAAATTTCCTTAAGTTACTTGGCTTACTTACATTGCCCCTTACACTAACTTGGTAGGTAATATAAGTAGGTACCAGAAATATAATGCTACTGGCACTTTGTAGCTGGGCGGTGAATGAGTTATTCTAATTTAGAAAAACAAATCGAACCACAATTGCGTCACATGATTGCTGGATTGTTCAAATACATAAAATGTTAAATCCAAGCTCAATACCGAAGTAGTATCTACTCCCAGATCAAATTGAAACGAGATCGGATTCCTATCGCTTACAGAGTGCTGGACACCGGTGAACTCAAGCGATCCACCGTAACAATAACATTAACTATGCATAAACTAATGTATACTGGACAATATGAGTCGAGCGCTCGTTAGCGGTCAATGCGCGATAGTAATAACAGCTTTCTTTTGGGTTTCCAGACACACTATACCTATAGATTCTAGAGTGGGTATCGTTGTTTTGCTTTGGTAGAAGTAAAACCAGTAGGATTATCCAAAAGCCAACAAGAGGAGAACAAATAAATACCGTCCGATCCTTTGTCCAAAATTGTTTCTTCTTATCTTTAAATTAAATAGGATACGTTCTCAGACAAAATGCATCGGCAGGGTGCAGTAGCAGAATATACCTATCGTTTGTTGCTTTACGAGTAGTTTAGGGGTAGGTACCTAAAGGCCTGTGCACACCGGCTTGCGTGTGCGTGACGTGCACGTGCGCGTTGGCTAAAGTGTTGGAGCCGCACACGCACATGTCACGCAAGCGGTGTGCCGTCTTTCATAAGGATCTGTATACTACAACGCCACACGCGCACGTGCACGTCACGCACACGCAGCCGGTGTGCACAGGCCTTAAGGAAGATAAAACTATAGGTCATTAGACAGTTACGTGAAATGTTACTCGTATTTGTTGCGATATTGTTCGGACTTGAGAGTCTTAACAAACTAATACTAAAGCACTCTGAAATTGTCAAATGAACTATAGTTCGTTTTTAGTAAGACTTCGCTGTCCGTCCGTCCGTCCGTCCTTCCGTCCGTCCGTCCGTCTGTCTGTCACCAGGCTGTATCTCACGAACCGTGATAGCTAGACAGTTGAAATTTTCACAGATGATGTATTTCTGTTGCCGCTATAACAACAAATACTAAAAACAGAATAAAATAAAGATTTAAATGGGGCTCCCATACAACAAACGTGATTTTTGACCAAAGTTAAGCAACGTCGGGAGTGGTCAGTACTTGGATGGGTGACCGTTTTTTGTTTGTTTTTTTTTTCTTTTTTTTTGCATTATGGTACGGAACCCTTCGTGCGCGAGTCCGACTCGCACTTGCCCGGTTTTTAAGCATTAGAAATAAGGTCAAAATTCTTGACGTGTCTTTTAATTTAAAAACACATTTTAAAAATAAGTTACGGCAAATATGTAACAATTATGAATCTAATACGATCATTTATATTCTTCTGCTTTCATAAGTAATAGTTACTGATTTTTAAAAAGCGTTTTTCAATTAAAAGACATATCAAGATCGCTTACCTTCTTTCAAGTTCTTTCTAATGCTAAAAAAACGAACTATAGATAAAATGAACAAGAATAAGTATAGAAGTCTGACTAGAGCTCAAACATTATCCCCACGTGTATTGTGTCGCGAGCGATTATTACTTATAAAAATAGGTAGAGTTAGACCAAGATAAGTCTGCAACCATTCTGCAACGATTTTGATAGCACACGCAGTGCAAGTGTTATTTTAAACGTCAACCTTCTATGAAATTATGACGTATTTATAACACTTGCCCTGCGTGTGCTATCAAAATCGTTGCAGATTTATATTGGTCTAATTCTATTGTACTTACTTAAATGGCGCGCAAATGTTTTTTTTTTCACAACTTTTTTTAATGCGGGAAATTATGTATATATATTGGGTAACATCGGTAACATTCAAAGCTGCGGGCGGGGTATCTTTATGGAGAAGTGGTCTGTGTGGAGAAGGGATAAGTCAAGAGTAAGGTACTGTCAGTGATTCAGTGTCAGTCATGTGGACCGTTTATTAAAGCCAAAAATGTACTAAGAGTCGACTTCGTCGTATAGGATATATTCCATCGCTGTTTATAAGCCGAGCCGCAGAAAGCACAGTTAAAACTGACAATAACAACTCGTCTAAACCATAAATCCCTTTCTACCAATTTCTCTTCATTCAACTTGATAGCTTTTTCCCCGCGATCATTTGTCATTTCCGTTGAACTTTCAGCCCAGAGGGATCAAAAGTACCTACCTCGGACTGGCCACTCGCCAAAGCAACTTGCTTAATACACAACTAAACTAGTGAAACTCCACTTTCCGGTGCAACATTGCCAACTCGTATGTTTTGGTGATCCGTATTCCGTATATGTGGCGCTTACGCTATTATTAACGCCGCTCCAATATTATTGCCGCGCTATGCGACGTTAAGCGCCAGCCGCCATAAGGTACCTTTTGCCGTGGAACGTCACATATGTTATGCTCTGATATAAAGAGTGAATGATCGTAGAATAATAAGTTTACCTGAAGTGTGCCTCGAATTTTACAACCGAACAAAATGTCGCTACACGGTGCCATAAGTTTTGTGGTAGGTAACTGTATTGTCAAACGTCAACTTTAGTTATGGGTCGCTTCTCGAAAACTGGGGCGGATTTTCTATGGAAATGTTAACAATTACGATTAGGTACACACGAATCTCGCGCCAGCTCTTATGAATTTACCTATAGCTCATGTAGTGTATATTTACTCTACTTTGGTCCCCAATTTAAAAACTAATCTAATTTGTCTCGGCTGATAAAATCTCCATCGTAAATCTTGGTAACATTGCCAATCGGAGCGTATGTTTGAATGTCCCGTTTGTAAGGGATTGCCTATTTTTTTAGTTGCCTTATATCGGATAGGTGTAGTGGTTTCGCATCAGCGTTTCGCGTTTTAGGGTGCGTTAGGGTCGAAAAATATGACTAAGTACCTACTTATGGTCGATAAAATTTAATGACACATGATTTAAGAATAGGTACTTAGAAACAAAAATAAAACAAAATATAAACTAAGTAAGTCTAGTTAAATAAGCCCCTGTGATTAAATACTGCGATCGTGGTAATATTACCATGATACGAGTAATATATTTCAGAACTTATCAGAGTTTCACGGTTCGATTCAGAATAGAATCCCTCACAGGAATTAAATCAAAATTCAGACAAGGGTTGAATGATTTACGCAGGTATAACATGTCGGTGATATGGTTAGATTGAGCAAAATATAGTAGTTAGAACCAAAGAGTAGTATAATATAGCGTAGAAGCTTAACTAGTCAAAACAATTATGTAAGTACCTACCAGTGTTGGCCGAACGTTAATGCAATTGACCATTAAAAATTAACCATTGAAAGGTTAATTGCCATTAACCATTGAAGGAAAATTAATTATCAATTGCATTGAACATCAATTTGCATTAATAATAATTTATTTCGAACCACTAACAATTAAAAAGAATTAATGGTTATTGCTTTACAAACCATTAAAAATTAAATCAATTTTTAATGAAAATTACAAATGTGATTGATAATTAACAATTAACAAGAATAAATATCGTAATTTTATAAAGGCGTCTAAGGGATCAAAGGTCTTGTGGAACTCAGGTTTGGTGCAACATTGGCAAATGCTGTTTTGGTCACCTGACTCGTCTCGATGAGCACTTGGAAGAGCAGTAATATAAATAATGGGTGTATTCCCATTTGTCCCCGCGGGGAACATATAGGAAAAGACTGTATATAAATATTTCCCATTTGTCCCCACCTTATTGGTGTGGAGACAAATGGAAACACATAGATTTCCGATGTTTTCCCATTTGTTCCCGCCTGGAACAAATGGAATCGGCGCTGCATATAAATCCCATTTGTCCCCGTTTCCCATTTGTCTCCAACTCACATATGGCAGAGACAAATAGGAATACACCAATAATGAGTGTATTCCCATTTGTCCCCACGAGGAACACATGGGAAAAGACGCTGCATAGAAATATTTTCCATTTTTCCTGACCTCATTGGGGCGGGGACAAATGGGAATACACCAATAATGCACCCATTATTACCAATAATGGGTGAATTCCCATTTGTCTCCGCGGGGAATATATGGGAAAACCCTGCATAAAAATCTTGTCCTTTTGTCCCCAGCTAGTTGGGGTGGGTACAAATGGGAACACCAATATCGGGCGTATTCTCACTTGTCCCCACCGGGAACAGATGGGAATAGGCGCTGCATAATCATAAATAATTCCCATTTGTCCCCACCTTATTGGTGTGGAGACAAATGGAAACACATCATTTTCCGATGTTTTCGCATTTGTTCCCGCCTGGAACAGATGGAATAGGCGCTGCATATAAGTCCCATTTATCCCCGTTTCCCATTTGTCTCCAACTCACATATAGCAGAGACAAATAGGAATTCACCAATAATGAGTGTATTCCCATTTGACCCCGCGAGGAACATATGGGAAAAGACGCTGCATAGAATTATTTTCCTTTTTTTCCCACCTCATTGAGGTGGTGACAAATGGGAATACAAAAAAAATGCACCCATTATTACCAATAATGGGTGAATTCCCATTTGTCTCCGCGGGGAATATATGGGAAAACCCTGCATAAAAATATTGTCCATTTGTTCCCACCTTATTGGGGTGGGTACAAATCGGAACACCAACATCGGGCGTATTCCCACTTGTCCCCACCGGGAACAGATGGGAATTGGCGCTGCATAGTTATAAATAATTCCCATTTATCCCCACCTCATGAATGGCGACGGTCAGTTGGGGCCTTTCCTTAAATTTTCCATTAATATGGTTATTTTTATTTATAATTTTAATAGTTCCAAGCAAAAGTAACATTAATTATTAGTTTATGAAAAAAAATATTTAATTCCATTAAACGTTAATGCAATTGAGAGTAATTGTAATTATTTTTTTGAAACTTTAATGCCATTAAATAGGCAATTAGATTGACAATCAATGTAATTAAACGTCTCAAAATTCAATTCTAATTAACTTTAATTACATTGATGCGTAATTCAATTGATTAATTGCGGAATTAATGGTTAATGCAATTGATTAATTGTTAATTAGAATTAACCATTACGGCCAACACTGGTACCTACTACGGATAATGTCATTAAATTAAGCACATATTATATTTAAAATTTTGACGACCGGTCTGGTCTAGTGACGACCGGTCTGGTCTAGTGGATAGTGACCCTGTCTGCTAAGCCGATGGTCCTGGGTTCGAATCCCAGTAAGGGCATTTATTTGTGTGATGAACACTAATATTTGTTCCTGAGTCATGGTTGTTTTCTATGTATATAAGTATGTATTTATCTATACAAGTATGTATATCGTCGCCTAGTACCCATAGTACAAGCTTTGCTTAGTTTGGGGCTAGGTTTGATCTGTGTAAGATGTCCCCTAATATTTATTTATTTATTTATAAAATGCCGGTATGTTTATCGTCTATTTTTCTATCAATACATAGCTGTACCTCCATCTTACTGTAAGTTACTCGTAACAGTCGTAACCAACCAATTTGTAGATAAAATACGAAGAAAATATTCTTTTTACTCTCTACTTTTCTAGGCCGCGCGTCTCGAGTCTAGTATTATTCCAACAGCTTCCGAAATACTCGTCTGACGCAACCAGAAACAGAAACGAACTTTAAAAATGGATCTCATTGTATACCTATCACTCGCAGTGCATTTTACACACACCAATATAATTATAAGCACGAGCGTGGTGAAATGTGAGCTATATTAAATCGATATCTCATTTTAAAGTTTCTATGCCACTGAGATTGGTTGCATTGGAGCGACTACGTAGAGTTCTTTAAGCAAAATCATGTACCATGCAGAAGTCTGTACCTATTTGATATAGGTACATATGCTTCTATAAATACAATCTTCCATACCTACCTAATGGTAATACTGTTACTAGACTATAATACCAATCGTGACGTTGTCGTAAAATTTCTCAGTTGTATGCAGCAATATAAGCTCACTTAACAGTTTGTTCTGCGGATAGAATCTATAGTTCAGTAGGTACTTATAATGGAGTAGGGGTTTGCCACAACTCGCCTACGCTAGGCCAGCGATGGGAACGAACCCTCTGTCGTCGAAGGCTTACCAAGGAAGCCGGCTAAAACATTTCAAATTCCTGTGTTGTTCTGTTGTCTAGTGCAATGCGAAAAACGCAAGTGCTCGGAATAACATCGGGGCAGATGTTGCCAGTTGGTTTTCGAATATAAGTTGAGAATACGAATTGTTCAAATAGGTAAATTTTGGAACCTACTCATATAAATTAGGTATCACTGCTTAGACAAAGGTACCTTACCGGTAGGAAAGCTCTCGCTTCAAACACAGCGCCCAAAAATCCTTTTATTCAGCCCAATTAATTTTAACATTTTAATCATTTTTCCATGCAAGACTTTTGCGCGTTGATTTTGAATGATTTTCGAACGAGCGGAGAAATAGTATTTGCACTATTCTTTAGAGTTGTGCCCTTACAAGGCCTTGTAAGTTTTGACGCTGGCCCACAATTAAAGTACCTAACTACATAATTATGTATTTAATCGACCTTGTTAGTAAAACGATGCGTTGAAAATTTGATCCGAGCTCCTGATCAATTCAGTTAAATACCTACCTATTTTTGGAACATAAAACCAGTGAATATGTTTGTGCCATTAATAATTTTACGAGATGGCCTATACGGTCAGCAAATAATCTTTGGGGGTTTTATTACTATTGATATACTTAACGAGTTGCTATGAAAATCTCACTTCGCAAACATCATAAATTCCTAACATAAAAGTGGAGTTTCCATAGCAGGCCAGGAACAGAATTCCATGACCAATAGCATCCCGGGTGAATCCTCGTAAAGTGATTAAGAGCGATGAGTAATGAGCCCTTGTGGACGTCAACTGCCGCTCTGTTGGTGGGTTAAGGAACGGCAGCCACCCAAACACGTAAAAAAAGTAAATAAATTTAGTCATCGCCTCTCGATTGTAACTTTGTCAGAAGATTGTTGAGATGTCACTATGAATTTAAAAAATCGTCGGCCGGTTGTATCGCGGTGGAAAGACTGTCAGCTGGTCGCATGAACATGTTAAAACGACCAGCCTTAGGTACATTTTTATCATCATTAAAGTAAGTAAAATTTCAACCGGGAGGCGATGAGGGACGATATATGCTCCTGGCTCGCAGTCCATAAGACCTTAAGTTATATAATGGCGGTTTATGATATTTAGTCTGGGTCTATGTAAATTACCTACACAATTAGTGCTTTTACATTTATAAAGAACTGGCTTCTGTCCTCGAAAATTCCGAGACATTCGCGGATTTTTCAAGGAAACGTAGTATTAGGTGCATCAATATACTTGTAGGTATGTCTGGTTTATGATTTTTATTTAAGAAAACTGGTAATGTATCTTGCACAATCATGTTGATATATTAACATAATACCTAAGTAATATAGATTCCAATGCGAGACATTGGTTATTATAGATACTCAGATTGAATTCTATTAACCAGCATGTTTTATAAGTTGTACACTCAGCAAAAAATTTAACCCTTGGCCACTGGAACTAGGTCAAAGTGAAAGTATAAATCGAATTGTAAGAAACCTTCTGTTTTACGTCAGGGTTTAATATCGGTGAGTTTACAATAAATATATTATGTTCTGTCGACATAAAAATTAGTGTCCGACCGAAACATGTTTTTTTGCCGAAACCGAAACCGAAACCGAATGTTCGGCTTTGGCTCTAGTTTCGGCCGAAACCGAAACCGAAACCGAACCTTTTGTAGACTTGTTAAAATCGTTGAAAAAATTTCATAAAACCGCTTTTACACACATATTATGGGGCTGTCAACACCCAATGCCCTTGAAATTGATGTTACTTAAGCAGTTTTTTAAGAAAATTACTAGAGTTAGACCAAGATAATTCTGCAACGATTTTGATAACACACGCAGTGCAAGTGTTATTTTAAACGCCATAACTTCTATGAAATTATGACGTTTAAATAACATTTGCACTAGTTGCACTGCGTATGCTATCAAAATAATTGCAGAATTTTCTTGGTCTAACTCTATTCATTCACCAGTCAAGCCAACATGATTGTAGATACAGGTTGAAACAAAAACGCGAGCGCAGCGAGCGCAAATTTTTTGTTGACAATATCGCAAGGCCGGGTACCGATCTTCACCTGGGCCTAAACGTCCGAAGTGCCCCAGTGAGGCGAACTTTCATGCGAAGTCAAAGCCGTGCTTCAGGCTTCAGGATAAGTAGTTGAGCACAGACTCCAAGCAATGTCCATTGTATTAAAAAGCGAGATATTTCCTTGAGCGCTGGTGCGACTTTCAATCCGAAGGTCGCAAGGTACAAACCCCGGCCACGTACTCTTGACGTACTCGTACCAATGAGTTTTTCGGAACTTTTATACTAAATATAATTTTGATATTTACCTACTATTTGCATTTCGGTGAAGGAAAAACATCGTGAGGAAGCCGGACTAGTCCCGATAAGGCCTAGTTTACTCTCTGGGTTCGAAGATCAGTCTGATGGCGGTCGCTTTCTTAAAAACTAGTGCCTACGACAATTCTTGGGATTAGTTGTTAATTGGACCCCAGGCTCCCATGAGCAGTGCCAAAAATTCCGGGACTACGCGAGGAAGATGATGAGTTTTCTTATTATTCCTTTGCCCAGGCCCAGTAACATGCGACAGTGCTAATCTCATTTACTCCGATACAATTAGACAGTGTGCGCGTTATAGGTATTAACAGCCTCTTAAGTCTGCGTCAACCGTCTAGTGGCGCCCTCATTAGTGGAATTGTGTTATATAATAAACCAATTAATTTCTGTACCTATACATGAATCAGTATATGTAGGTACATCTTAATAAATATTGTTGTCCTACTTATTCCCCAACTTTTGGTCTTTGTCACATAGTTTAGTTTCATAGTACGAAGTACCATTTCGTAAGTTTCGGCCCGGCCGAAAGGTTCGGCCGTTTTTTGGCCGAAACCGAAACTACAGCCGAAACATGATTTTTTGGCCGAAACTGGCCGAAACCGAAACCGAAACCGAACCTTCGGTCGGACACTAATAAAAATACCAAGTACCTAGTCTAGACTGCCCTCCTAAGCCGAATAGCGCTATCTCAAAAACAAATGATTTTTCACCTCAGCACAAGGGTACTTTGCTTCTTAAAAACTGTGAGCAAAATGCGATTTTGCTCACTGAGTGAGACAAAATGACATTCAAGTGACCTTATAGTCAAATGTCATTTCAACATGCGGGGTCTAATAACAGTTCGAAATACTTGGGTTCTATTATCCCTGTCCCTTTCACACTGTTAGCAAAAAGAAACTGTATATTGATGGTTTATAATAGACCCCCGAAAACGTCAGAACGGCTCGTTCCAAACCACGTACGAGTATGAATTCTTAATAATTAATTAATAAAAATAAAGTTTAAGATTTGATAAAACTGATAAAAACACTATATTTTAGGTATTTTATTGTACAATTAAAATAATTAACTCAAAAATACACAGATTATCACGCAAAATTAATTATTCTATTTTTGAGACTTTCTACTATAGTTGACAAATAGTACGTATCCGCAATTCGGACCGTATGTAACGAAACTTTTTTACAAAAAAAAATTATCGATTGCAGTGTCAGTTGATGTTCGTTATTTCTATATTATTTTACAGAAATTTATTATTACGTTTTGTTTCTGTGCTCGATTGCGGTAATTAAACTTAATTGTTAGTACATCGTAAAAAAACATGAATGCTAAGGTATTAAGTGACGAAGAAGGATTACATTTTTCAAGTTGTCTAATAGATATGTTCTCACTGCTCCGGTGAAAAATTTTGTGTACTACACGAGATCAAAGTTATTTACATCTCGTGCGCTTTTCAGTCCCTTACTACGCTCAAGATTCTAAATTAGATTCACTCGCTACGCTTGTGAATCTATTATAGAATCTTTCACTTGCACGGGACTCAAAATAAGCACTCGAAGAAATATCGAACTTTGATCTCTTGTTGTACAAATAACTATTGAAAATGGAATTCTCAGTAATAGAAACTAAAGTATAAGTTAGCAATGAAATTTCTTTTGAGATAGCGCTCTTTGGCTTAGCAGGGCAGTATACTAGTCTATAGAAACCCAATTACTCGATTTTTAACAACATTATTTTCAAAAGAAAATCCTATTTTTAGGCAATAGAGTTGATATCCCAATAAACATTTTATGGGTAATATTTATAGACATTTCTTGAAAATACTTGGTCAGTGGTTATTATTTTTTGTATGATAAGAGGACACATATTACTTACCTTATTCTTTGTTTGAGTAGGCACCTACATATCTTTCACTAGAAATAGAAAAAGTTGAGAAAAGGTACTTCATGGAATAAAACCCTGGTGGTCTTCACATTGAATATAGATCGGCAGTAGATATGAGCGCCGCGCCGCCGCCGCCGACAAAATTTTCGCGCCGCCGCCGACGATGCGCTATCGGCGTGGCATCGGCGTGACCTTGTTAGATACTACTACTTGCAAAATCAAAAAATATATAAGTTATTGAGTTTAGATCTTTAACGGCGCCACTCCGAATAGTTTATAGACATTCAAAAGGCATTTTAGGTCCATATAATTCAAAAATATCGATGAGAAATGCAAACTTTTCTTGCTGGTAGCCGCGCTAGCGCTACTAGTCTTAGGGTAACGACACTAATATCAATAGATATGGGACTTTGTTTAAACTGAATACGATGGTCAGTTGTTGATGGATTCGGGAACTTATAGATTTAATTAATTGTAACATTTCAAATAATTTAATTTTTTTTAAATTGTAATATGTATAAGAATAAGAAACATCTTCAATGTTGTGAGTCCGTCTTTTGTAATTTTTTTGATGTGCAATAAAGTTTAAAATAAATAATTAAATAAATGTTCATTATGGCGCTCAGCGGCGGCCTTTGGGAGTGGCGAAAGGAGCAATCGCCCGAGGCTTGCAAAATAAACCGAGCAATTTTTCTTAATATTTTTGATCTGGAATTAAGCATGGTTTAACGTTTTTAAAAGGTCTAAAAAGGAGTTAAATTTTTGCTTCGCCTTTTAAAACCCTTGGTAATTGGTTCTTGTCCGATCTTAGCTCCACTCCACCTCGGCCTTTGGCCTCGCACGAATGCGCCCGCACTAAAGCTCCATTTCTTCAATATGGCCTCGGACTTTATCGGCCTTTGGCCTCGCTTACGCTGGACCCCTAGTTCAATTCCAAGCTCTGGGGCCTATTTCTCGTACGTTACAAGTCTTGTAATACAAGTGTGTATCTATGGTAACGCTTGTATTTCAATATTTTTTACAAGTTTCCGTTTCACGTAAATGTATAATTGTTACAAGAGCGGGGATAAAAGAGTTTTCACAAGTGTTGTTGTTTCACAAGTTGACAAACACTAGTAGATATTATATACTAAAATAGTAATTTCGTTTCTCAAAAGCTGTACTTTATACTTGTAGCTTGTGACTTATCACGAAATAATGAGGAGTCTCTATAAACTGCTAATATGCGTTTTTGGTAAAAATCGATTAATAAATAAATGAAAATATTGCATTTTTAAGATCTCAAACGTGTAAGTTTTGAATGCACTTCGTTAAAATCAGGAATATTATTTAAATTTAGCTTTTATTCTCCAAAAAAAAAAACAGTAAACTCATTCCTATGAAATTATTATAATTGGGAAAGAACCAGTAAATGACCAATAACATAATAATTTTGTAACGAATTCACCCGTATTATAAAAAAAAACTGACCCACCCTGAAGCTTGTAAACATTCATAGAGTGACTGACGAAACTGAGTTTGATTTTACACTTGTAATTGATAATTTTGAGAAACGCTTTTCATTACTACTTGTATTATTATACGCTTGTATATTCCGAAAACACAAGTCAGCCATTTTATTTTCCTCTTATTAAGATTATGATGCATAACACTGACATTGACATTAAGATAACATTTATAATGGCCATTGCATTTCCTTTTTGCATAGTAAACAAACCTATTTTCTAACTTTAGACAGCCGCCTTGTAGCACTTGTAGTAATCATTCCTACGAGAAACAGAATTAAAACACACTTGTACAATGAAATTTTAAATGTAAGCTTGTAGACTTGTGAACTTGTAACGTACGAGAAATAGGCCCCAGGTCTCTTGCAGCTTGGCCTTCGGCCTCACACAGAAGCGCGCCTCAATTCTAAGCTTTATGCCTGCAGCTGATGCAGCTCAACCTCTGGCCTCGCATGGGGAGGTGTCGGAATCAGGTCTTCCGAGCTAGGTGGTGCTCGGCTTTGTCCACGCTTTTAGACATAAATCGGTTTTGTTGGATCGATATTGGTTAATGACGGAGCTCGATTTTCCTCACTCCGGCTCTTTGGACTGTCGAAGTTTCCCTGATACAGTCTATCCTTATTTTTTACTTAGCACAAAGGATAAGGGCCTCGCAAAGATCTTTTGGCCGGAGCATCGCCAAGATTAAGACCGCCTCTGATACCGTTTATCTACAGTTTATGCGATATAAAATTTTTTTTCGTACGGTCAGCCAAGAAAGTGTTAAACCACTTTCTAGGCTGACTGTACCATTATTTAATAAATTTTCCTTGAAATTAAAAAATGCACCCGTTTTATAACGTTCTTATGGCAAAAACGTGTTTTTTCGGTAAATTTTGGTTTAAATTTTTTTTTCATTAAACAAAAGTCTTTCAAGGCCACGCCGCCGATACGCCGCCGCCGCCGATCGATTTTGACCGGCGCGCCGCCGCCGGCTAAATGCCTATCGGCGCTCATATCTAATCGGCAGTCGGCACGCCACTCTAGTCTGCGAGCAGGACGTCGCTACATACATGCATAGCGCTCTCTTGTTTACACACCGGAGCGACACGGGGATCCGCATCAGTGTGATATTCCACGTTAGATGTAAAAGTTTGTAAGGCTTCAAACTCACGTCGTTAATCTATTCAAAAGGAATACCGCAAATAAATTTTATTGATTTCTTTAGGAGTATAATTTAAGTTTCATAGCTTACCTATTAATAAAAACTTCAATTTAAGGAATTTGCTTTTTAACAATGATCACATGCAGCTATATTTAAAAAAGATTAACAAGAAATAAGGTAACTCCACGTTAATATAATCTTAAAGTTTTATCATATAAAAATGACAAAACAAAAACTTCCGAACACATAAAAAACTACTTGTTACTTTCATATTACAAATTCTGTATAATGTTTTCAGATATACATTTAATGTACGTACATCAATCGTACAGACTTGCTAGCAAAAGTTGCGTTCTCGCGCGCGAACTTGTATGTACATCTAGCGCGACATCAAGTATATCGCGCGCGAGAACGCAACTCATGCTAGCCAGTCAGGAAAAGTTATCACCTCACTTCCCCACCTTAAACATTCCTTTCAGTCGTCTGTCTTTTAGTCTGAATTTAATTTATAGGTAAGTACTAGGTATATTTTAGTTTCAGAATAAAGCAAAGAATGTAAAATACTTAACATCATGACGTATCTTTAGCAAATATAGACAAGTATTGTAGTAAATTGTTTTAATTAAATACCTTATACGTCTATTTTTCTTTTTCGTCAGTTATAAGATTTGGTTCCGGGTCTATATTATCTTTGCCTAAGGTTGATTTTTCTTCCGCGTCCATAACTTCTGGATTATTTTCTATGACCGCATCTGGTTTTACTTCAGCTTCCATTTCTTCAGTATCTTTGGATCCATTCTCAGTTTTAGGACTATGTAACGGATTTTCTTTGGGATCAGTCTGAAAAGGAGATAAGTAAGCAAAACAATAAAAAACTCCACTGTTCGTCTGTCACCAGGCTGTATCTCATGAACCGTGATAGATGTAAATCTGTTGCCGCTATAACAAACACTAAAAACAACGGAACACAACAACAACAAGAAATACTAAAAAATACGGAACCCTCGGTGGGCGAGTCCGACTCGCACTTGTCCAGTTTTTTTTACAAAAAATCACGGTTTTTCAGTTTAACAAATAGCATAGGTTAAAGTCTTGCCACATGCGGAATAAACTGCCCATCTCTTTTGCACTGGATTAAATTATAACATCATGACATGCTGTCACTTATAATGTCGACAACAAAAGTAGTGTTAAAAATGTGTGCACGATTTTAATGTGCGATACTAACAATTTTCTATTTTACCTTTAAAATATAAAAATCTTAAGATAGTACGTATGAGTAACTGTAGCAGCAACTATTGCTGCTGTTTATGCTACCATAGTATTTAACGCATTTTTTTTTGTATTACTGGCTGTAAGTCAAAAATAAGTTTCCATACCTCTGTGCTGCCACTGGTATCCATCGTGCAGCTAGACCTCCTGCCTCGGTTCTTCCTCTTGTCCATTTTGGCCTCAAATGCTTGTATAAACTGAGCTTGGTCTACGTAACCCGCCGGTTTTGCGCTCAGGAACTGTGGGTGTACAGTTATATCTAACAGAAAAAAAATGACATTATAATATTGACATTAAACATATTTGATTTAAATATTGGATTGGATCAGACAAGTCGCTGTTACCACACATTAGGTGTTGCTGTAATAATTTAGTTCCGGAGCGCAACCACTTATTTCAGTTGCATGAGGCACCCCTACCCCTACTCATCAATACTACTAGGTAATGCTACTACTAAAGCAAAAGTGACCGAGTCCTCCAGTGGAGGAGGCCGAAAAATAGCGAAAGCGAAGGTCGCCGTTTCATTTTGGCCAAATTTTTTTTCGTCTGGGGCCGATGTTCTCGTCTACATGTCGCATTTTTCAATTATTTTTTGTCGATTTAGTTTTTAGACAGTTTAGAAAATGGTTCGTGAATGGGTTGTGAAATCTACAGCTCACAGAGCCACTCCTAAATACATGTAAATAAATTAATTTGTGTGTTATCCGTAGATAAGTATTAGACGAGGCACCAACAAATAGCTAATAATAATTTATAGGTACCCACCAGATCCCAGCACCTCTGGCACCATGTAAGGGAACAGCCACCCCACTAGAGGCGTCTCGCCGGAGACGTAATGCGCCTTCTTGTGGTAGAACAGCAAGCCGTCGAGTGCGGGGTTGTTGTCTTCGAATGGGGGATACGTCATCATGAAACTGGAAACCGAGTGTGATGTGTAATAGTACATTACGATACAAGTGCGAAAAGTAGGAAATTGGCAACAAGTGGCGATAAATTGAAACACAGTTTTAAATCGACATGAGTTGCGAATTACCTTTTCACACGTGTATTGTACAAAGTTTTACAGTACATATGGCCCTTTAAATTTTTGACATAGGCACGCATTGTAATTAATCCCGCACTAGAGCGGTTTAGTAGCACCATATGTACTGTAAACAGATTTACCTAAACATTTATCCAACCTATAGTTCGTTTTTTTTAGCATTAGAAATAAGGTAAACAATCTTGATGTGTCTTTTAATTGAAAAACACATTTTAAAAATAAGTTACGACAAATATGTAACAATTATGAATCTAATACGCTCTTTTATATTCTTCTGCTTTCATAAGTAATAGTTATTGATTTTTATAAAGCGTTTTTCAATTAACACTTTCGCAACCGGGCAAAAAACGGCGCACTACCCCAGAAACCGGTCGTCTATATCTGCGTACAAAACAACCCGCTGGGCGGGTTGTCCGGCATCTGAGTAAAGTTTACGAGTGCCCGAGAGTCGGGTACGCGGTGTCGAATGTGTTAAAAGACATGTCAAGATCGCTTACCTTCTTACAAGTTCTTTCTAATGCTAAAAAAACGAACTATAGGGCCACTTGCTCCATCCCACTAACCCGGAGTTAACCCGTTAACCCACTGTCAAATTGTACTGGTAACCATGGTAACTCCAGGTTTAACCGGTTAACCCCGGGTTAGTGAATGGTGCAAGTGGCTCCTAGCTTGTGACACTGCATTTGGTTATGGATGTTGCATATTTATAAAGCTTTAAGCGTATTTAAAACCTTTTGAGAGTATGTCTGCTTCCCTAATTAATTTTTTTGGTACCTTTAATATATGAAACATCCTAGGTTCTTTATACTGATATGTGACATTCTAGAACATACAAATTACATTTCATTTCATGTTAGCTAGTTTGTTAGTGCACGACACCTTGCACTTTGTGACTATGCGCTGAAACTTGGCACAGTTGATTCTTAGCTGGTCATGAGCAGATACAGACCGGGAGACCTCGAGAGCCACGTCTCATTTAGTGGGGGGGAGGGGGGAAGTTCGACGCCGCCGCGCTTCACTTGGAGCAACATTTCTCTAAAACTGTACCTATTAGGGCATGTGATATATCATTTTCGGATAAATTAAGGATACTTTCTAACAAAAAAAAAACATAAAGTAGAAAAGACAAAAAAACGTATCTTGGATTTTTTCATAATTACCAATTTTTTTTTAAAGTGTAGTAGGAATCTGAAAACAAAAAATATAGTTGTAAAGCTACACTTATTACGTTTCAGTTTAAAGAAATCTTTATTCTCAAAAGAATTACATTAAATTCGCTTACATGAGAAATATACATATCTAGTTAGTTTTAGCGTGCAGTATTTAACGATAAGGTTATTAGTAACTTAATCTAAACATTAACAATAATATAATATCGTCTAAATATGTGGGTAATTTTTAGTTGCTAAGCAGGACAGTGTGCATTGAGTTGTTCTGGCCGGTCGTAGATAACACGTCTACGAGGGCATTGATGTGTGATCGGATGGATGCGGCATATCGCGCGTAGGACAAAAACTTTGAACTCAAAAGTAACGCTAGACTAAAAATATATGGGGCTAAATGGACTATATTAAGGAAATATTATTTTGGACAAATTGTTTACACTTTTTCTTAAATACGTTTAGATGTTTTAAGTTTCTTATTTCTACAGGTAGCTGGTTATACAGTTGAGCACCCTCTTGAGTCACATTTCGTCGCCCAATTGTGGTTCTTGATGAGGTAGTAATTAAGTTTTCAGCGTTTCTATTACGATAATTATGTAGGGTTTTCTTTTTTGTAAACGTTAGTTTTGAGTGTATGTCTTTGTGTAGTATTTTTCTAACAAGTAAGCAAATATTAAAAGTGTACAGTTGTCTAACGGACATAAGTTTAGTCTCGTTATACACTTTTACAGTTGGTGCCAAGTGATCGTAATGGAAAAGTTTTTTAACTAGTTTGTTTTGGGTACGCTGTAGTTCTTTTAGATTAGTTTTAGAAGCGCTGCCCCACATTTCTATTAGATATTGTAAATGAGGTTTAGCCAGTGCGTTATATATCATATAGGACACTCTACGGGGAAAACACCGAACAGTCGTGCGTAAGGAACGTACGTTTAAGAAAATATATAGTTTATTATACAAAACTGTTGTTACATGGGAGATAAAAAATAATATTAAGCGTGGGCCAGAGTGATCTCAATACAAAATATTATTAATGTGGGAAAGTTACTTATAATTTGTTCTACAATCGTTTATTTTTTTAGTTTTTCGTAAACAACTCGTAAACGGTAGCCCACAGCAAAAAAATATCTTTTACGTAAATAATCTGTTTCAGATTTCTTATAAAATAAGTACTACTTTTTTTCGCTAAGATCAATATTAAAAAAAATATTGAAGGGAGAAAATAAATACTAAGGTCCCCTTTTTTAGTCATTCGTAAATAACTCGTAAAGGATGGCCAATAGCAAAAAATATTTTAACACATGAATAGTTAGCATAAAATTTCCTACAAAAACGGTTATTCCAACTTTTTCGCTAGGATCAATATTTAAAAAGGGGACCTTAGAATTTATTTTCTCTCTTTAATATCGTTTTTAATATTGATCCTAGCGAAAAAGTTTGAATGACCTTTTTTGTAGGAAATTTTATGTAAATTATTCATGTACTAAAAAATTTTTTGCTATTGGCCATCGTTTACGAGTTATTTACGAATGACTAAAAAAGGGGACCTAAGTATTTATTTTCTCCCTTCAATATTTTTTTTAATATTGATGGTAGCGAAAAACAGTAGTACTTATTTTATAAGAAATCTGAAACAGATTATTTACGTAAAAGATAATTTTTTGCTGTGGGCTACTGTTTACGAGTTATTTACGAAAAACAAGAAAAATAAACGATTGTAGAACAAATTATAAGTAACTTTCCCACATTCATAATATTTTGTATTGAGATCACTCTGACCCACGCTTAATATTATTTTTTATTTCCCATTTATCAACAGTTTTGTATATTAAACTATATATTTTCTTAAACGTAATAAGTGTAGCTTTACGACTGTATTTTTTGTTTTCAGATTCCTGCTGAACTTTAAAAAAAAAATGGTAATTATGAAAAAATCAAAAATACGTTTTTTAGTCTTTTCTACTTAATGTTTTTTTTTTTTTGTTAGAAAGTGCATTGTTTTTGTTCCAAAACTAGATTACTCATCCTTAATTTATCCAAAAATGATATATTACATGCCCTAATAGGTATAGTTTTAGAGAAATGTTGCTCCAAGTGAAGCGCGGCAGCGTCGAACTTCCCCCCCTCCCCACTAAATGAGAGGTGGCTCTTGCCGGCTCAAGACCAGCTAAGAATCAACTGTGCCAAGTTTCAGCACATAGTCTCAAAGTGCAAGGTCCCCATACAACGGTGTGCAGTAACAAACCAGCTATGTATAGTAACACGACAAACAACATGAATAAGTCCTGGAATAAGTTTCACAAAACACTAAATTATTGCAACATGACATGAGCTTTTGAGTATTTAAAATAACTAATTTAACATACTTATTAAATGATTCTGGAGTACAGGGCACCATCGGAAGTAGTTGGAAGACTATTTGATTCTTCTTGCTTACAGTGGTCAGCTGGGGCAGTTCCATTAGCTGTGATTTGATCCAGTACTGTCTGAACTCCAACTGAAAGTTTATAAAATGTGTTTGAGGTACATATATTACTTTATACCGACACAATAACTACTGGGGCACAGTAAGACAGTTATAAATATAATTTTTTTCTTTGAATGAGGTCTATTGGCGGTGCCATTCCATGCCGATAAACTTTGACTACACTGGTGTTCAGCCAAGAGTGTTGCTGGTAGCACCAAACTTCACAGATTAAATAAAACATATGTGAGGTGGCCGTGCACCAAATTTAACTGACAACATATTCTGTGTGTCTACAACTACATCATATCATCTGTCCATTGAAACCAACGAAACCATTGTGTATACATCGGAGTTTTGGGTCACCTTTGTGCAATTGTGTCCTGTTATCTCTTTTTTTTACTGCCTCATTCATTATTTTGACTCAAGTGTGTAAACTGCGTCAATTTTTAGAAGATCTTCAATATTTTCTGTAATATACATAAAGTAATTCATGTATACCTCTCCATCTGTCATGGGCTGATTGTTCCAGGCCAAGATATCTAGTATGTACATTATCTTCTTTTTCTCAGCATAGAAGCAGTCCAACACACAGCAGCGACTTTTCGAGTATTCACTGCCATTGCCACCGGGGAGAGCAGATCGGAACTCCATCTTGAAATGTCCGTATTTAGTGTAGGCTCTAGTTTTTCCCTGTAAAATATATGTAAGGTTCATGTAATGATGATTTCAGTATTATCAACATTTTCTAAGAGCTAAATTTGAAATTTACAATATTTACATTTATATTTTAGATCATTTGTATGTACTGTTTACCTTCAAACAAATAATTGGATGGATGTGTTTCCCAAATTGACCCATTTCCTGCACAGATCGCTGCTACTGCAATCACCGAAGTTCATACATTGCGGGCATCTTTCCCTTTTACTGCAATTCAGGCATAATTAAAATGACAGAGAAAGATGCCCGCAATTTGCGAACTTCGGTGTATGCGGTACACTCTCAGGTTTTAAGTGCATGTTGGTAGTTCAACACCTGGCTGTTTGGTTAATGCAGTTAAGGACCTAAGTTCTTGTATAGGTAAGTGTACATTGCAAAAACAAACTACCCATGGTACCAGCACTGGAAACAGAACAAACTACCAATAGCAGCAATAATTGATATTGTGTTCTTACCTGATTTGCCACAATAAGCATCCGGACACCTTTAGGGCACGGCACCACCATCCAGTTCTCACTGAAGTCAGCCGGTTTCTCTATTATCCATTCCGACAACATGAGAACATTGCTATAGGTTGCAGAGGTCCTGTTGAAGCCCGCTACATATATGCTAGGCCGGTAATGTACCTTTGAAACAATGTTGGATAAGTTTGTTTTTGCACATATTTTTTACTTTTGTTCATCTGTTTTGTGTATACTCATTTATATTGCTGTCATGCTGGCACAGTGACATTATCGGTGAGACAGCAATATACATACACAATATATATACATGTGCAATAGAGATAGCAACAGGTGGGTCAATATACGAAAATCCTTGTGGAAAGCATCTTTATTTATAAAAGCTGTTCAAGCCTCAATTAGAGATTAATTGTTTGTCTTAATCTGTTATTTTGCCTTATATGGAATAAAACATAAATTAACTAATAGAGGCTTGTAAAGTTATTTGAATAAGGGCCACTTGCACCATCCCACTAACCTGAGGTTAAGCGGTTAAACCGTTAACTTAATGTCAAATTGTACTGGTAACCATGGTAACTCCAGGTTTAACTGGTTAACCCGGGGTTATTAGAATAGTGTAAGTGGTGCTAAGGGGGTTAAAATTTATTACCCTGTTATAAGGCTTGAAAATATTTCTCTCTTCTACCACTTTTACAAGTTCCAGTATACCTCGAAATGCATCAATCTTGTCATTGCGATTACTGAAATAAATATTAAGTTTACTAGACAGGTACAAAGTGCTAAAATATTTTATGTGTTTTATGTGTACATATTATAATTATGATTTTTATTTTATTTTAGGTATATTAAGTAAAGTAACTTTTGAAGATACTTTTCAATAATGCATCCATTAAGTTCATAATTTATTATAAGAAATTAGGTTATAAAAAATGGCAAAACCTGAAAAAAATTATAAATAACAGTCAAAGTTATTTACGTTTTTTGTTGTTCTAGTAATTCTTTACGCCTCTCTTCTTGATTTCCCAATCTGCCCCAATTTTTGTATAGAGCCTGGTAATCGTTAGTTCCTTCTTCTGTAGTTTCCGGAGTTATAATTGTGGATTCCAATTTTTCTAAAACTTCGTCCATGTTGTGTTTGGTAAAGGAATAAAATGTATGAGCTTGGACGTTCAAACCTGTTAAATTATAAAATGGAAAGGATTGAGTAATGGACCGGTAATTTTAGAGATGATATTCTTTTTTTATTTCACTTTTTTATTCCAATATGCCTATTGATATTCCCGGTCTGTCTACTGTATAAAAACGAAAGCGTGACATTGACAGTGACAGTACTCTAAAATGTTGCAAGAGCTAAAAAAGACGTAATACATTTTCTTTGTTTTCGATAGGATCATCAAAAAATCAATACTTTATGTTTTATAGACCTCTACTAATCCTTTAATTATAATATGATATTGGATTATTAAAATTTTCTATAATATGATTTAACTTTGAAACCTTCAACTTATCGGCCATCACTTGATAGTGTTGTCTAATTATTAATGATTACCCCTACAATAGGGAAAATTCAGAGCAAGGTGGAATAATAAATCATCAAATAAGCAGCAGTAAGTGTAAAAATATAGTTATTCTTTAATTACTACAGTTCTCATTATCATCAGCAAGGTTGAGATTTGTAGTAGTGTGTATAGTTGAAATTTTTTGAGGTGTATTTTTCGGCTTAACCCATAAAGAAGGAAAAGTCCATTTAAACTAGAGATGAAACGGATAGTTGTTTGGCCGGATACCGGATGTTCGGCCTGACCATCGGCCGAATATTCGGTATCCAGCCGGCGGAACTATACCTACTTTTCGGTTTTTCAGGTGCGCATTGTGCAGGTTATGACCTTTTTAGGGTTCCGTAGCCAAATAGCAAAAAACGGAACGCTTATGGATTCGTCATGTTTGTCTGTCTGTCTGTCCGTCCGTATGTCACATCCACTTTTTTCCGAAACTATAAGAACTATACTGTTGAAACTTGGTAAGTAGATGTATTCTGTGAACCGCATTTAGATTTTTACTCAAAAATAGAAAAATAAAAACAATAAATTTTGGGGGTTCCCCATACTTAAAACTGAAACTCAAAATTTTTTTTTTCATTAAACCCAAACGTGTGGGGTATCTATGGATAGGTCTTCAAAAATGATATTGAGGTTTCTAATATCATTTTTTTCTAAACTGAATAGTTTGCGCGAGAGACACATCCAAAGTGGTAAAATGTGTGTCCTCCCCCTGTAACTTCTAAAATAAGAGAATGATAAAACTAAAAAAAATATATGATGTACATTACCATGCAAACTTCCACCGAAAATTGGTTTGAACGAGATCTAGTAAGTAGTTTTTTTTTAATAGGTTATAACTCATAAATCGTAAACCGCAATTTTATTATGTTACTTGCTGCTACGGAACCCTTCATGGGCGAGTCCGACTCTCACTTGGCCGCTTTTCTTGTTCGCGCGGATTCATTTCTAGGTACAAAATGGTGCGCGTGCAAGTGAGTGGAATGTTTAAATTATTTTAAAATAATAAACGATTACGATTATGACCGTGACAGTTTCTTAAATCCAATTTGTTTACTCCGAAATCAAGCAAAGTTACTATCTGGTATCCGGTCGGATAGTAGGCGGTTGGTTGAAGCGCTGGTGGCCTAGCGGTAAGAGCGTGCGACTTGCAATCTGGAGGTCGCGGGCTCAAACCCCGGCTCGTTCCAATGAGTTTTTGGGAACTTGTGTACGAAATATCATTTGATATTTACCAGTCGCTTTTCGCTGAAGGAAAACATCGTGAGGAAACCGGACTAATCCCAAATAAGGCCTAGTTTACCCTCTGGGTTGGAAGGTCAGATGGCAGTCTCTTTCGTAAAAACTAGTGCCTACGTCAAATCATGGGATTAGTTGTCAAGCGGGCCCCAGGGTCCCATGAGCCGTGGCAAAAATGCCGGGATAACGCTAGGAAGAAGGAAGAATGATTCGGCCGGATAGTAGGTCACTATCCGGTATCCAGCCGGATTTTAAAATAATGCCCGGATAGGCCGGATACCGGATAGTAACTTTGGCTTAAGCCGCAATTTTGTAGCTCCACTCGTATTTTGTACTCTAACGTTTTATCTCCGAAGTCGTTACATGAATTTGAACCATAGAAATAGGATTAGGAAAGTAAATTTGCATTTTGAAACGGGCTCATTCTTTTCACTAGTGGATGATTTGGCAGCTATCCGCACTGCATTAAAGAAACAATGCCCTTTGTTTACCAGATTAAGGTTCAAGCCTAAGGCGAAAAAATCACCTCATCAAACTTTAGTAGTTTAATAGTATTGTATAATGCCAAGGAATGGTGTTATTTTAGCTTCCATTAGTATGACATAAGATAAGAAAAAGCGACATCAGAAGAATGATGGTCCCTATGTAAAGAAACCATAAAAAGTCAGAACGTTTTTCTTGGGCTAAAACCATCTGAATAGCTTTGATCCCAACCTTTTAATATTAAGGCTTTTTGAAAAATGGATAATTCTCATTTTCTTAGCAATTCGAGAAGAAATATTTTCGCAAAAATAAATAATGAATACTTTTTTTGGGATACAAATGTACTTTTTATACCTAAATGTTTTATTGTTAGCAATGTCGATTTGACAGTTGCTATATCCCACTGGCATCATTTTTAGCAATAGTCCTGACGGTCTACTGTTAAGGAAATTAGAATCCACCGTTTGGCGTTTTCCGATAAACTCTAAAATTAAAAGGAAATTGAAAAAAGGCCATCTACAAATAACCTATTGAACAATATTAACTATACTCAAGCACACCCGCCTTGTCAGTAGAAAAAACAAGCGAAATTCAAATCTTCTATGGGCAGTCAACACCTCGCGCCTACATTTTTTTTAATTTGCCGCCTTTTTCTACTGACAAGCTGGGTGTGCCAGAGTATACAACCTACCTGTTGTATTTCATTCTACACCGTGTTTTTTTTTTTATTTCCGTTAATTTCAAAGGTGCAGTCCTGAGCTTAAATCAAGTAATTTTCTCAAAGACACCGATATTCTAATTAACTTCGTTTCGGAGATAATCAATATTTTTTTTTCCCTATAACGCCTCTACAAGCGTGTACACTTGCCTTAGGGCCGGTTTACATATTAATTAGTGTTTAGAATGAGTTCATACATTTGCTGCTAAACTTAAGTACAATCTCGGTCGATCCATGTTCGAAATGACATTTATATGTCACAGATTTCAATTGTTTGGTTGAGTTAAATGTAATGCCCATGTTACAACAACGCTATATGCTACATTTAATTACTTTTTAAACATTTTGTGTTTCTTTAGCAAAAATAAAATTTTATTTGAAAATTAACTATGCCAATTAGTTTTCTTAAACGTACTTAACCATACCCCGAAGTTAACGGAATTCAATAAAAACACGGTGTATAATATCACAAACTCGAAAGTAATGTACATTTTACGCACAGCAGCTATAAATAAGCGAGTTGTGGGGATAATTAAATATAATTAAAAAGGAAAATGTGTTACATATTATGGCAACATAAAAGCTAAGCTGCCGAGTTTCCGAGCAAACCCGAACGTTTTTCTATTGGAAACCGAAAATACCCGAACGTATGATTAGGTCACGTGGTACTTTTGGAGTCTTCGTGGCGTAGCTTGTTCAGCTGCTCGTCGAAGCGGCTGTCGGACGGTCGCCTGTCAACGAGTCTGCGTACGATGTAGCGGCCATTTTTGTTCTTAGTTCATTACAGTGCGCATATTTTAATGTATTTAGACGAATATTTAGGCAATTTTCACGATGACTATAATAGTTTTTCTAATAGATACATCAGCTTCTATGAACCAAAGAGCTTATTTGGGCGGACGCCCAACATTGCTCGATGTAGCCAAGGGCGCTGTGGAAACGTTCGTAAAGGTACGTGCAGTGTCATCGACTCGTCAACCGCCTCGTTTTGTGATTTATTTGTTTATCGCGTGATTGCTAAAACTGCATAATTTTACTTCATAGGTACGTCAACGTTCCCCTGAAAGCAGAGGTGACAGGTATATGCTTCTAACTTTCGAAGAGCCACCCGCGAACATCAAGGTTAGTATTATCGAAGTAAACACGTTTTCAAATTATTTTCTTTATCATGTGCATAAAGGGGCATAGTGACGCCGGTTTTGTAGCATCCTTAGTAGAACCACTATGATCTGCAGTCCAGTTCATGTCCATACTTTGAAGGTGCGAATTTTACTGAAATAGACAGAACGACGTAAACAGGACAAACCGCTGCCGCCACCGTTGCTGCCTCCGCGATAGCGTTCGCGACTGCGCTCTCGTCGCACAATCCTATTGGCCAATCCGGTACTCGACGAAAATGGCGATAAGAGAGGGAAATATGAATTTGTACCACGGTGTACTTCACGCATAGCAGTGAATTGAGTTATGCATTACTCGTTGTATAGAGTAATCCTTAAGTAATATTAGTATTTCTTTTACATGTCATAAAACTCATAAAATCATATTGGATTTCAATAGTGCTTGCTCAAATGATCATCTTTATATGGTCAAAGTAATAATATATTAGGTCCTATAAGTATTTTATCATATAGTATCAGGCATTGCTTTGTGGGATTCCATGGTAAATCTCTTAAATACAATAATTTTAAATCTTATACTAGCTCCTTTAATTACAATATAATTATACCTTTAATACCGCTAGATCTTGGAAGTGAAATGATATTTAACTGTTGTTTTTTGCTTTTCCAGGCTGGATGGAAGGAAAATTTAGCAACATTTATAAATGAGCTGAAAAACTTGCAATGCCTAGGACTGACAACAATGGGCGCTGCATTAAAACATGCATTTGATGTGTTGAACATAAACCGCATGCAGACAGGCATAGACACATATGGCCAGGGCCGGTGCCCCTTCTATTTGGAGCCTTCAGTCATTGTTGTTATAACTGATGGAGGGAAACTATCAAGCAATGCTGGCATTCAAGAAGAAGTTAGTATTCTTATTTTTTTGTTATTGTTTATACCATATTTTATCTATAGATGGTCAAGCAAATCTTGCCAGTAGAAAAATGGCGCGAAATTCAAATTTTCTATGAGAAGATATCCCTTCGCGCCTACATTTTTTAAATTTGCCGCCTTTTTCTACTGACAAGATCTGCTTGACCAACTATATATAGCCATTTATTTCCAATCCTTGGGTACAACAGTTATTAAATTGATATTATAATTTTTTTTGTAAACTACTAAATGTCCCGCAATTGGGTGTGCCTTTTGGTGTAGACCTCCTCCAACCTTATACCATATTAGCTATCTTCATAATAAAAGCTATAGCCTACAGCACTTACAACTCTAGAGTAGTCCAGAGGTGTCACCGTAAATTGTCTACAATTACAATCGCCCATCAAAACCAAATTTCCTATTAGTTTTTAAACAATTAGGTGCAAAAAAAAGTTAACATTACGGTAGACAATAACAGCTTGTGTGCATATAAGTATTATTTTATCACACAGGTTAATAGAGCAGTAGTACTGCTTTATGGTGGTTTAAGGGTTCAATAAAAATATTAGGCAAGGGCTCTCAATCATGGCAATGTCCACAAAATTAAAATGCTAAAATTACAATGGCAATTGTGGCCTTTCATGACACCAAATAAATAAATATTGGACATTTTTACACTAATTGACTAAGCCCCACAGTAAGCTCAAGAAGACTTGTATTGTGGGTATGGGTACTCAGATAATGATATTAATGATACACATAATATATTTATAAATAAATACTTAAATACAAAGAAAACATCCATGACTTAGGAACAAATACCTGTGCTCATCACGCAAATAAATGCCCTTACCGGAATTCGAACCCAGGACCGTCAGCATAAGCAGGGTCACTACCCACTAGGCCAGATTGGTTGTCAACAATAAATGCTTATAGGACTTAGACCAATGAATACCCATACCTTAGGAGAATGTATAATTATTGGTGCAATAAGGAATATTTACTTACTTACCAATCAAATTAACTTTTGTGGCTGTTTGAAACTCTAAAACTGTGATTGGCTCTTCTCTTAAGTTTCTCTACCCCTGTCCTGGTAAAATGAAATGCCTAGTCCAAATGACCTAAAATTTCTGGGAGTTCTGATAACACATGAACTTACAACATAACAAAAAATACTCTTGTACCATGTTTAAAATAAACTTAGTAATGGTTTCCATAATGGAAATTAAGTAGTGAAATGAATCTGACTGACATTTCTTTAAGTGTCCAATTTGCTGGCAATTTACCCTATACCTAGCTGGCAATGTTTTTATTGGTACTTATTGGTTAGCTTTGCCAGTAACATTGTCCATGTTTTTTACTTACAATCAGGAATACAATACAGCATAAATACAAAATTAACTATTGCCATTATATATGCAATCAGTATATATTGAATTAATAAACAATATTGGTTTAGCTTATTTAGTTAGTTATTCACAGACATAAATATTAATTTAAATCAAGTTTCCCTTAATTGATTTGACGCAGATCTCTTGTGATTTAAATCAGGTGTCCTACTCATTTCAAAAAAGAAATTTACTTCGAATTTTAATACCTACATACAGGGTGGCTAAAAAATAACTGCATTTCCGTTGCCAGGGAGGTTTTGGGATTATATTGAGCAACTTTTAATATGGGACCAACCCCGAAATCGCGAAAAAAATTTGGCTGTTTCATACATTTTGGCTGGTCCATTTTCTATGGGATGGTAGATTTATTTTTCGCGATTTGGGGTTGGTCCCATAGTAAAAGTTGCTCAGTATAATCCCAAAACCTCCCTGGCAACGGGAATGCAGTTATTTTTTAGCCACCGTGTATAGTGGCTATAGTAATAGCTCTCTTATCAGAAGTTTGTTTTACGAAGGTTCAACCACAGCATATCTACTGCGGTTACAAAATAAAATTTCGTAATATGTACATGTGATGCAATACGCAGAAACCACTTTTATTCAGTTAGCAGTATACCCGGTATCCCGGGTCTTGGGTCGTCCCATTCGTTTTTCGTCAAGTTCTTAAATTAGTCCTATTCTGCTTTCGTCACTCATTCTACATTGAAAGCCACCGACGATTGTGACGAATGTAGAATGAGTGACGAAAGCAGAATAGGGCTAATTTAAGAACTTGACGAAAAACGAATGGGACGACCCAAGACGATACCGTATACCCTATTATTAGGGTATTTGACTGTATTTAAAATTAATTATTTTACACCATGCATGAAATAAAATAAAGCATCAGATAATTATTACTATAAAGTATTACCCGTATAAAACTATAAAGCATGGGTAATTTGATTGTGACGTCACATGCTAGTGTTTTATATAAATTCCATAGTAGCAAAATCGTTTTGACAGTTCGAAAAAAGAAACTGATTTGAATAGTAGTCAAAAACCCTATACAAGGTGCCCACGAGAGATTTTAAATCACGCATTTCTGAGGCCAAGAGAAGGAAAAAAATGTTATATGAGTTTAGGTCAATTTCACCAAAAAATTATACATTTTACTAATTGAGATTATTAGAGGATACCATTGGGAAAAATGAGACTTTTAAATTAATAATCTTCCCTCCGCATTCATAAAACGTTAAATGTCTCACATAGTTTAAAATATGTTTTATCTCTTTTTAACAAACAAATGCCAAAGTGAATAAGGACAACAAATTATTAGATTAGCTAAAAACTTAAAATTAGTGTGGATGAGCGTTTATGAATAAGAGAAAATTACCTTTCTTTACAGTTCAACCTACCAATGAACTGCCCCATACCAGGCTCGGAGCTGACTCGGGAGCCATTCCGTTGGGATCAGCGATTGTTTTCATTGGTACTTAGATTGGCTGGAACTCCGGCAGTCGAGAGGGACTCGGGCCTCGTGCCATCGGACACGTCGCCTATTGATGCCATGTGTGAAGTTACTGGTGGTAAGTGATTATCTTTAACCTACAAACGATCTAGCTATCTATATAATAGACTCAGAGCTAATACTGGAGCCATTCTGTTGGGACCAGAGATTGTTCTCATCATGTTTAACCAGCCAACAAACTACTATGTAATTAACTCAAAGCCAGTGTTTTGAATAACGCTTATTTTTAGGCTTAAAAACTCGAGCCCTTAAGACTCATAAGTCTAGAAGATTCGACTATATTTGACAATTGTATTTATTTATTTTACGCGTATGGATGTAAGAAATCGTCTATGCCGCCTTTGAGGCGTTAAGCCTCGAGAGTCTTAAGGGTTCGAGTCTTTAAGCCTCGAAATGAGCGTTATTCACAACACTACTCAAAGCTGACACGGGAGCCGTTTTATTAGGACCAGAAATTGTTCTCATTGGTACTCGCGTCGCCTATTGATGCTATGTGCGAAGTTACTGGTGGTAAGTGATCAGTTTAACCTGCCAACAAACTACTATGTAATTAACTCAAAGCTGATGGTACGGGAGTCGTTTTGTTAGGACCAGAAATTGTTCTCATTGTTACTCCTGCAGTCGAGACGGACTCGGGAGCTTTTGTCGTCGCACGTCGCTTCAATATGCCATGTGCGAAATTACCGGTGGTAAGTGATTATGTTTGACCTGACAACAAAATGCTGTCATTGGCATTGGTATTAAAAGCTGACACGGGAGCCAATCCGTTGAGACCAGAGATTGTTCTCATTGGTACTCCTGCAGTCGAGACGGACTCTGGCCTCATGCCCTCAGACACGCTGCCTATTGATGCCATGTGCGAAGTTACTAGTGGTAAGTGATCAGTTTAATCTGCCAACAAACTACTATGTAATTAACTCAAAGCTGTTACGGGAGTCGTTTTGTTAGGACCAGAAATTTTTCTCATTGTTACTCCTGCAGTCGAGACGGACTCGGGGCTCGTGCCCTAGACACGTCGCTTCAATATGCCATGTGCGAAATTACCAGTGGTAAGTGATTATGTTTGACCTGACAACAAACAGCAATGTCATTGGCATTGGTATTAAAAGCTGACACGGGAGCCAATCCGTTGAGATCAGAGATTGTTCTCATTGTTACTCCTGCAGTTGCGACGGACTCGGAGCTCGTGTCCTAGACACGTCGTCTATTGATGCCATGTGCGAAGTTACCGGTGGTTGGTGATTATGTTTGATCTGCCAACAAACTGCTATGTCATTGGCTAAAAGCTGACACGGGAGCCAATCCGTTGAGACCAGAGATTGTTCTCATTGTTACTCCTGCAGTTGAGACGGACTCGGAGCTCGTGTCCTAGACACGTCGTCTATTGATGCCATGTGTGAAGTTACCGGTGGTAAGTGATCAATGTATAACCTACCTAAGTGATAAATGTTTAATCTAGGGGGCTGTCCATAAATTACGTCATCGAGTTTTGACGATTTTTGACCCCCCCCCCCTATAATCATCCAAAAATCATGCTTTAAATGACCCCATTTCCTCCTACTTCATGCTACCGTCATCCGATGTCCAGACCCCCCCCCCCCCCCCCCTAATTTGAAATGACGTAATTTATGAATAGCCCCTAGGAAAAAACTGCTATATAATTAAAATCATTGAGTTGTGAGAACTATTCTGCTGAGACCAACTATTGTCCTCATTGGTAACTAATAGCTAGCATTCAGGTGACCGCGAGGGACTCCGGCCACGCGCTTTTACCCTACGCCACGCCTATGACGCGCTATCGTAATATGTAGTTATTTACGATACAAGTGCGAAAGAGGAAAATTGAAACAAATGGCGATAAATTAAAACATGACCGAAGGGAGATAGAGGAGTGCGGGAAAGTAGGACCATATATACTGTAAACCTAATAATGCATGATGGTTAACATTAAATTGAAACAGCGCACGTCTGTGACCGACTTTGGTGATCAAGGGGTTAAGACACGTCACCTATCGTTACCTAAATTGTCAATGATTACCTACCTACTATACTTGGTCAAGCAAATCTTGTCAGTAGACAAAGGCGACAAATTTAAAAAATGTAGGTGCGAAGGGTTATCGTCCCATAGAAAATTTGAATTTCGCGCCTTTTTCTACTGACTGAGATTTGCTTGACCAACTATAAGTACCGTATACTTAGCTCGCATTGATGCGTTTGTGGGATTCAAGAGGTATATAAAATTAGTAAGCATTGTAAATGAACATGCATTTTATTGAAATTCCAAGAATACTGTACATAAGTCAGTCTGAACTATTAGGATAAAAATTATGATACGCTAATGATCATCTGATTCAATGGCTTCCGATCGTAATCGTATCATTCATACAAATAATTGATTAATATCAATGTATAAATTAGGTACATTATTAAAATTGAATGCCGCATACATTTTAACATCGGATCGTATTTACGTCCGAGGGTTCCGTACGGTATGTGTTAATGCCATACATTTTTGTTTAATTAAGGGTTGATTAATTTGTATATGTATAAAAACCCGGTTTTATTCCATACTAGCGACCCGCCCCGGCTTCGCACGGGTTAACAAATTATACACCTAAACCTTCCTCAAGAATCACTCTATTGATAGGTGAATCAGCATGAAAATCCGTTCAGAAATTTATGAGTTTATCGCGAATAAACATACAAACACACAAACAGACAGACGCCGCGGGGGACTTTGTTTTGTAAGGTGTAGTGATTTTGATGATGTATTGTATACATATACATTGTCAAACAGACGGACAGACAAAATTAAATATTCATAGAGATCCTTTCGCACTGAACCCTAAAAGAAGGGCCCATGAGCATGATTCACACGTCAATTATTTAAAACAAATGCGCTCCGTGCGAAAAAGGGGATAGTGAGAGCCCTACGCTAAACCTGTCCAACTAGTTTTTGTGGTCGCATGTGTATACGGTTCATTTAGTGTCAAGGTGATCTGTGTCACATAAACATTGTGATTTTTTTACCTTTTTTAGGCTTTTATTATGATTCATCCATTATATTTACTCGAGTTTGAAAGCTACTATGTAAATGCGCATAAATGAAAATTAAAATGCCGTGTTTGTGCAAAAGTTTGCATGTCGTTTCACTACTTTCACTTCAAGCCAACAATCTTAGTACCTAACATAAAAATAAACAACAAAAGCTTGTTTTAACTTGCCTATTGAGCGTTTCTTTTATTTTTTGCCATTTTAATATATTGTGAACTTTTTTGTTAAGTACTTTGTTGCTTACCACTTTTGTGTTATTTCTACTCAGAATCACGAGCTCTTTCGATCCTAATGGGATAAAGGAGTTTTTTTCCCATTTGTTACCATTTCCCCATATACTTTGGCGGTAACAAAAAGGATGTTTCAAAAATGTATGGAAACTTGGAATGGAAGGATGAAAAGGGCTCGCGATCCTGACTAGAAATAACACAAAGGTGGCATAAAAGGTCACAATATATAAAAATGGCAAAAAATAAAAGAAACGCTCTATTCATTCAAAGTTTTGAATATAAAAGTTACGTCGCCACTCGTTGCTTTTAAGACTGAACAATTGCACATGTTTAAAGTTGTTCCGTATTCAAGTAAACTGTTGTACTTAAATAAGAAAACCATTGCGACACGTGGCTTGAAGTTCACCTTAGCACTTTTGCTGTTCTGTGTGGCTACCACCAGTTTGGCACTGACATAATATACGCTATCGAGAACGTAACATACTTTCTATGCATCTCGCTTGTACTCGCATATTAGTGCGAGCGAGATGTATATATAAATTACGTAGAAGTTAGCGTATATGTCAGTTTTGACACTGTCAGTGAGTCATGGTATCATCGCCCACACTGTTAACTACATCGGTGAACCTTATGCCTTATGTAATAAGGTTGGCTATAACCCGATATAAACATGCGCAAAAAATACTTTGCGAGCCCAATAACGTCATATGTCTATAAAAACAATTACGATGGAAGTATGTCATCACTTATACCGCAGCCACATTAAATGGTCATGTTTGAATAAATAATTAGGTACGTTTCTGACCTATCCGTAATAAAGCGACGTTAAACAAGAAACCCCCTTAGGAATCAGGAGTGGAGTCGGTGTGGAATTCAATTATGCTTATTGTTATAAATGGGTTATAAATTGTGTCAACAATTGAACCGACCTCTACCTCACTGTTTTATAATACGTAGTTATCTTTTTTGCAATGGTACTGGTAAACAAGCGTGCGAACCGTCGCGTTTGGCATTTTATTTGAAACCCTTATTCCAGGGGTGCCACATGCGTGTTGCAGGATTATAAGAACTTGCTGATTTGTCAGCTTAAAATACTTCTTAAATTCGTAATAAGTATGTTTTCTATCCCGCCTTCTTGTGCATTTGGAAGAGGGAAGTCGTTTCCCTTTAGTCTTGAAGCGCCGTCGCGTCTCCCAGTTTACTAAATAACTATTAACTAAATTGATTGTTACAGGTCGGTCCTACTGCATCACGTCACACCGAATGTTGATGCAATGCATCGACAGCTTGGTCCAAAAGGTCCAGAGCGGCGTGGTGATCAATTTCGAGAAGATCGGACCCGATCCCCCGCCGATCGATGGGGGGACAGTGAAAGATGGGACTGAACCAGCGGAACCTGAGGTCACTCATGGGGAACAGGAGAAGGAGATTGAAGGGGATAATGAAAGGAATGGGGTAAGTTGTGATTAATATAATTTACCGTAAAATTAAATAATCGTAGTCTCCCCTCTGGGTTGGAAGGCCAGATTGGTAGTCGCTTTCGTTAAAACTAGTGCCAACGTCAATTCTTGGGATTAGTTGTTAAACGGACACCAGGATCCCATGAGCCGTGGCAAAACGCCGGGATAACGCGAGGAAGAAGGAGACCGTAAAATCACCCAACTATAAACAAAAACTCAAAACGAATTCAATTGTTTTGGTTTAGGTGTGACTGTTATTTGTATGCCTTATTTCTTAGGAAAAAAAAAATCATAACTGGAAGAAAATACCCAGAAAAAACAAAACGTAACATAATTTTGATACTTAGGTAAATATTGTACTTGTGAACCATTTATTTGTAGGACTGGATTACAGTTAGGTTTTATTACTACGTATTTAAACTCGAAGTCACACCATAGCCTACTTTGTCATGTGCACTGCACACCGATAGGTGAACATGAAATCATACTGTATTATTAGCCTATGAATCCTATGATCATATGACTAAGGGCTGATTTAGACGGCGCGCGAACTCGCATGCGATTTTAGTTACATTGCGGACTGTTGGTTACGTCCAATTCAACCGACAGATCAAAAACCGCAAAGTAATGAAACTCGCATGCGAGTTCTCGCATCGTCTAAATTAACCACTAACACGTGAATCACAAAATTTCTAAATCAGATAATGTTTTAGCGATGGAACGGCGGGCCGTACCAAAGCAGCATGACCACCAACCAAGGTCCGAGTGCACCACAAGCGTGGCACTCCTGCCGCCGGCTCATCTACGTGCCGCGGACCGTCTCGCAGAAGGGCTTCGCTGTCGGCTTCTGGCCGATCCCAGAGTCTTTCCGGCCCGACCCTAACGCGCCTACTTTGGTAAGCATACTATTTTTAGGGCAGTCAAGCAACGTAAAATAGGGTTCCAAATGTTACATACTCTAATCCTCGGCGGGGTCTTGTGATCCGAGTCGGGAACCCCTAATCGAGCAAAAGGATTTACTATTGATTTCTGGCCGATTCCTGAGACCTTTAGAATTACTTACTTACTTACTTACTTACTTACTTCGCTGGCTCAGCGACCCGAAGTGGATCTTGGCTTAGAATTAAGAGTTTTTTATTTCATCAGACCTTACCCCAATACGCCTCCTTTGGTAGGCTTAGTTTTTTTTACATACTAATAAAGCCTTATCAATGTTTTCGATTATTGTTTGATTAAATTTAATAACAATGAATCATGCGTAGAGTTATTGATATGATATCTATGGGAAATACGTGTCATGTGTGTACAGATACTACAGATGTAGTGTATAATTGTTTCTAATGTATTTTCACGGAGACGTTCGAACGTATCTTGCTCTTTCAGACAGTCTCGGTACAAAAAGTACTGAGGTTGACTGAAGTAGCATGACAAATACAAACGTTTTCAGGAAAATACATTAGAAATGATTATGCACTACATCTGTACTTACACATGTGCAAGTTGCGAAAAGCTTCTAGAAAATCGAAAAGTTCTCGGAAATTTCACAAAAAATTAAGATTTTTTTTATTTTGGAAATGGAAAATATCGTTCCCAATAAAAATATGAGGGTTTCCGAAATTCCATGGGGAAATTTCGCTATTTTGGAAACGTCCCGGAGGCACACACTGATGTGTATTGTACGTTTTCAGCCGCCGCGGTCTGCGCACCCCGCGGTCAAGTTCACGTGCTCGAGCCAGGAGCCGATGGTGATCGACAACCTGCCGTTCGACAAGTACGAGCTCGAGCCAAGCCCGCTCACGCAGTTCATTCTCGCCAGGAAACAACCTACCATTTGCTGGCAGGTCAGTGCAAACGTTTGCTTTTATTTTCCTTGTTGTTGACGTTGCTATGAAAAAACGGGAGTTTATATTTTGACACCATGAGCTTTGGTTACGAACTGCGTTTAATACTGGACGAGACATGTCTTCTAAAATCGACACCTCTATTTAATTGCCATACGCTTTGACGAAAATACATCTTGTGATTTTACTGTAATGGCGTTGTTTGAAACAGTTGTAGTAGCAAGCATGTTCTATATTGTAATATCGTACCGTGCAAAGAGCAGATATTATTATACGCTTCTGTTTTTCTGTTTACTTCAAGAGTCAAATAATATTAATTCCTGCTATAATTTTTATTTATTGTTATCTTACCAATTCCAGGTGTTCATAGCAAACAGTGGTTGCAAGAACTCCGAAGTGACCCACCCGTTTGGCTACCTGAAGGCGTCAACGAATCTCACGTGTGTGAATTTGTTTGTGCTACCATATAACTATCCGGTGCTGCTACCGCTTCTCGATGACCTCTTCAAAGTGCATCGGTGTAAGCCCACTCCGGAGTGGAAGTTGGCTTTCCAGCAGTATCTAGATAGGATGCCTTCATATTATGTCACGGTAAGCTGCTTCTGCTGTTTTGTTATGCAAGCTGGTCATCATGCGTCATAAGCAGTCATGCATTGCTTTTAAACAATTGAATAACTTACTGACTGGCTAATAATTGAAAGTCTTAAGGCTTTCTTACCTTCTGATAATGTTTAATAACTTGACTTATAGACTTCGTATAACTAAAAGATTTATTACAGCTATAATATCGTTATCTTAGTATTCTATCGTCTCTCTGTTTAGTGCCAATTTAAATAACTTTTTTTTTTAATTAATGAAATTTATTTTTTGCTGTTTAAATTGACTTGAAATTTTGTTTTAAGCAAAGACTGTAAATTGTTTTCTAAAAATGGCTTCTAACAGTTAGTAACAAAACAACATGTGATTCATACTTACGTTTAACGTTTCAGCCATTACGAAGAGCATTGGCGAAGATGGGCGCATCGGCGCCGTTGGTCCAAAGTCTCATCCCTGACACGCAGGACAACTCACTCAGCTTCTCCGTACTGAATTACCTCAAAAGACTGAAAAACCAAGCTAAAATAGAATTTGAGAAGCTGTGTGCGGATGTTATTAATAAGGCTTCTTCGAATAATAGTCAAAAGGTGAGTTATTTTATTTAGTTCTTTTCGGAAATATTATACAAGTAGGAGTTATTCAAACACATACTTGCTTGTCAGCAAAATTCTCTTTTGAACGGCTGATATTGAAATCAACTGACTGGTAAAGCCTTTTCTGTCGACCTTGGTCGGCAGTTAACGTTCGACTCTTGACTCATTTACTGAAAGACTAAGGATAGTTCCGTTTTCGGTCCCTGTTGTGGATAAAAGTATTATTGTAGTAAATAGTTTCGTCCAATTACAATACATATTACTTGAAATTTGCAGGTGGCCGAAAGCGTCCGCGTGATGCCGCGCTCCCCGCTCAAGAAGGACCTGACGACGCACCCGTGCCTCCAGGACAAGTTCTCGGCGCTCCGCGACCAGCTCAACGAATTCGGGGGCTTCGTAGTCGGCCTATCACGTGGACGAAACAAAAATCAGGCGCATACATATAGAAATCCATTTGATATACAGCGGAGGGATCTGTTGGATCAGGTATGAATAAATAAATATAAATATAGGACATTATTGCACATTAGCCTAAGAAGGCTTGTGTTGTGGGTACTCGGACAACGATATATAAATACTTAAATACATACCCCCTTATTCATAAAACTTTACGGTCCTGATTTAGTTAAATTATGTTTTAACCCTTTCTTTCAAATACATAAGTCAAATTACAGATAAAGATATCGATTATTACGATTATTAAAACTATTGTGCATAATATGCGGCTGTAAATATTACGCTATACCCTGTAGATAAGGACGTGCGCAAGTGATATTTTTAAGTGCGTGCACTATCAATCCTGCATTACGAATAGTAAACATGCTGCCAAGGTCATATTGATCTTCCGACCTTTTTGAGCATCTGTAAAACAATATTTTGTGTATTGGTTTTCTTATATGTAATATTTGAATGAAAAATCAATGTAATGTAATTAATATAAAATAATGTCATTTCGGTTGCTCTAGTGGCTTTGCCTCCTGCCTATTATTATACATAAAATCTAGTTTCTCAAAGCTTTCTACTCTGGTGCTTATATGTGACGTTCCACGGCAAGAGGTACTTTATGGCGGTTGGCGCTTACGTCACTCGCGTCGCTTACGTCCGTGGAACGTCACATATGTGAAGTTACTCCGGACAGGGGTGTGAAACTCTTACCTTCGGGCAAAGTCGGCTCCAGTCAGCTCAGCATTGCTCCGAGTAATTTTTAGGGTTGACACAACTTGACGTCCCTTTGCGTGCACGACCACAGATAAGATAAAGGCTTGAATTTTGACAACCCTAAATAACCGAAAGGGATAGTGCCATATATTAGCAAGGGACAGCATGATTCGACACTGAACCGCTGTCAAACTTCGGTTTTGTAGGAAGTTTCCTTTCTGTACGGTAGTACTATTATTTATTCTGTGCTCCGGACTCCATTCCCTTACATTATGGTATTAATTTGCAGGTGGTCCGAATGCGCGCCAACTTCCTGCAGCCGTCTCTGGCGCACACGCGGCTGGTGGACGAGGACAGCCTGCACTCGATGCCGGTGGCGCAGATGGGCAACTACCAGGAGTACCTCAAGCGCATGACGCCGCAGCTGCGCGAGATCGAGACGCAGCCCGTGCGACAACATATGTTCGGGAATCCATTCAAGATAGATAAGGTATGGTTATTTAACAAATATTTTGTCGGTTTTTTTATATGATAACTAGCACTCCATGCCGGTGGCGCAGATGGGCAACTATCAGGAGTACCTCAAGCGCATGACGCCGCAGCTGCGCGAGATCGAGACGCAGCCCGTACGACAACATATGTTCGGGAATCCATTCAAGATAGATAAGGTATGGTTTTTAACAAAAATTTTGACGGGATTTTTTATAAGACAACCAGCATTTGATGCCAGTGGCATAGATGGGCAACTACCAGGAGTACCTCAAGCGCATGACACCGCAGCTACGGGAGATCGAGACGCAGCTTGTGCGACAACACATGTTAGGAAATACGGAGGCAACTGTTCATATATCACATACCTACATAGTGATTTGAGTATTTTTTTTATGGGAACGTGTCCACTTTTATTTCTGAAGTAACATTTGTGACATAATAAATTATGAAATTTTCCATATGTAAAAAAAAACGCAGCAGCGTGGGTAGACCCCCCACAAGGTGGACTGACAATCTGGTAGAGGTCGCGGGAGTCCGCTGGATGCGGGTGGCGCAAGACCGGTCATTGTGGCACTCTTTGGGGGAGGCCTATGTCCAGCAGTGGACGTCCTCTGGCTGATATGATGATGATGATGAAAAAAAAATGCGAACACTTAACAGACGATTTGGTACAACCAACCATTCTTTAGTGTAGGAGAACTTTACTAAAAGGAACCGGTGTTGAATTGGCGACTGAAATAAAGTTTATGGTCATTTTAATCGGAGCTGCTATAATTTTCAGATTGTAGGGTGCAGAGTTTATGTGGCTTGTACACAGACAAAACGTCCTCCAGACTTAGCATAGTCGCGCTATCCCCTCTGCCACGCATACGGTAATTTTACTCCTATGTTCGAGTCGAAAGTGTCTTTGTGTGACGTCCGTGAACTCGTTCGTCGTTTGAACGGACCAATCACGACACGGGATCTCGCTCACCTCGTCCCGCGCACCCCCGCATTTTTGGCATCATCGGTTGCATGAAATAATTGCTCTAAAGTCGGTCTAGAGGATTCCTAGTCTATGGGCTTATATTATTTATATTTTCACACTTTATTTCTTGAACGTTACGCTCGTTTCGTTTCGTCTGTCTACGTCACGAGGTATCTAACACGTACTGTATGTGTATTGCAGCGCATGATGGTGGACGAGGCGGACATCGACGGGCTGGGCGGCGTGCGTGGGTCGGGCGGCGGCGGCGGGGCGGGCGGCAAGCGCGGCGCCGAGCCCCCGCGCGCCGCGCCGCCCAAGCGCAAGGCCGGGCCCCTGCCGCACGACTTCACCGCGCGCCGCCCCTCCGAGCCCGCGCTGTCCCCCTGCTCCCCCCGCCCCGAGCCCTCCCCCTCCCCCTCCCCCTCCCCCTCGCCGCCCGCCCCCTCCCCCGCGCCCGCCGCGCCGGAGCCGCCGCGCCGCCCCGCCTCGCCGCTCGCGCCCGTGCCCGCCGACCTGCCTTCCGGCCGCCCGCCTGAGGTACGTACAGTATAACGTCAATTTAAATTTTTTGTTTTCAAATACATATTGTCAGTTGTCACCTGTCCACAGTGGTTGAAATGTTGCTGTTGACGGCAATAGTTACCCATATCTTCTATTCAGATATGTAAACCTCAAGATAGTGACTGTTACTAATATGTTGTTTTCATATTACAGGAGCCTCCCCACCTGGAGCCGGGCGGGCCGGGCGTGCTGCCGGCGCCGTGCGAGCCTCCACCTCCGCCGTCGCCGTCCCTGGTGCCGCCCGCCGCGCCCGCCGCGCCCGCGCTGCCCGTCGTGCCGCTCGCGCCGCCCAACCTGCCGCCCGTCGTCAAACCCTTCCTGAATGGAGGTCAGTACTTTATTATGGGACATTTATTTATTTATTTAAACTTTATTGCACAAAATATAAACAACATTAACAAAAAAAATAACCACCGAAAAAAAACTAAAAGGAAATAAAAAAAACCGGCACTAACACGAAACGAGTCGACCAACAAAAACAATAGCACACTGAAAAGAAAAAAATAATTATTTTGTCTTCAATAACGCAAGTGAATACCTATAAACTATGTATATACATACTTCTGAAATCAATCACACAAATCTGCGTATTTATATATTTACAATCTGTTATTTTTGGAGTCGGTGCAGGTGCTTCACTAAGGTGCTTCACTAAGGTGCTCAAGTTTGTTTGAGGCTGGCACCGACTCCAAAAATAACAGATTGTAAATATATAAATACGCAGATTTGTGTGATTGATTTCAGAAGTATGTATATACATAGTTTATAGGTATTCACTTGCGTTATTGAAGACAAAATAATTATTTTTTTCTTTTCAGTGTGCTATTGTTTTTGTTGGTCGACTCGTTTCGTGTTATTGCCGGTTTTTTTATTTCCTTTTAGTTTTTTTTCGGTGGTTATTTTTTTTGTTAAAAAGTTTTTATTTTATAATTTTCTGTGGCTATAATTTATACAAATTATTACATGCTTAATTTTTGATTACTTTTAAAATAGCTACCTACCTTGCTTTAGCTATTAACTGTTATATTAATAAACCTACTTTAACTATTATTTTGTTCTGTAATATAAATAAATTACCCCTATTTTCCCACCCTTAGGGTAGGATTTTTTTCCAATTTTTTATTATTATTACGACTACTCTGTAAAAGGTTATGCGTGGTCATACGTTACAATCGGTGAGTGAAAAAATCAATCATCCCCTATTTTCCTACCCTTAAGGTTGGATTTTTTTTTCCAAATTTATATGGGACCAACTTCGGGGTATACCCTTTCCAATAAAAAAATAATTATCAAAATCGAACATCTCTGTAAAAAGTTATGCGTGGTCATACATAAAATATATATATATATATATATATATATATACGCGTCGACTTGAGAACCTCCTCCGTTTTTTTTTTTCGTCGGTTGAAAATACAAATGGCGGACTTTATGCCAAATGAAATAAATACTCTACCAGTCAACCATAGGGCCAAACAGAGACACTTACAATTGATACAGAGAGAAGAAAAAAATAATAAATTAAAAAGAAAAGCAATCTAAGATACTTATAACAGTTAGAAACTACATATACTATATAACCTATTCATTGTGTACAGCCCAAAACTCATTACGCGGGTAAATCGGTGTACGGAGCCGCCGTCGCATACACTTTTCATAATTATTATGAATAACGGTTCAACGTTTCGTCTGACCGACCTGTCTGATCTCTGTGTTAGATTTGATAAATACAACTTTTTTAATAGTATGTTTGATCGGTTGGGTAACCTTGGTATTATAAAGTCGATACTGTTTTTTTACACCATTATACAGGGTGGAAAGGCACGACGATCCTTTCCGGAAATGGGAGATAGTTTAGCCTAAGCTCTATATTTTCTCCATAGAAACTATGTTAATATGGGCAACCGTTTCTAAATTATGACCTTTTAAACATCCACGCAAAAAACTACTTTGTTCTAACCCTAACAGGTGACAGGGTCAATGAACTTACTTGTAAACAATCAGTATTCGACAGGAAATTATGCTAATTTGTTGCCATCTAACCATTTTTAGGTCTGCTTACAGCACGGTAAGAATCATTGCAGGATTTTCGCTTTCTTAGTGGTTCCACTTGTTCAATACTTGAATGAAATAGTTATGTTATTCCTTAATATTAATAATACTAACCACAACATTGTTTACAACGACAGTTCAAATGGTGACATTGACAACCACTCAAAAGTACGCAATCGTCTTATAAATATCTCTGGTTTCCTTGACTGATAAAAAGGTTTTAGTTTCTTAACACGTTTCACAAAATTATTTTCGAATAATTGGAAACTATTTAAAATAATAAAAAATTACATGTAGGTTGTGTTAGTTGCACCAAATGAACTTGCAAAAATGAAATACTAAGAATAAATCAAGAATAAATACTTCTTCAATACCAAACTAACAAACCTTCTTGCGTGGTAGGAAATAGACAAGACGTCTGATGTTTGAAATTAAATTTTCATTGAACTATACTTATTGAATGTCATATTCTTCAAATAAAAATGTTAGATGCTCGTGGCTATTTAAATTTGTGGGGCTGTGTAAAAGATATGGTGTACCAAACCAAACGGAATGTGAAACTGCGGACGAAATGAGACAAAGGCTAATTGGTGCTTTCTGCGGAGGATAAATGACGAAGAGCATACACTATATCGCATGTGCATCGACATACTCGGGTATGGGCTGCGGCGGCGTTGTAATACACGGAGGTACATTTGAACACCGTATGTGAAAAGAAGATAGTATTAAATATTGGAAAAAAGTAATTATCTAAGAAAGTAATAAAATTGTTTGTAATATTTTTGCATGCATTTGATTTATTTGACATTTATGCGTCATTCATACATCATTGCGATACTGTCAACGATCGGAAAAAAGTGTAAAGTCCCGAGCTTTCCCGACGGAGATCCTTAATCTAGCCGTCATGTGCACATGCTATAGGGTTATCACCACAGTTAAAAAGTAGTATTTTTGCAATTTTTATTTTTTACTCAATTAACGATTCTTACCATTACCAATAGTCTCTGTATCACTTAAACGACCTAATACTTCTGGGAAGGATCGTCGTGCCTTTCCACCCTGTATAACTAGCGGCTATAACAGAACTTATCAATAAAAATAGACTGAGCAAAAGGCAATTAAAGTATAATTAGGTACTTTATTTGTATTTGAACTGGTCAATATATGTTTTGTGAATTTTAAAATGATCCCTAGTATACACAGCATTCTCGGACAGTAGAGTAAAACATTAACCGTATAATGTATCTGCAGACGCGTACACGACGATGGGCGGCAAGCTGCCGCGCTCGCCGTCGCCCGAGGCGGCGCCGGCGCCGCTCCCTGTGTCGGCGGCGGCGCCCGCGCACGACTCGCAGGAGCTGCAGATCAACGCCATCATACAGGGCATCGCCGCCGGCACCAACACGCTGGCCCGCCCCAGGAAGCGGCCTCGGAAGAAGGTAAGCCTCATTGTCATAGACTAGGAATCCTCTAGACGGAGTTTAGAGCAATTATTTCATGAAACCGATGCTGCCAAAAATACTGGGGTGCGGGGGACGAGGTGAGCGAGGTCCCGTGCCGTGATTGGTCCGTTCAAAGACACGGACGTCACACAAAGACACTTTCGACTCGAAAATGGAGTAAAACTACCGTATATTGTGGCAGAGGGGGTAGAGCTACTATGCTCAGTCTGGAGGATCTCTTGTCTGTGCTCATTGTCAACCATGAATATATTATACCCACAGAATAAATAATAGTACTGTACAGAAAGGACACTTGCTACAAAACCGAAGTTTGACAGCGATTAGGGGACGAATCACGCTGTCCCTTTCTAATGTATGGCACTATCCCTTTCGGCTATTTAGGGTTGTCAAAATTCAAGTCATTATCTTATCTGTGGTTGTGCACGCAAAGGGACGTCAAGTTGTGCCGAATAATTGCTCGGAGCAATGTTGAGCCGAACGGAGCCGAGAATGCCCGAAAGGAGGAGTGTCGACCCACCGGTATAACTCTGGATCAGACATGAGCGTTAGGGGGTAATGACCGAACGGGATAGTCTTATGTATCTTTCAGAAGGAGTGGCAGAGAAAGCGTTATTACTGTTTGACCTTGTCACAGTCTTACTTGGTTTTTATTAAGGTGGGGGACCTTGAATATAGTAGGGTTTTATGGTGGGTAACAATGAACCCGACGAAATTACGTAGCTGTCTTTGGTATGTTGTCAGGAATCTTAAAATGTGCATTTAATTTCGTCGCTTGTGTATTAGTAGGAGATCCCCCATATAGCCGACCTTCACCAATCTGTCTGACGGATGAAACTATGAAAATATGAAAGAAAATATGTTCCAGAACATAAATAAATAGGGTTGCCTAAAAAAATATGGTCAAGGCTATTTTTAATAAAATTTGGAAAAAAAAATTTTTTTCGGCAATTTTCACCGATTTGTCTGACGTTCGAAATGAGTCTCAATGGAAAGTATACTTGTACAACATAAATCATCTAGTTTGCCTATCTTTTTCCGGTCACTATTATGTGGTTGCCGTGTTTAAAGAGGTGATTTTATATCGATAATTGCACTCATCTGTCTGACGCTTGAATTTACATCAAAATGATGGTAATTTTATTGCAAATACAATGCTATAGGGTTGCCTGCGAAAATCCGGTCACAAATGAGGGTTGCCAGGCTTTTAATTAAAATAAGAAGGGAAGACTTTTAGCAATAACTCATAAACGGCTGAACTGATCAAGTTTGTTTTAATTTTATTTGATTGAGTTTTTTAAGCACTATTTTCATGATTTTTTTCATATTTTTTGGACAGATTTTTCAAAAGTTAAGAAGGGAAAACTTGTTTTTTTTCTTTTTAAACGATTATTTCCGAAATGATTCACTTTATCAAAAAATGTTCTTCTAAAACCCCTATTCATTTTGAAAGACCTTTCCAACAACATCCCACACCATAGAGTTGACACGAAAAAAAAATCCTCACGTACATTTTGTTTCTTTCGAGGCGATTATTTCCTAAAATATTCACTTTATCAAAAAATGTTGTTTTAACCCTTTGTAAGGCAGAGGGGATATATTTCCCACCTGATATTGAACTTTATTTTAAAGGGATAGGGTTCAATTTTGCATAATTTCTGAACCCATATGCCTTATAAAAGGGTTAAGACCCCTATTTATTTTGAAAGACCTATCCAACAACATCCCACACTATAAGGTTGAAACGATAAAAAAATTGTCACACACATTTTGTTTTTTTTCGAGGCGATTATTACCGAAAATATTCACTTGTTCAAAAAATATTCTTCTAAAGCCCCTATTCATTTTGAAAGACCTTTCCAACTATATCCCACACCATAGGGTTGCCACGAAGAAAAAATCCTCACGTACATTTTGTTTCTTTCGAGGCGATTATTTCCTAAAATATTCACTTCATCAAAAAATGTTTTCTAAAAAACCGTATTTATTTCAAAAGATCTATCCAACGACATATACATTATAGGGTTGAAGCGAAAAAAATTGTCACATACATTTTTTCTTTTTTTTGTCGTTTGATACCTATGTTGTAAGATGTCATTTGATATGAATTTTAAAATAAATAGGTTTCTTCAAAAAACATTTTTGATAAAGTGAATATTTTAGGAAATAGTCGCCTCGAAAGAAACAAAATGTATGTGAGAATTTTTTTTTTCGTGTCAACCCTATGGTGTGGGATGTTGTTGGAAAGGTCTTTCAAAATAAATAGGGGTTGTAGAATAACATTTTTTGATAAAGTGTATATTTTCGGAAATAATCGCTTTGAAAGAAACAAAATGTCTGTGACAATTTTTTTTATCTTTTCAACCTCATAGTGTGGGGTGTCGTTGGATAGGCCTTTCAAAATGAATAGGGGTCTTTAAACAACATTTCTTGATAAAGTGAATTATTTCGGAAATAATCGTTTAGAAAAAAAAAAAGGTATTTCCTTCCAACTTTTGAAACATCTGTCCAAAAAATATGAAAAAAAAATCATGAAAATAGTGCTTAAAAAACTCAATCAAATAAAATTAAAACAAACTTGATCAGTTCAGCCGTTTATGAGTTATCGCTAAAAGTCTTCCCTTCTTATTTTAATGAAAAGCCTGGCAACCCTCATTTGTGACCGGATTTTCGCAGGCAACCCTATGCCATTGTATTTGCAATAAAATTACCATCATTTTGATGTATAGTTCGAGCGTCAGACAGATGAGTACAATTATCGATATAAAATCACCTCTTTAAACACGGCAACCACATAATAGTGACCGGAAAAAGATAGGCAACCTAGTTGATTTATGTTGTACAAGTTCTATACTTTCCATTGGAACTTATTTCGTTTGTCAGACAAATCGGTGAAATTTGAAGAAAAAAATTTTTTTTCAAAAATTTAATAAAAATAGCCTTGACCGGATTTCTTTAGGCAACCCTATTTTTTAAGTTCAGGAACATATTTTCTTTCATATTTTCATAGTTTCATCCGTCAGACAGATTGGTGAAGGTCGACCATAGAAACGGGATAGTGGGATCTTAGACCATATGTTCCGTCCCTCAGAGGCGCACAATCTATGTTCTGAACCACGACGGTGTCTAGTTAGACCGAACGAAGACGTTCACCGCAGCCATAAAAACGAAATTCTCACATTTGTATTCTATTTCGTTCTATGGAGACTTGCAATTTTGCAACATTGCAAGTAATCATGAAATAATATAAGCAGAGTTAACAAAAATTACTTGGTGCGCTAATTTCGTTTGTGAAATTCGTAGTATGCTAAGGTAAAACGCATTATAAGATTAAATAAAACTTGTTCAAGTGGAAATCCAGGAACAAATAACGTCGATTTAGGGTTATTTACTGTCTATGGAAGCTTGTTTATTGCTTTTTTAATGAAAAAAAAAATCCGAATATACTCTAGTTCAGTTCAAGACCATCTTGAAAAAAAAGTGAATTCAAGACTACAGGTCTGACGTCAACTAAGCATGAAACAAGCACGGTTTTCTTGAAACTCTGTTTATTCGTACATACAATGTAATTCCAAATTCCGATATAAGACACATTCGTCAGATTCCTTCAATATCATAGATGCGTTCAATAAATCATTGCATTTGTTTTGTTTATTTTTAGGTAGAGAAACCTTCCCCGCCACCACCTGCACCTACTCAACCGACTCGGAAAGAGCTCGCAGACATCAGGAAACACAACCTCACCGTGAGATCGGAAGTGTATCGAGCCGTGCGTCGGCCGGGCAGAGGTTAGTATATCAGCATTGCCATAATTTTAGTGCGTTAGGGTTGGATTCCACCTGTTCAATTTCTATGTCCAATGTGAATTGCATCTCACTCTCTCATTGAGCAAAATGTGAGACGAAAATACACTTTGAACCAAGATATTGGACAGATGAAATACCATCTTAACTTAGTGAAACCATAGAGAAAAAAATACATAGATTGCTCACTCCATACATCAGTTTTGGTACCAAAAAGACTATTATTTTCATAGTCGACATCTAGGATCGAGTAGCGGAATCATCAGCACTGCTAAGTAGCAGTAGTAGTACTGTCAAGTGACAATAGATGTAGCACCGACCGGAAAGTCACCGACCAAAACTGATGTATGGAGTGAGCAGTCTTGTCTTACTATATTTCTCTATGGCGAAACCATCGCTTAGTGAAAATCATACAGTATGTTGCGGTTGAAGGTTTTGCTGCGTCCGCCTGTTTTGTATTAGATTCTCGTTTCATTTGTTCAACAAATTTGTGGCAAAACAAACTGCGTTCTACTAGAAAACTACCGCTCGAAGACTAACATTATCGTCTCAGATGTCTAACAATAAGCCTTTATATGGCATTAAGTCCGCTTTTGGTACTATAAGGTTTTTCTTTCGTGCAATAAAGATTAAATAAATAAATGACAGTCGTGATTGAGCTGTCAATGTCAAGAAACTTAATAGGTTGCGCGTGGAGCTGTTACACTATCTATTCTAATAATATGTTCATGTATATTTTTTCTTTATTGTTCTGTAAAATTTTATCATATTCAACATACACTTCATATTCAATATGTAATAGTAAGATCGCATACTGAATTATTTTTTCTGAAAGTAACTTTAACATTTAGTAAGTTTTTGATAAATCATTGTTTTTATTCTAATACATATTTTGTTTCAGATTTCGCGAAATTGTTTGAACATTTAAAACAATTAAAAGGCAGTGTTGATATTAAAAAAGAACTAATACGTGAAGTGATAAACGAATCGTTAAGGTTCAAAAGAAAGGCTTTAGCAAAACTATTGGAAGACTTTTTAGCGGGCCTAGAGAAGAACGGTAACAGTGCTTCGGTTAACATGAAGAGATTAACAAATTCCGTGTATAGTAACTCCACTAACAATTACAGCTAGTGTTACGTGAAATTGACGGACGTTCGTGACTTGGAAACACGCCGTACTAAAACTGGAGTCATAACGTGGGTACTTTAAACCTGGTTATCGCTGACAAGACATCTATCGACATCGGATACCTGCGCGGATATTATGGTCGTTTTTGTCTACGTGACAGCGAGATAAAACGGTGTCCGTCACTTTCTATCTCGCTGTGTTAAACAGTGACAGTTATATCAAGTGGCGTATCATCGTATCACGTGGATAAAGCCATCCATAATACGCCTACTGGTTATCGGACAATGTCGTCGTATACCGTAAATGTTTTGCCTTAACACTTAATAGTGATATAAGCAACAGAACAAAACGCTTACACAGTGAGAAGTAATATAATGTGATACATGCAATAATATTTACTTAAAATGTGTTCTTGTTTAAATATCCTAATGTGTATACCATAATACTTTAAGCGTTCTGTGGTCGTCAAAATGTATCACTCTGAATGTTCTTCAGGGCCGTATTCTGTGACCTACTTTATCTATTTGGTACTTAGAAATACGTGAATCTTGCTATGACGCAATCTGACGCATAAGTGAAATCGGGCTCACAAAAATAATGATATTAAATAGATCTAATAGGTCGTAGAATACAGGCTCTGGATTGAGATATCCTCCGATCTATGGGCCTCTAGTCCTCTTCATTTACCTATTTATTTTATAAAAGGTATCAGTGTTAACGACTATGTATAGTTGGGTCCCTACGACGACGTTTCCGCCTTTTACCATTAATATCACTAAGTAACTCTTAGTACATCGGAAGACGTGCCTTGTCTTCCTAATCTCATCAGTAATTAAATTACCACGTAAGCATGATGTCCAAAGCATTTATTTTAATTAATTGCATTGAACTTCATTTTAAACATGTGTCAGTCTGAGTTTTGATCAAATTGGACGCGTTTTATTGTCATTTTGTGTTCACAATGCTAGTTGTATTGAAAAAGAAGCAATATGTAAGTTAAGACGTGATTCATTTGTGGGATCATTTAAAATAAATACCTTGAAATAAGTACTTAATTCGTTTGATGAATTCAGCTCGATCTTAACTTCTATACATTTAATTAAATCCTCTTTTATTGTGAATTTTAAAGCACAAAATGACACTAAAATAGTGTTCAGAGATTTGTAAAAATATTGTATATAATAAATATAATGTATTATACCAATGATAATATCTGTGTAGGATGCTTCAATGCATTGGTCAATTGTAAAGTGTATATATCTTTTCTAAATAAATTATAATCCTTATTGGATTTTTACATTACGAGTTTTTATTTGTACACCATATTTGTCGTACGAGACTCAATGTAATCTGTTCCGAAATCATAAGGGACGCCATAAGCATGTTATAACTGGTAATGGTAAATGTGATGTTTCCAAAAGATCAGCATATTTTGGAAACATCAGTTAGTGTTAATTTGAATGACATCCTGCAAATTGTGTTATATCGACAATAGGCAGGATAATGAAGTTGCGCGTTTTATATGTTGATCAACTAATTATAGTCCTGGAGGCGCATTCCGATTGGTATAACAGGTTAAGAATTTGATCTGGAGTGTTGGATATGATCTGTCAGTGTGAAAAGTGACATATTAACCTTTTGGACGCCAATGACCGATATAACCGCACCGCAGGTCCAACGCCAAAGACGGATTAACCGGTCACAGACCACAGAGAAACATAGACCTACGTGCATATGCATAAAGTTCAATTTCAGTTTTGACACTTTGGCAGGGGGGTGTCACTACGCAGTTTAGGTACATTTGGCCGGCGCGCCGCCCGGGCCGGCAGGTGTATGGCAGTGGGCTGCCGCTCGACCGCACGATAGTCGTGTCACGTGGCGCTCGCGCAAAGAAGATTCACCGTTCGTGCGCGGTTATAAGTTTCAATTTTGTTGCAGGCGGCGAGTGTAGGTATAATTTTATACCTAAACCTGACTTTTGTGAAGGAGTGAATTTTCTGTACGGTAGTACTATTAGTTATTCTGTGACTTCGGTGACGTGGCGTCCGAGTGACAGCTTTTGTGTTTGACACGGCGTCGAAAAGGTTAAGTAAATATGTTTTTCAACCACAACCAGAAACGTCACTTTTGACATTGACAGGTCATGTCCATAACAAATCCAGATCTAATTAATAACCTGTTATTATAATCTGAATACGCCTAGTCGTTAAGTTAAAGTTAATTAATTTCATGTATGAACGCGTACTAAATGAAGCGTAAAATAATATTGGATCCTGAGCCAAAAACGTATCCGCAGAAATTTAGTTTAAATAATTAAGAACTTATTGATCGAATGAGCGCGAAGTGGCTCCGTTTCAGCTTCCTGGGCACATAGCTCACCAAACGTAAACAAAAAAAAACCGGACAAGTGCGAGTCGGACTCGCACACCGAGGGTTCCGTACTTTTTAGTATTTGTTGTTATAGCGGCAGCATACATATATTCGTGAGATACAGTCTGGTGACATACGGACGGACAGCGGAGTCTTAGTCATAGGGTCCCGTTTTACCCTTTGGGTACGGAACCCTAAAAATTGCAAATCGCGGGAAATAATTCGTGTTCGTGTATAAGCGTATTTTGGCATAGCTGTAGGGAATGGTGTATTAAATAACTAAAATAACATACTAAAAGTACTGGACGGTGGGGATGAAGCTAACGGGTAGGATTTAAAGGCCCCTTTTTATAGTTTTTCGTAAATAACTCGTAAACTGTGGCTAGAGATGGGTAACTACCCGCTCTCGGGTATTTACCCGGTAAATACCCGATATTTACCTACCCGCGGGTAAATACGCGGGTATTTTCGTTTTTCTTCTAAATTTTATGTGTTTAATGGTATGTACTGTCTTTTCGCACAATTTCTTTAGGCAGAATAATTCATTGGCATGTTGTGTTGATGAGAATAATATTTTCCGTACCCTACTCCACCAATGAACACTTACTCCAACAGTTCCTCTTGGGCGGGGTCGCAGTTCTAACCTAACCTAACCTACACTTCTGGCAGCAATTCCTTTTGTGTGGGGGTCGCAGTTCTAACCTAACCTAACCTACAGTTCTGGCAACAATTTATTTTGTGTAGTGGTCGCAGTTCTAACCTAACCTAACCTATAGTTCTGGCAGCAATTCCTTTTGTGTAGGGGTCGCAGTTCTAACCTAACCTAACCTACACTTCTGGAAGCAGTTCCTTTTGTGTAGGGGTCGCAGTTCTATACTAACCTAACCTATAGTTATGGCAGCAATTCCTTTTATGTAGGGGTTGCAGTTCTAACCTAACCTAACCTGTAGTTCTAGCAGCAATTCCTTTTATGTATGGGTCGCAGTTCTAACCTAACCTAACCTACAGTTCTGGAAGCAGTTTCTTTTGAGTAGGGGTCGCAGCTCTAACCTAACCTAACCTACACTTCTGGAAGCAGTTCCTTTTATGTAGGGGTCGCAGTTCCAACCTAAACTAACCTACAGTTCTGGCAACAATTTATTATGTGTGGGGGTCGCAGTTCTAACCTAACCTAAGCTGTAGTTCTGGCAGCAATTCCTTTTTTGTAGGTTCAGTCAGCGACATGAGTATTATGCGGTAACAATTTCGGCAGAACTTTTATTCTGCTGCATAACATTCTGCGAAATTCAAGTCTGCAATATGAGCAATATGCCAAAAGAAATTCGGTGGAATGTAATTTATGCTACATAAGTAGGTACAATTCTGCGTATGTAAAATCGACGATATTAGGATTCTGCTATTCAAAATTCTGCCAAATGAATGTTATGCGACACGATAGTTATGCTATTATACAATTATGCAAAAGTACCATTCGGTTAAAAATGTTTCTGCGAAACCTGCTATGCGAAGTGAATTTCGTACAATCAATATTATGCAAGATAAAGGGATTCCGTTCAATCTTACGTATAATATATTCTCACAGAAAAAAGTAGAAAAAATTGAAAAAAAAAAATGATTTGCCGCCTTTTAATTTAAAAAATAAATAAATTAGAAGTGTATTGTATGTATGGGACTCATTACGAAACATTGTTTATAAACTTCTAAACAAAAATGTTTAAAGGCCCCGTGCATGAACTACATAATAGGGGGCATCAGAGCCGTCAGATTTTTGCCGCGAGGCGTAAATGTGTCGCTAAAGGTCTCTGCCCACTACACCGTATCATACCATGACCGTGCTGTGAACGTATCAGGCACGGAATGTAACACGTTACGGACTACTATGCCCACTACACCGTGTCCACATTGTTTCATATCCGTACATAACGGGTTTAGTGCCCGTAGTAACCGCGTATCATCCCCATAGCATCCGCCTATAATCCCCGTAGCATCCGCGTATCATCCCCTTAGTACCCGCGTTTTATTCGTGAGAGCAAGACTCGTCAGAAAGAGCGAGCGATTAGTTATCAGTCTTGCAAGAGCGAGCAAGAAATATGGCAACGCGTTTATAACAGGCTTAGAACGGTCACCATAAGCGGTTATAACACTTATAACCAGTATGCTCACCGATTCGTAGCCTGCACGCACCGTTCTGGCAACGTTGCGTGCCGTACACGGAGCGTTTCGACACCGGCAAAATATCCTCGCCGACAATTTTTGACGGTCCGTGCATGGCACGCGACGGGTATGGTCGGTGACGGAACGGGCTAGTGGGCATAGTCTCATACTTTTTAATACAAATAATATTTTTTTTGCCTGACACGTTCCTACTACGGTCATGGTATGATACGGTGTAGTGGGCAGAGACCTTTATACTGCCGATGTAGTCCACAAGATGGCAGAACCTACTATGCACAAGGAAACGTGCCGACGAGAACGGTAGATGGTAGCACTTGCTTTGGCAATGTACATGTGCTCATATAGTTTGTCAAAGGACTGTCTCATTTCAATCATAGACAGATAATCATACTATCTTTGTCTTACACTAAGTACTAGCACCCAAAAGAAAAGGATGAGTATAGTTTTCCTGGTTCTTACTGACTGACAAATTGGTTTGACCAACTATATGTTTCCGATCAGGCCACAAGATGGCAGACCCTCCAACGCGCACGGTCCCTATAGTGGAAACGTGGCTTAATTCGAATATGGAATACTGCAACCTCCACATTTCATTATTAGGCGCGTTCTATGGCGTCTGTTATTTACTGCGGCGAGAGATTTATTTACGTTTTGTACCCATTCCAGTATCTAAATGACGTGCTTTATCGCGCTTGTCCGGTTAATGTGATTTTTACTGCCCGCTGTTGCCGTTGATACAATAAGAAAATTACGGAACAAAAACTAATAACCCCATGACGAAGATAATGCTTTGATTTTATAACAATTGAACCTGCTAACTATTACCAAAAAGAATAGATAGTATAGAGGGGTCCTGTCATTTTAAATTTTGTAGTCACTGTAAATTTACTGCCATCTATCGACACACGACTAAAACTCAAAATGAAAACGTATAAAGTTATCAAAAAATGTATATATATGGATAAATCATTTTATTATTTTTATATCATTTTGATCCATGTTCATTCACTGATATCTATGTGTTAAAATTGTTAAATATGAAACGGTGTCAACGTCACGCCATCTAGCCGAGGATAGGCTAAAGGTGTGTGCGGCATCTATTCGAGAATGACTTTTACTTGATTTCCGAGCCACGTTTTTTCCTTAGACTTTATTCGTCTTATACGAAGTTACATATGTCTTTGCTATTACATAGAGTTAGACCAAGAAGAGTCTGCAGCGATTTTGATAGCCTACGCAGTGCCAGTGTCATTTTAAACGTCCATTAAACTTCTATGAAATTATGACGTATAAATAACACTTGCACTGCGTGGGCTATCAAAATCGCTGCAGACTTTTCTTGGTCTAACTCTAGGTACCGTACCGGGGTGAACTGAGATAAAGGCCGGGAATGATATTTAGGTACTTACCTAATAATTTCTTAAAGAATCGCATAATACAATTTGTGTGAGTAGTTTTCAAGAAATTATCAGGTAATTGTTATTCCCGGTTTTTATTCCCATTCTCCCCGCCATCGCCATCCCTATTCACTCAAGAATAATTGTTAATAAAGAATACCATATCTACAAAATGTGTGATAAAAAACATTAAAAAACAACAACTGAAATGTTTTTTATCACACATTTTGTAGATTTGGTATTCGTTATTAACAATTATTCTTGAGTGAAGTCAATTAGTATTGTAGTGATTCAGATAAAATATGCGGGTGTACTTGTTTTCAAAGGTACCTAACGAAATGAGTTTAAGTCAAGGCTGCTATAGATATTGCTAATCTAATTACCATGGCTTATATGATAATTGCCTTTACCTACATACATACTTACTTATGTCTTTTCGGAGTCTATTTTATTACAAGCTAAACTAAGCCATGTCTAAAGTACTTGCCCTCACACATTCTCAGTTTTCTTAAAATGTAATATTTGCACGAGTATTTTTAAAGTGTCGTAAAGTATTTACTTACGAGTGATTCACGCATGTGCAATTGTGCATATTTGCTCTACCTATACTGAGAATCTAGGTACTTATATGGCGGAGTGTGAAGAACAGTATGAAGCTGTAAGCACCACCCAAAGTTATAAACAATAGAGTGTAAGTACTATGAGCTCGCCGCATGCAGTATATAGCCACAAAGTTTTGCTGCCTGAAGCTAAATATATTAAAAAACCCGATCCCGTCATTATTACCTATTTTGCACCTTAGTTACTCACCAGTTAAGTAAGTTATGTATATTTATATATAATATATATTTGATGTATATATTTATAATAGTATTAAATATTATTTATTCACGTCGTCCACGTGTCCCGGACTATGCTGTCCCGCACACTCCGCTGGCTCCATAGAAAACCAGCGCCGTTGACCACGCTAGTCGTGCCAGCTACATTGCTGAGTGGAGACCATTTCGGCTTCACATCTCTATTTCCACTGTTTTGTTTATCTTTGCCCTGTGCTTGTATATAGATGTGTTATTTGTATTGCGTTACTTATTCTATCTGTTCAATATCTTGATCCAATGTCATAGCATCTCACTCTCTCTTTAAGCAAAATGTGAGACAAAATACACATTGGCCAAATAAATTGGATAGGTGGAACTACCACCTTTAGACACTGTCAGAAAACAAAATCTAACGTATGCTCTTGAAACGATATGCACAGAAAAATATATTTTTTTAAATATTGTTTTAATGCTACCCCTTAGGGGACTTAGTGGTAAAATGGGGTTGAAAGTTATTAATAATGACTTCTACGGGGACGAAGTCGCAAGTGGAGGGTATTCTGTAAAACTACGCTTTATTCAAAAAGTCGGTGATAAAAGCTTGTATTAAAAAACGCTTTTTGAGGCGGCGGCGGCATGAGCGGCACGAGCAGCGCGGGCGGGCCGGCGCGGCGCAGGAAGGGGTGCTGCAGCAGGTGCGGGTGTATATAGAGATTAGTCACACCTGTATATAGAGATTAGTCACACCTGTATATAGAGATTAGTCACACCTGTATATAGAGATTAATCACACCCGAGCATACATTAGTCGCACCCGAGTCAACACTCGCGAGTTCCGTGACACGCCGCCTCCAGTGTATTAACACGCCTACAATTTATGTTCCCGCGCAGTTTCAGGACGGGGCCTATGAAAATTTTACGGCTTGTGTTAACTGCAGCTCTGGAAAATGCTTATAAAGATATTTTTCACTGTTTACCGCTGTGTTCCCATGGAAATATACACATATTGATAAGTCTTACAATAAAAAAATACAAACGCATTTGTTAGAATATTGTTATTCTATGTACAAATTGTATTACGTATAAAACTGACCTGTTTCTCTTTGACGTTCAATGTTGATAATATATTACACTATTTAAACACTTAACACAACATTACGTGAATTTTACAGAATTTGCTATTTATGTGGGTAGGTACGATACGAAACCACCGTTGACAAGAGAAACAGTAAGTCTGTTAACTTACTACTTAAATTTGTAAACTACTTTGACGTAATTATATTTTGAATTAATATTACTGATTAATAATTTGTATAACGGAGTTTATTGAAAATATAGTCTAATAGTTTTATTCTGCATGATTCGATAAATGGACGAGGTACATGAGAAACTACTTCTGTGACGTCACTTATCGAATGTCAAGTGGCATGATCAACCAGTTGCCAGGTAGAAATGGGTATAAAAGGGACCGACCGATCCATTATTGATCATTCTGATTCTGCATTCTGCTTTGAGCATTCTACTTTGCGGTGCAGCACTGAGTTAATCATCGCCAAAGGAATATTGAAAGTTAAGTAAATACTATGTTGGTAATTATTGTAATAATTATGTACTTACTTGATTAATTAGATGGATTAATTAATTAATAATTAATTAAATCATATTTTACTGAATTATAAACTAATAGTGATTGTGTTTGTAAGTTGTTGATTGGATAAGGTTAATAAATTGGATTATTTAATTTAATAAAACAGTTTTATTTTCAATTACATCTGTTTATTATTTTATTTATCTTGCTTAAAACTTAAATAGTATCCAGTTATTGATTTTGCAGTTTTACATAATTATGAATCAAGGTAAATAAATAACTTCCTGACATGTTTTTGCCTTGAAAGTAATATTCAGTTTTTAAATTAAATAATTAAATTTTGAGTTTTTAATTTTGATATATTTAAAAAAAATTATTCATTTATCTAACATCAGAAGTGGGATTGTATCCAGCTACACTACATATATACTTATATAATTTCAGACGAATATGAAACCTGTGGCTTTCCACAGCAGCACGGATGTGGATCCTTCTGAAAGCTGTCTCCGGTGCTCACGGAAGAGACAAGAACATCGCTTTTTCCGCCTTTGACCCCGCTACAAGCGACAGTGGAGCAGATTCCTGGTGTACCACGAAGCTATCGTCAAGCAGAAAGATATGTAGCAACTGTTATATGTTTAAAACAATGTGCAATTATTCGTCAGATTGGCCGAGCGATTTTTGGAAAGTTTATCAAACAGTAAGCTATGTACATGTTATGTAGGTAAATGTTTTATTTTTGGTATTTTATTTTGGCATTTATGATTCTTTGTTTCTGATAGACTAATTGGGTATCCGCTGGTTGGTCATATACTTGGTGTCAATTGTCTCACTAGCAGCGGGTGAATGTAATTGGCATGTCTAGGTATTTGGCAATACCCTCACAACACTTATTTGGTATCCGCTGGTCGGTCATATACTTGGTGTCAATTGTCTCACTAGCAGCGGGTGAATGTAATTGGCATGTCTAGGTATTTGGCAATACCCACATATTCGCTGGTTTGAATAATGATAACATGTCTATTCAAGCAGATCATATATTGATTACACAATGTGTGTAAGTTAGCATTCTTTACTTATTTACTTTTTTTTTGTTTCATTTATTTGCTTACGTTTATGTACATAGTTGTCTGGTCTTTAAGTAACAATATCATTGTCTCAATAAATGATGACCATATCAGTTGTGGCAATAAATAAATACATTTGTATCCTTGTAAATTGATCCTATTTTGTACTTCGGGAACGAAGTACATGTCAGTATGGCCGTGTTAGAATATTGTTATTCTATGTACAAATTGTATTACGTATAAAACTGACCTGTTTCTCTTTGACGTTCAATGTTGATAATATATTACACTATTTAAACACTTAACACAACATTACGTGAATTTTACAGAATTTGCTATTTATGTGGGTAGGTACGATACGAAACCACCGTTGACAAGAGAAACAGTAAGTCTGTTAACTTACTACTTAAATTTGTAAACTACTTTGACGTAATTATATTTTGAATTAATATTACTGATTAATAATTTGTATAACGGAGTTTATTGAAAATATAGTCTAATAGTTTTATTCTGCATGATTCGATAAATGGACGAGGTACATGAGAAACTACTTCTGTGACGTCACTTATCGAATGTCAAGTGGCATGATCAACCAGTTGCCAGGTAGAAATGGGTATAAAAGGGACCGACCGATCCATTATTGATCATTCTGATTCTGCATTCTGCTTTGAGCATTCTACTTTGCGGTGCAGCACTGAGTTAATCATCGCCAAAGGAATATTGAAAGTTAAGTAAATACTATGTTGGTAATTATTGTAATAATTATGTACTTACTTGATTAATTAGATGGATTAATTAATTAATAATTAATTAAATCATATTTTACTGAATTATAAACTAATAGTGATTGTGTTTGTAAGTTGTTGATTGGATAAGGTTAATAAATTGGATTATTTAATTTAATAAAACAGTTTTATTTTCAATTACATCTGTTTATTATTTTATTTATCTTGCTTAAAACTTAAATAGTATCCAGTTATTGATTTTGCAGTTTTACATAATTATGAATCAAGGTAAATAAATAACTTCCTGACATGTTTTTGCCTTGAAAGTAATATTCAGTTTTTAAATTAAATAATTAAATTTTGAGTTTTTAATTTTGAAATATTTAAAAAAAATTATTCATTTATCTAACACATTCGATAACTAATTCCGTTTTTACGTTTTATATCTTGATATGGCGTCAAGTCACAACTGATACTAACCTAAAAGTATCAGTTGTGACTTGTGAGTAAAAGATATTTAGCGATGTAACTAACAGCCAGACGGACGGACAGAGTCGCACCATAAAGCAGGCCACTGATGAGCCTTCCAAATGGATGCCGTTACAATGGATTCATCCAAATGGACGGCATCCTAATATTAAACATTGTACGTTTTTGACATTCACGGACCGATTTTGGATTGCAGCCACGCAGCCACACTATTTGGACGTTGGAAGGCTCGTCAGTGGCCACCTTAAAGCCGTTCCTTTTTGGAACGTTAAGGTGACAGTCCATTTCCAACGACAGCAGCACGCACAACGAGAGTCCGACCACAGAAACTTTGCAGCGCAATAATTTGACAATAATAATAATAATAAGTTTTTTCGCGGTGGGTAGTCAAATAAACAACACGTCAAAATTGTAGAGCTATAATTTAAAATAGAAAAAATAAGTAATTTACATTGTATAAATGTAAAAATTGCTTACATGTGATATATTGCACCTCATTTGCACCCACAGCAGTTATCACCACTTTTTATTCACACTATCAGCATCTCCTGTCTTTAGCACCAAAGTTCAAAGGTCAAAGTTAGTGAAAACACCTGTCAACACAAAATGGATCACTTGGCGAAGCTTCAAAAGAGCATTGATGGCATGAAGGCCATGTTCGAGTCGCGGATGGCCTCTTTTGAGAGTTCTGTGGCCACCCAGGGGACAGAGGCGCTGCCAGGCGAGTACAGTGCATTTAAAGATTTTGTTTGCAAAGCCGTGTCGAGTCTGCAAAACCAAATGGAATTTGTGTCGAGAACCCTTGAGGACATGGAGTCTCGTTCCCGAGCCAGCATTCTTCTCCTTCATGGCGTACCTGAGGCACAAGGCGAAGACACTTCAGCTGTAGCGGTGGATATTCTCCAACAGACCTTAAAGGTGGAGGGAGTAACTCTCACGGCTTGCTATCGGCTGGGAAGCAATTTGACGCCATCAAGGCCCCGGCCTGTCCTTCTTAAGTTCAGCTGCCACAGGATTAGAGATGCAGTCTGGGCCGCTAAGAAGTTGCTGAAGGGCTCAGGCAGAACTCTGTCAGAGTTTCTCACTAGCACCCGGCATGCAGTATTTCTGGAGGCCCGCAGGCGGTATGGTGTGAAGGGCAGTTGGACGAGTGATGGGCGCATAGTAGTGCAGTGCCACGACGGGGTGCGCCGCAAGGTTGTTACGCTGGCGGAGTTGGAGGCGTTACCGGCCCCGGCTTGTGCTGCTGAAGCCGATGGAGGAGTGCGAACAGAGACGGAAGCAGTGGCCGGAGTGAAGGCATCATCGGCGGCGGTAGCACCGAGACCATCACGCCAAGCGAGGTTTGCTGCGGGCTCCGGTGTCGGCAGGCGTTGAAAACATGTATTGTTGGTGTTCGTTGTCTCTATGTCGGTGGCAATCAACGTGTTACTTTTGTTTTATCTAATTTTTGCTATGACGTCACAAAATCAAAGTTTCTCTTTATATTTGTAGCGGTACATTACAAAATCACTTTTGGTTTTGCAGCGGTAGATTTAAAACATTTAGTTACGTTGTAAATAAACACGATTTGTTAGCCTACCCTGTGCTGTCACATTGACATTTGACGTTTCATCGTTTTGTTAGTGCTTCGATGAGGTGTATTTTTCTGTATATTTTAGTTTCTGTTTAATTAGTTTTGCGATGTCGCTGCTGTGCTTGTTTCTGTTTTGTGTTTATTTGTATAAATTATAATAGGTAGCTGCTGGCGAGCAGATGAGGTGGTTTACTACTAAGTTACTATTAATAGTACTTACTAGGTGTATTTATATATTTATTACATATTATATACGTTATATATTTTTAGAAATAGTACTCAACCACATTATATATACAATGTCAAACGTTTTAAATGATAGTTTAGACAGCGAGTTTTTCTCTCTCTCTTCTTCTAGCCTTTATGATTCTTTGAGTGATGCGTCAGACTTGCCTGATTTGGGTGAACGGTTGCAATACACGTTTAACTCTTCACATAAAAACTTTAATGTTGTTCACATCAATGCGCAAAGTGTGCCGGCACACTACCCTGAACTACTTTCGGCCTTTAGCTCCAACAATAATATTCACGCTATTCTCATTTCAGAGTCGTGGCTAAAACCGTCTCTACCTTCTACGCTTTATCCATTGCCAGGGTACTGTTTGATACGGAACGACCGGACCGGCACTAGCGGAGGTGGATCGGGAGCCGTCCGCGATGGTGGAGTCGCCATTTATATTAGAAGTAACCTTGCTTGTAGAATAGTCGCGCAGTCACCATCAGTCTATTCGAACTCTGCCGAGCATCTTTTTTTAGAAGTCATATTACATCATTCCAAAGTTCTTCTAGGCGTTTTTTACAGCCCTTCCTCCAACATAAATTATTTCAATGCTCTGTATGATATATTAGTTGATATAACCCCCCAGTTTGACCATAGTATTCTCATGGGCGATTTTAACACCTGCCTCCTAAAAAATGATCTTCGCTCCTCTAAGCTTTATTCTCTTGCTACGTCCTTAAACCTAACCGTTTTACCTCTCACAGCTACTCATTTCCCGCATAACGGTCCTCCTTCTTTATTAGACCTCATTATCACCTCTTCTCCAGACTTAGTTTCCTTTCATGGTCAGTTTAATGCTGCTGGCTTCTCCAACCATGATTTAATATACGCTGCTTTTAAAATCCGTCCTCCAAAGCGTAAGCACAAAATTATAATGCGGCGAAACCTGCGGGACTTAAATTTACAAGCCTTTTATGCCGACTTATCTAATGCGGATTGGCAAGGGTTGGAGAGTCTTGCAGATATCGACATGAGGGTAAGGGCTTTCAATGATATACTGCTTGCGATTTTTGACAGACACGCGCCATTGATACCTACGCGCGTCAAACACCTTCCTGCGCCGTGGCTCACGCCGGATATTAAGACACAGATGGCCAAGCGTGACCGAGCTCGCGTAAAATTTCGACAAAGCCCTTCAGATAGTAATCGTCAGAAGTATCTATCGTTACGTAACCGCTGCAATAAGGTCTGCAGGGAGTCAAAGCGTCGATACATCCACAGTTCCATTGATGAATGTCCCCCTGCTAAATTATGGAAGTTTTTAAAATCACTCGGGGTGGGCAAATCTCAATCTAGTTCATCCAGTATCCTTGATATAAATGGTATTAACCAATACTTCAGTACTTCACCAGTTACTCTAGACCCTTCCCTTAAACATTCTACCTTGTCACTTCTTGCAGCTTCTACAACCAACTCCAGCTTAGATCCTTTTGAACTCGGCTGTATTTCTGCACAAGAGACACAAGCAATCCTCAAAGCTATTAAAACGAAAGCCGTCGGTGACGATAACCTTAGTGTAGATATGCTCATGCTCGTGGCGGATTTTATTTCTCCTATCATTTCTAACATTATTAATTTCTCCCTTTCCAGTGGCACGTTTCCGGCATCCTGGAAGTATGCACATGTCATTCCTCTCCCAAAAACTTCCAATCCTGCATCTTTCTCCCAATATCGTCCTATCTCCATTCTTCCTATACTATCAAAAATTATTGAACATTTCGTTAACCGTCGCCTGCAATCCCATCTTAATAAAAATTCATTGTTTAACCCTCTCCAATCTGGGTTTCGCCCCGGGCATAGCACAGTCACCGCTTTGGTTAAAGTCACCGACGACATTCGTTTTAATATAGAGTGCAAAAAGCTAACTGTCCTTGTTCTTCTTGATTTTAGTAGTGCCTTCAACACTGTAGACTTTGACATCCTTCTAGGCACACTCAGCACTCTAAGAATCTCACAAACTTCTCTCTCGTGGTTTCATAGCTACCTTTCTGGCAGACGCCAGCGGGTCAGAGTAGATGACAAGCTGTCCGACTGGTGTGAGCTCACCGCTGGCGTCCCACAAGGAGGAGTGCTTTCTCCCCTTCTTTTCTCTATTTTTATTAATGGCATCACCGAAGCACTTACATCATCATACCATCTTTACGCAGACGATCTACAGATTTATGCAGCGGCCAGTATAGATGATCTTTCTTCATTGATTACTCAAATCAACCTTGATTTGGAATCCATACGGGACTGGGCGTGCAAATTTGGTTTGAAAATCAATGCTAGGAAGTCGCAGGCGATTGTCATTGGTAGTCCTTATTATGTAGGCAAGCTTTCGGACATGGTGGTACCCGACATTTTGTTTGATGGGACTAATATCCCTTTCTCCTCTACTGTCCGAAATTTGGGTATCACCATGGATCAGACGCTTTCTTGGTCTCCCCATGTTGCTGAGGTGAGTAAAAAAGTTTTTGGATCCCTCCACTCTCTTCGACGGCTGCAGAATTTTCTCCCTCTTCATACTAAACTGACTCTTGCCCGTTCTCTCTTGCTCCCTCTTCTGGACTATGGTGACGTTGCGTATCTGGACCTTAATGAGGAATTGCTGGATAAACTTGAGCGTTTACAAAATGTTTGCATCAAGTATATATTTGGCCTCCGTAAATATGATCACGTCTCCAACTTTCGCTCCCAGCTCGAGTGGTTACCGATCCGCCGACGCAGAGATGTGCATGTCGTGTCGTTGCTGTTCAATATACTCTTCAACCCCCGTTCCCCATCTTACCTAACGGAAAGATTTAACTATCTGGCTGAAGGAAGTGATCACCGTTTACGATCTAGCTGTAATCTCACGCTTACTATTCCGCCTAATAAGACGCGAACATATGCAAATTCTTTTACGGTGCGCGCTGTGAAGTTGTGGAACGAGTTGCCCCTGTCGCTCAGGCGGTCCCAGTCTGTGGCGTCACTCAAGGCTAATCTGAAGAAGCTTTGGCTTTCCAATCAGCGTGATCTGGTTAAGTACTAAACCTTTATTTCTACTTTAAACTTGTATATATATATATATATATATATTGTATTGTATGTATGTATGCTAGTATGTATTTTATGTATTTTTATTCTATAATATTATTTATGTATTTTATGAGTTGACAATACGTTAGTTTACTTTTTCTAAATATTACTGTACATCCCGTAAGTTTGTCTATCTGACCTGACTGGAGTTTTCCTCTCATCTAATCGAAGGTTAGCTGGAAGAGATCCCTTATAGGGATAAGTTCGCCTTTGTACTTCCATTACTGTAATTTATTTTTGTAAACCTGTGTTGTGTACAATAAAGTGATTACTACTACTACTACTTGACAGTGAATTAAAAAAACTATATATGGCAATGTTTTTTAGCAGTCAGTAAGCGTCATTCTCTTTGGTATGTGTTTTTTTAATCTTTATAGGGCTGTATCTCCTAAACCGTGCGACGTAGCGCAAAAATAATCAAATTTTCGTTCCCCTTTCAAAACTTGTAAGTAATATTTAAAAAACACTAAAAAGAAAAAAAAAGAAAATAAGAAAGAAAAATGTTTATAGGGTTTGGTTTATCTCCTAAACCGTGCGTCGTAGCGCAAAAATAATAAAATGTTCGTTCCTCTGTAGGAAACCCCTAATTAATATTAAAAAAAAAAGCAAAAACTTTATAATGCTGTATCTCCTAAACCGTACGTCGTAGCGCAAACATAATCAAATTTTCATTCCCCTTTAAGGAATCTCTAAGTAATATTTAAAAAAACACAATAAAAGAAAAAAAAGCAAGAAGAATATTTATAGGGCTGTATCTCCTAAACCGTGCGTCGTAGCGCAAAAATAACAAAATGTTCGTTCCTCTGTAAGAAACCCCTAATTAATATTAAAAAAAAAAACATATAGCTTTATAATGCTGTATCTCCTAAACCGTACGTCGTAGCGCAAAAATAATAAAATTTTCGTTCCCATTCAGTACCACACGCACTGAACAACCTATCACATATCATCATAATCATAAATTTTTATTATTATTTCATTGCATGTTTGAGAAAAGCACTATACATGCCTAGCCCTGAAAAGGTCTTACCGGCTTCGTATCACTAACCGACCTCCCTACGGTCGGCCGTCTATACCTACTCACCCGGCATGCCCTTATTTCCCGGCGTCTGCAGTAATGTACTAATAATAATTATTTGTTTAAACTTGGTTTAGACTAAGGTTTCACAGCAAATTGAACACATCTAATAGGTATAGGCATACCATACTATTACCTTATGCACTTCCTCTAACATTTCGAGAAACCCATTGGTTCGAGCTGGGTTTTGAGATCGAAGTCCTCTAACCCACAACCTCCATGCTTATGCTTACGGCTACTAGTTAAAGCTAGTTAAAGCTTAAATTTATTTTGAATGTTTGTTTATTGTTTTAATGGTTTATTTCGTTTTTCCGAAATCCGAAGTCCGCAAATTGCGGGCAATTTCTCTGTCAATATAATTACGCCTTAATGAGAGTAAAAGAAGAAAGATGCTCGCAATTTGCGAACTTCGGTGTTTCTTGCGGTAGGCTCTCTGTACCTATTTACCGCTAGGCCGTCGCGGATATTACAAAAGCTCAATAATCTTGATGAAGCCAAATGTCATATTCTCCCAAATCTCCCAATATGATTTATCAACATTTAGTATATGTATACATATTAATAGTGATATCGTCGGGTGACAAGCAAAACTCACTAAGTACTATCAAAAAATTAAAGTAACAATGCACTTTATTACACTTGTAACACGGTTTATTGTCCAATAATTTCAATGATGTTAGTTAGTGACTTTTGCTTGTCACCCGACCATATATAAGGTGCTAACAAATTAGTCACGGATATTTTAAGAGATAATACATTACATTAAGACAATTAACTTTTAACTGTAATTAAGGAACCTTTTTATATATTTTTTTTGTTTTCATTTACCGAACAAAAAAAATATTACAATTTATTTTTAAAATAATCACCCCTATTATGTACCTGTCAAGATGTTTAACACTGTCTGTCATGTCACGTCACGTCAAGTTTAAAGAGGTTCTAGAATATCTAAAGAGGTCTCATTTAATTATCTTATTAACAGGGTGTTTTAACGTAGCAAATTTGTTTCCTAGTTTTCTTCAAAAAAACATAACAAAACCAATGATGTTTCATACTTAAATGTACTCCGAGAACCGAGTACTATCAGCTGTAAAAATATCCGTGACTAATTTGTTAGCACCTTTAAATTTATTTAACCATAATGCACAGCTTAAATTTTTCATAGACGGTAAATATGTTAGAAATTTATGGTAGAAAAAAGTATCAAAACTATTTATTAAATTTTCTGTGGTGTTGTCACATACTGATTTTTAAAAACTACTTTATATCTCTAGCGCTGCAAAGTTTCTGTGGTCGGACTCTACCATTCATTTTACTATGGAAATTGACAATAACACCGAGGCGTTCGTACTAGTAGTGCAGCTGCGGTCAGAAATGGAATGTTACCCTTACTCTAAAAAGTAAATTATGTTAGCTAGGAATTTGATAACAATTCAAATCAGCCTTTTTTTCGAAAAATGGGTCATCACTTTCATCAGTTAAAGTTTGATCGAATGACCATCGTATCACGTCGTATGGAGGTACGATATGACGTCATTCATGTTTCAATCGGAGATTGTTTTTAAAAGTTCACTATTTTCAGTGCCGTGTCAAACTGCCGCCTTTGACAAACTATGTTGAAAGTTTAGTGCGAAAATAAGTAAAAGTATAATTATATTCTATGTATTTTAAGTGTACTATGTTACAAATATAAAAGCGAACTTAATAAATAGTAAAAGAGACACGTGTTAGCAACAGTATCAGCATAAATGAGGACTTTTCTACCGAAAATAACATTAGCATTCACTCTATGCACTTACTAAACTTTCATTTTATTATAAGTAAGAGCTATTAAAAGTATCAGTAAACATTTCGTATGGAGCTCATGAGTGTCTCTTTTTATAGTCTAAGATCTATCGTAGAGTTTTTACTTAAGGCGTGCTTTTCCCGTACGAGCTAAGCGAACCAGTTTTTTGAATCCATCGGAAATATAAGAAACAATGTTTTAAAATTGTGAAAAAAATATATCTTATACTTAAGGATCTGGCAGATATGTTTTGGATCTCAAAAACATGATTAGATAAACTTTGCTCGATAGAAAAAAAATCCAAAGTTACGCCTTTTTTTAACAATAAATCAATCTCAGAGCTACAATACAAACTTTTTTGACTTGTTTTTTACATAAATGTATAGGTAATAAGCAAGGATCGGACAAACGCCCGTCATTTAGGTAACATACCCCAGTTCCGTACAGTAGAGACTTCCTCGTTTTATGATGTTAACATATTTTATTTTTTAAGATTTATTAAATAACAATTGAACACAAAATATCATCTATTGAGCATTACTAATTCATCGATATTTACCTAATTAATATAGGATATCATCACACCAGATAAATACATACACATAGGTACTTAATTTTAATGACATTGTTTACTACTGGCCATTTAGATAAAATACGTAATATTTCTATCACACTTGTCACACTTTGACGTTGTCTCTTTAGAAACGTATTTTCTTTAAGCAATATAATTTCTTTTAATTACAAATTATGCCTCCCAGACGTCCGGCAAGTGAAAAATGTATACGATCATGGATTTCTTCCTATCCAGATTTATTTTTCGACGGATTTCAATTACGTTGCCGTATTTGTGATAAACGCCTGAGAACCTACCGGAAATCTGATGTTCAGGGTCATGTTGAGTCAAAAAATCACCTGAAGAACCGGAGTAATTCAGAATGCAACACAGATTTTTATATGGATTTGACAATTATGATGATATGTGCTAATATTCCCTGGTCTAAACTGAGCAACTATCATTTTAATACCTTTTTGCAAAAGTATTGTGGTGTCCGCGATATTCCAAGTGAATCAGTAATACGTAAAATTTATTTGGAAAAAGCCTATAAAATGACAATGCAAAATATAAGGAGTGAATTACGAGAGGCTGATAGTTTTTGGGTTTCTATTGACGAAACGCGTGACTGTTTGGGTCGAAAAATTGTACATTTTCTATTGATGCCTTTGAATTTAAACGCTGGTAACAGATTCTATTTAATAGCATCCAAGGTTTTGGAAACGGTAAATGGTGAAACTATTTATCAGTTTTATGAAAATACACTGAACTGGCTATGGACTGACTCTGCTGAAAATTACAAACGGAAAGTATTTATTTTTTCATCGGATTCTGCCAGTTACATGTTAAAGGCTGGAAAATTGTTGAAACGTGCATATTCTCAAATATTGCATGTAACTTGTTTCGCACATGGCCTTCATCGATTAAGTGAAGAAATACGTAATGGATTTCTAAATGCGGATAAGATGATTGCATATATAAAACAAATATTTTTAAAATCGGACTCTAGAGTTAAATATTTCAGAGAACAATGTCCTGGTTTAGCTTTACCACCTAAACCAACAGTTATTCGATGGGGGACTTGGATCGAAGCCGCATGTTACTATGCAGAATACTTTGAACAAATAAAAAGGGTGATAAATGGTTTAAAAAACGAATCTTCCGCGATTCGAAAGGTTAAGAAATTAATAAAAATCCGAAGTCTAAAAAAAGATTTCCTGTTCATCAAAAGATATTTCCAAGTCATTCCACAAAAAATTCTTGAACTACAAAAGACGAAGTTACACATAAAAGATTCATTTAAAATTATTAAAGACATACATACTGTTTTACGAAATATTCCCGGGAGTTTTAGATCTAGAGCTATATCAAAATTTCAATCAATATTTAATAGGAATCCTGATTACGTCACCGTGAAAGAAATTCATGAAAAAATTATCTCCGAGGCACAAGCATATTGGAAGAACAATATACCAATGTCAACGATTACATATGCCCCTATGACGTCCGTAGACTGTGAACGGACTTTTTCAACGCATAAATGGGTCCTCAATTCACGTCGTTATAGGCTCACAAAAGAAAATTTAGAAAAAGTAATGGTTATTCTATTTTACTGGCGAAAGTAATTTTAGGAATGTTAATAATTAAGTACTTTTTCTTTGGATATAAATTATGGTACAATAAATGTATAAAATATATTTTTTTACTTCTTCTTCTTCTTCCTCGCGTTATCCCGGCATTCTGCCGCGGCTCATGGGAGCCTGGGGTCCGCTTGACAACTAATCCCATGATTTGACGTAGGCACTAGTTTTACGAAAGCGACTGCCATCTGACCTTCCAACCCAGAGGGTAAACTAGGCCTTATTGGGATTAGTCCGGTTTCCTCACGATGTTTTCCTTCACCGAAAAGCGACTGGCAAATATCAAATGATATTTCGTACATAAGTTCCGAAAAACTCATTGGTACGAGCCGGGGTTTGAACCCGCGACCTCCAGATTGCAAGTCGCACGCTCTTACCGCTAGGCCACCAGCGCTTTTTTTACTAACATAAGGAAGTCTCTACTGTACGGAACAGGGTTATACCACCCAAATGACGGGCGTTTGTCCGATCCTTGGTAATAAGATAATCTAGATGATTTGGATCACTTTGTCTCGGTAACATCATTAAAATAATTTCTATGTTTCAATACCTACTAAATCCGCAAGCGCCGTCACTCGCGAACGCACTTACGCCCTCTTCAGTCGCGCGGCAGCGCTTGTAGAGGACGGACCTGCGTCAGTGTGTTCCGCGCGGTCACGTGATTTTACCATTTACAAACAATGGGAAACAAAGCATATGAAACGTAAGAAAAAGTCACTAAGTGCTATAAAAACACACTTTCTGATAACAGATGCATCTAATACTTTACGAGGTGCTTGAAAGCGCCTAGCTTTCCTACATCAACAGTTAAAATATTTCAGTATTTTCACTAGGTCAGCAACCAATTTCAATGTAGGTAAATAATATTATATTCCTAGATAATATAATTGTGAGTATGTAAGTATGATATATTTACAGTATTTCACCTTTACTGATATACCTACGTCCGATCTGCAAAATGATTATATTCCTTCGTGCTCTTTGACTCCTTTGAAAATCAGAAATTATTTATTTGGATTGATACAGTATGGGGATGTTACAATATACATATGTATGTATAGTGTTACGCTTTTAGTATGAGGGTGCCGAAGGCGCCCGGCTTTGGATCGCATGCAACGCGCCACGCCCGTCAAGCGTGCAAATTCATCATCATAATCATAAATTTAAATAAATATAAAATGTCAAATTGAAATAATTGAAAAAATTACCCTAATAGGCATATCGCAATACAATTATTTAAGAACTAAATACATATCACTAATTTTAATATTTGACCACGGTCGACATGAATTAAATATAATTGAGAGTTCAAGGTGCCTACAGGCAGTTCATCTTGCGCTTGGTTGTATTAGTCTTGTTCGAGAAACTGAACACGGTGAAAAATAGAGATAATACTCCTAAAAATACGTGTGATACCTCATTAGATTCGTCATAATGCCTAGAAAATGCATTCGAAGCACACACAAAATATCAAAAGTTATAAGCAAAAAAAAGGGGGAAAAAGTAGAGATCTTTAATTTCCCCAATATCTCAAAAAGTATTCATATTACGGTGCGAGATGGGTGGGGGGTGCTCGACCAAATGTCATAGAGGGCCCCAAGACAAAACAAACTGCATTTAAAATTTTTCAAAATGGCCGACTTTTTTCTTTTTTTTTTTTCAAGTTGGTCCGAGCGCGCTGAGATTTGGCATGGCGAAAGATAGAGTCCTCTAGATTCCTATGAAAAAAAAATTTTTTGGAAAAAATCTAAGATGGCGGAAGTAATGGTCATTTTAATTTTGTATGGCAACTTTTAAACGGCGCGAGATGGGTGGGGGGTGCTCGACCAAATGTCATAGAGGGCCCCAAACAAAACAAACTGCATTTAAAAATTTTCAAACAGGCCGACTTTTATTTTTAATTTTTTTCAAGTTGGTCCGAGCGCGCTGAGATTTGACATGCGGCGAGCTTGGGGGCCCAAAATTACCAAGTGAAAAAAAATTTTTGGAAAAATCCAAAATGGCGGCGGACACGGGCCAAATTCAAATTTCCAAGTAGGTTAGGCGAGCCCGAAGGGCGAGCTTCAGGCTGGGAGGCCGAAGGCCGACCCCGTGGTGGGCCGTCAGGCCCGGAGCTTTATCTCGAATGTCCAAGCATGCTCCACCCCCAGTAATTTTGGGCGAGGCCGAAGGCCGAGCTGCGGGAATGACGAACAAAGCAAAATCCTATACAAAAAGTGTGTTAAGCGAGCCCGAAGGGCGAGCTTCAGGCTAGGAGGCCAAAGGCCGACCCCAGTGGATGGCCGAAGGCCCGGAGCCTCCACCCCGACTCCCAAAACGCGAGGCCGAAGGCCGAGCTGCGTGAATGGAGTTCCTCCTAACGTCCTACAAAGTCAACTTTCTTGATAAGCGGAGCCGGCGGGCCGAAGGCCCGACGGCGAAGCGTCAAGGCTCGCGAAGGCCGAAGGCCGAGCTCCGCGTTGGGCCGAAGGCCCGAAGCGTCACACGTGAGGAGGAAGTTGGAGCTGAAACACGACCCAATAGGACAAGTTACGATTTCCCAAGCACGCGAGGCCGAAGGCCGAGCTGCGGGAATGAAGTTCTCGCATGCGGATCTTTTCTTTCTATCAAAAGTACAACTTTATTTATTTCTCCCTTTGGAAAACAAACTACTACACAACAATAACAACAGCAGGAATGGACTGCTACCAACAATGTGGGTTAGGTTAGGTTAGAACTGCGACCCTCACAGGAACAGACTGCTACCAGAAAAGTGGGTTAGGTTAGGTTAGAAATGCGACCCTCACAGAAACGGACTGCTACCAGAAAAGTGGGTTAGGTTAGGTTAGAACTGCGACCCTCACAGGAACGGACTGCTACCAGAAAAGTGGGTTAGGTTAGGTTAGAACTGCGAACCCCACAGAAACGGACTGCTACCAGAAAAGTGGGTTAGGTTAAATAGGTTAGAACCGCGACCCTCACAGAAACGGACTGCTACCAGAAAAGTGGGTTAGGTTAGGTTAGAACTGCGACCCTCACATAACCGGACTGCTACCGAGCTACAGGAATGAAGTGCTCGCACGCGGATCTGTTTGTCCTAGCAAAAGTACAACTTTGTTTCTTTTTCCCATTGGAAAACAAGCTACTACGCAATTACAACAGCACAAACAACAGCAACAACAACACGTCAACAACAGCACCAACAGCAAACAACACGCGTACCGCGGGGCCCTCGGGCCCCGCGCACAGGGCAAAATCTAGTTAATATTATTAAAGAGGAGGATATTTCCAATACAACATTATATACTTGCAGGATTATATCTCCATTATTTATACTTTTTATTCAACGCTGAACACAGTCCTCCACACCTCATTTTCGGCGTGAAAAAGCGATTACGTAACATTAAATATAATTTTAAAGGTATTAAATATTCATTGAAAATTTAAAAAAAATTATGGTGTATTTAAAACATGTCAACAAATGTACTACTTGTAGAAATTTATCTTAAAGTTATTTAGGCAATTGTTAATTAACAAAATTTTCTCAAACTTCCTTCTTTATTGAAAACGAAAAAAAATGTATAAATAACTATCGTAAAATTTTGTCGCTCTTCTCATATAAATGCTTAATAAGATCACATTATAAAAAAAATTTAATACGTTTTAAGACGCTATTTTGGGTTTTACACATTATTACGCGATCAAGATCATAAAAAAAAACATTTAGTAAAGTTTACTAAATCAGATTATTTGTGAAGGGTGCGGAATACGGGGTGTGATTACAGGGAGTGCAAAATAAGGCGGGTATAAGACAATTTTTTTAAATATTTTGTGTTATTCAGTCAGTTACGTGGTCTTTCACTATCGGCCTCATCTGAGAATTCAAAGTTTCTCTGCGTGATCAAATCAGAAATGAGGAGATCCGTAGACGAACTAAAGTCACCGACATATACTGTGTGCATATTTATTTGCGTTATTTGACATCTGTCACTCACAACAGCAATACGACGTAAAATGTCTCGCACATCGAAATCACAAAGGAAAACAATTGCACTACGAACGTTTACGTTCTACGTCTTTTTTTTTAATTTTAGGGCTAGCCGGTCACCACCTTTATGAATCGGTAGTCGTCTAAGTAAATCGATATGAATTTTTCATTTTTCTTTTAATAAAAATAAGGAAAAGGTGGATAATCAACTGTAAATATGGATATATTTATCGTCACCTAACAGACAACAAATTTGACACAGAAATAACATAAATAAACTTTAAAATAGATCCCCAGTTAGTTTAGATTTTGACGATGGGTGCGACCTACTCGGTCGGTGTATTAAATGCCTTGCGCGAAAACCATATAATTCTAGCTTTATTTAAATCGCAAATAAAAATTCATTATACGTCACAATTCGATACCTCAGTCTACGTGCCATCCAATCGTAATCGCTTGCTGTGACTATCGATTTGGGTTAGTTACATCTCTATAGAGGATGTCCAGTAATTAATGGACAACCTTCTAACCATCGACAGGGCAGCTTAGGCTGGTCCAGAAAATGCACTTATAGGTCTAGTAAAAGTTTTGTGGTTTTCGAGATAATCGCACTTTTATGTCTTTTTTACTAGTTAGCACCATACTTCACTTTAAACACCATCTAGGCCATATCTTTATTTGTAGAAATGTAAATAGCATGTGTGATACCATTTTAGAATCAGTATTAGATAAACTATTTTTAAGAAAGTTGGCCACTCTGTTCTCCGTACATTATATATATATATATATATGGGCAGGCCACATTGCGCGCAGAGAAGATGGCCGATGGGGTCGAAAAGTGCTCGAGTGGAGACCACGGACTAACAAAAGCAGCGTAGGACGTCCACCCACAAGATGGACAGACGACCTTGTTAAGGCCGTCGGAAGACGCTGGATGCGGGTCGCTTCCGACCGGAATGGAGGTCCAAGGGGAAGGCCTATGTTCAGCAGTGGACGTCTTATGGCTGAGATGATGATGATGAGTCAGTTACAACTTAATTAAAAAAAAAATTATATAATGTACTTAATAAAATGTAGGTACCATCGGTGCGCGAGTTTGACTCGCACTTAATTGAATTATTTTCTTGAAAACATTGTTTCGTTAAAATTGTGTGATCATTAAAATAGGTGTAAAGTCGATAGGTATTGTAAACAATAATTTATTAAGTTTGGCAATAAAAGTATTGGAAATTGCGATAATGAGACCCACTAAAAACATTTTCATGTAAAATGTTGCCAAGACGAAACCATAAGGCTTGCACTGACAAAAAGTTATCAGAAATTTACTTTGAAACTGTTTTTTTTTTTGTTTTTAGAGCTTATAAATAAGTACTACTGATCAGTAACAACGTTTTAATTCCACGGCAGCGTTATTGAGTTAAAGGAATCTGTAAAGTAAAATGATTGATTAAGGTTAATAACCTTTATAAATAGAACCCTTAATTGACCGTCTCCTTTAAAATTGTTACTTTCCTTTAGGTACTTTAACTCGAACACGCTGCCATGAAATTAAAACGTTCTTTACTGATCAATAATAAGTACACATGTCTATATAAAAATAATAATTCTACATGAAATGATCAGAAATACGTAATGCAAAAAATACATACGTACATATACAATAAAAACTCTAAAACGTGACCATTTCCCGGTCTAGTTAAAATACTGCCATCATAAGATCATTATACTGTGACCCGTCTGCTATGTTTACCGTGCGCGGCGCGCGCTCACGATCTCGGCGAGCGGGTCGCGGGACGCGCGGGCGGGGCTTCACGGTTTGCCGCGCTCCTCACCCCCTCAGATTCGTTGATGAGTCGAATCATATCGCCTTAACTTGCTTTTCGGTAATTCTACACATTTATTTTTCCGTCGGTGCGACTATTTCCGAACTGCTAACTTCGGTTTCGGAAATAATAATAATATTATTTTACCTAGTATAATTTAATGTAGGTAAGTACCTAACGGCAATTGCTCTCGTTGGATCCTGTACTATTAATTAAGTCTTGTCTGAATCTAGATGCCAAACACTTGCTTATTTCATAGAAGTTCGCATTAAGTTGGCCGGTCTTATTTCTTAAGAGCAGAATTTAATTTCGTACTTAATAAGACATTTTCATTAGAACTAGGTTAAATGGAACAAGTACCTCTCTGCAACACATTAAGTGTCGATATTAAAATATTATTCCGTCACTAATGTTTGTTCCAGTCAGCGGCTCCAGTAAAATAAATGAAAAAAGATCTATTGTTTTAGGAAAATGGTTCCATATATTATTTATCATTTAGTGGTAAAAATGTATTTTTATTTTAAGACATGAAAAAAAAAACTTGTATAGCACCGTGTTGTGCCTAAGGTGTACAATTTTATTGTCATTAATGAACTGTGACTACATGCTGTGCACCGTTACCATTAATTATACCGACAAAAATACACTTAAACTATAATATGCTTTGTCAACAAAAAGAAATCATGTCATGCCCTATATATTTTTAATTCATCCGGAATTTTATTAAAATGTTAGGAGCCATCAAATTATTTATTTAATTTATTGGAATGTTTGTAGAAGATATACTAGATATTCTTTTCTGCCGTTCATTTCTGCAGGTCATGAAAGAATTAAAATACACGAGGGGCGGGAAATCAATTGCTTGATAGCACGAGAGGTAACAATACTCGTTGCCAAGCCTGGCGTTGTTAATAAGGGGGCAATCAAAATAATATTGTGCGCCTAGCGACCTACACAAAGTGGTTAGTCCTTTTATCTCCCGGCGCAGACGGCCGAGCGCACAGTTTGGCAACCGACAGATCTAACATTCTATTCAGTCAACATTATAACGGCCGTATTGTCAGATAAGGTTTAAAAAAAAACAAGTTTTTATCGCATTTTTTTTTGCTTATGAGCGGTGTGTTCAATGTTATATGAGTTACTCGTTTCAATTTAGGTAAAACTTGTTTTTTCCGATATGCAAGTTTTTTTTTTCAAATATCTGAGTATTAAATACGAGTGTAATTCATTACTGATCAGAATAAATTTCAGTAAACGCGTAGTATAGTAAAAAAAATCCTATTATGTATGCTTACCTAGATAAATCTAGGTCTAAGCATAAATTGGAAAGAAGCAAAATCTTTTTTTGTAATTTAATATTGTACCAAATCCCGTTTATAACAAATCCCGTTTAGTGTAGGATTATTGCAAGGAATGGATATAAAAGGAACTTTCGGTTGAAATGATAGTGGACTGATAACCGGGACTATGGATAAAACGAAATTTAAGCAGCTGCCCTAATCTAGGTTTAAAACACGAAAAAATGGGCACATAGAAACACGAAATATTGGTGAACATAGAAAAGGACAGTAAATTAAAAATCTTCTCCTTCGCAGTGTTTAAGTCGGTTTTAAATAAATGCTACAACAGAAGTCGTCGCTTTCCACTCATGGACACCCAAAATAATATGATAAGTACATACATGTAATATATGTTACGTATCACGCTGTTCTTGTAAGATCTGTGGGAGTATATTAGTTAGGCGCCTTTGACAGGAGTGAAGGAGGTCAATAAGGCAGCTCCTTCATTGAAGCGAGATTCCTAGTTAATGGTAGGTATACTACTCTGGGAACGTTTCGCATTCGCATTCTAATGTATAATAGGGATAGGTACTCACGACCATGACTACATATTACCATTTAACGAATGTACCAGTTTTACATATTAATTTTACTGTGTATATTAATATAAACAAACATTTACAAGTAACTCGATATTATTACAATTAAAATTATTTGTGGAACCAGTGAAACGAGTTTGAATCATAATTTGAATTTTAAGCATAATTTCACACAGTTGTTAAATTATGTGTTTATATTTATGTAAATTTAATTAATATATACTATTAGTGGTAATTAATTATATTCGATCGTTATTACATGATTTCGCTTACTAATAAACGTGTATGCACCTATACCGGGTGAAATCGGGGTCGTGTAGCAAGAAAGAAAAATAAGACTTGCCACTTAATTAGGAATACAACACTGTAGATTTGAGTGCATTAATTTGTATCTTTTTCGCACATACAAAAAATAAATACAAAATAATTTCTTATTTAAAGTCATGGTCACCCTGTACAGACTTGACAAGACAAACATCTAGTAAATAAAGTAGTGGTAACTTACGATAATTAATTGATAACACTTATCTTCGGTTTTACATTCACTGTAAAGGCAATTAAAAAGTATAAAAATAATTTAAAGACTTTATTAATATAATATTATTTTACAATCACTGGGACGGAGACTCCACAAGCTTTTAACAAATACGATCACAACTTAAACATACTTCAGGAGCTGCTCAAAGTGTGATCCGTTTTGCTGTCGCAGTGTCGACACAATTCGGCTCGTCGCCTTAGGTTATCTTTTAATCTGCCGAGAGCAAAGTGATTCATTTTCACACTTTCAAATGCTCCAATAACTCGCTGACGAAGCTATCGAACGGATGGGTGTTGGACTCTTGTTCGTACACCAATCTTTTGATTTCGCCCCAGAGAAAAAGATCCAAGGGCGTCAGGTCGGGACTACGAGGAGGCCATGCCACGGGTCCGCCGCGGCCAATCCAACATCCCGGGAACTGTTCATCGAGGTAATTGCGTACTCGGTGTTCAAAATGAGCCGAAGCACCATCGTGTTGATAGTGTAAGTTATGCAATTAAGTAATGTTCCGGCACTTCTCGCAGTAAATAAATAAATAAATCCCGAGCAGTGGTAGCACGACGTGCTTGGTAATAAAACATTACCATGTCAGACCGCTCAACATTCGCAAACGGATATGTCGCGGGCATTTTTCTGCTTAATTATCTTTAAAATTGCCAGAATTAATAAACTCAATGTACAATCCTTGAATGATTTTATTTATTTTAATGTTTTGACTTTGTCATAACAGTGACGGTTGACATTTCTTACTCGTCTAATCAGTTGTTTATGAAATAGGTTTTAACATTAATTGTAAGGTAACCATAATTTGTGTTTTTAACTGGGATACTTAAAGTGCTGATTAATTAATGAATAGCTGCAATTAGTTAAAAATTTACTTTATACCTAACATCGCATTAATTTACCGAGTTAAGTACAATAGGTTTGAGTCACAACCCCGATTTCGCCCTGTATAGATGTGGCTACAGCTGCTGTGTAAAACAGTTAACGAATCAAACGCAAATATCGGGACGAGAACACATTGAAGATTTTTGTCTACAAGGAGGCGCTTTCTGATTGTTATAACAGGTTATGAATTTGATCTGGATTAGTTATTGACATGATCTGTCAGTGGCAAAAGGGACATCTCTTCAACCAGTGGAATAGACACAACGGAAGTACTCACAAATCCATTGGGATTTTTTTTTTACTCGGGCTGGCTACGAAACGCTATCTGCACTTGTCATTGAAGACAGATAGCTATCCTCTCCGGGACGCACAGGCGAACTCATTGCAGTATCTTGACTTTAGATAAGAGAAAAAATAAACATTATAAATAGGGGGTAGCATAGGAGCTGTCAGATTTTTGGCGCGAGGCGTATATTCTTCTAACTTATTTTGTAAGTAAACTGTTTGGCGCCTACGAGAACTAAAGCAGATAATAGGATTGTAATAATACAATGCCATTGTTAGTACAGGCAAAAAGAATAGATAGTATAGAGGGGTCCTGTCATTGTAAATTTTGTAGTCACTGTAAATTTACTGCCATATCTATCGACACACGACTAAGACTCAAAATGAAAACGTATAAAGTTATCAAAAAATGTATATATATGGATAAATGATTTTATTATTTTTATATCATTTTGATCCATGTTCATTTACTGATATCTATGTGTTAAAATTGTTAAATATGAAATTGTGTCGTCACGCCATCTAGCCGAGGATAGGCTAAAGGTGTGTGCGGCATCTATTCGAGAATGACTTTTACTTGAATTCCGAGGCACGTTTTTTCCTTAGACTTTATTCGTCTTATACGAAGTTACATATGTCTTTGGTACAGGTAAGTGAAAAAGCTCAGTTGAAATAATTATTTCTATAAATGTGTAGTTTATGCTTCCGATGTAGCCCACATGATGGCAGAACCTACTGTGCACAAGGAAACGTACCGACGAGATCGGTACATATATGTTTCCGATTCAAGCCACAAGATGGCAGACCCTCCCACGCGCTCGGTCCCTATTGAATTACAGTAATGAATTTCATAAACTTAATTTTTAATTTAAGGTGACAGTCCATTTCCAACGACAGCAGCACTACCATTAATTTTACTATGGAATTTGACAATAACACCGACGCGATCGTACTAGTAGTGCAGCTGCGGTCAGAAATGGAATTAGGCGACAAAACGACGTGGCGCCGTTGAATCGTCTGGTCTTGTGGGGATTCGGCAGTTTGCCCCGGAACCTCCGAAACACGATAGGTACCCTTCGTCCAGATGGCGGCGCACTAGATGGTCTCCTGCAGCGATCGGGGCACGCGCACCACAAAAAAATGGAAGTGCACGTAGTGGCGCGATCGAAGGAACACCCTCAGCGTGTAGCCGGTCTTCTGGTGTACATACTCCACCACTTCAGCAGCAGGTGTAACGCAGACACGACAAATACAGCGCCTTACTCGGTGTAGCAATCCGCAAGCCAAAATTAGCCGGTTCGACGGTACCACACTGAGTCTTAACGAGGCGCCGTCTTATTTCTTGACGCTACTGTGAAATCCTCTTCATCCACAATGGCACCAGGGATATATAGATGTGAACAACCTGAGAGCCGGACCGGACAGATATACGAAAGCATTTTTGATGGAGACTTTCGCTATCGCTCGGCCGAATAATATACCTACATCTTTAGTATGAAAGCGCCATAAGGTATTGGAACATTGGCTACGTAAAATAATTTTAGTTTTTAGGGTTCCGTACCCAAAGGGTAGAAACGGGACCCTATTACTAAGACTCCACTGTCCGTCTGTCCGTCTGTCTGTCACAAGGCTGTATCTCATGAATCTCCGGTTTTTGCATCTTCGTGTGCCCTACCATTACGTAGAACGGAGTTCTATTCTCATGCTTTGACACGTATGCCAAGTACAGATACTTGATTTCTAAGTTCCTTGTGGCTTACGCCTACGGATTAACGTCACAGATTCTGGGCTGAGATAAAGCTGTCAGTCAGTTGACCAACTAGCCGTCTAGAGGAAAAATAGGTATTTATTTAGGTAAAGGCCTTTAGACAATTTTCTTGTTGGATCTTCGCTTCTAATAGTTTCTTAATATCTTACCTACGGAGTATGAGCGCCGTAGCTCCCTAATGGTAATAACAGGTGGATCTTTGTGGAGGGCGCCGGAATGACTCTAGATATTAGGCTATAATAGGTTAATTTTGAAGTGTTATAGGTAAGTAGTGCAAGGGAATTAACTTTTTCTATCATAAATATGACTAGGAGGTGCGAGAAAAATACCTAGGTATTTATGTATGAATGTTCGTAGGAAAGCTAGAGCTAATTTGGCTTTTCATGAGCCGTATTAAAAACATTTAGGCAAACCGGTGGGAATTGAGTTCTATGGTCTGGTACCCAAGTATTCTGATAACAGACCATGTAAAAAAGTTCATCTTATTAAATTCTTAAGTCATATTGAGCTAAATATTTCCTGCGATATTCAGTAAAGTAAAATCTAGAAGTAGGTCCTGTCGGCCTAAGTCATGTCATGTCATAAATCAATTATTCCACAACAATACCAACCCAAATTCCTTATAAATAATATTTCTTAGCCAGCCTCCCGTGTAATTTTTAGGGATATTTGATGGGTAGCGGATAAATTTGAAAGCGACCATATCTCTCAGTTTTATTGACCGTTAGATTCGATATTACCTCCAAGCGTCGACCCCAAACTGGCGTTTTCGTCGACGCAACATTATTCATCGGCCTAAGAAAGACTTTTGACTCAATAATAACCTGATTTGGCCATAAATTCGGCGTTTACTACTATATTGGACCGGCAATATTATGAGATCGCAAGTTATGAAAGTCTAACGTATTGCAAAACAATAACAGAACAGGCAATTCAATCGTTTTAGGAAAATACTCAAAAGAGTATTAAAGTATTGACTGCCTAGTTTGCTGTAGATGGTGGAGCGTAAGCTAGCTCGTTCAGTACTTATGTACGAGTACAAGATAGGCAATTACCTGCTTCCTGTCCGATCGACGCTTTTCTCAGAAAATATGAGACAGATCAAAATATAAAAACACTTTTAAATTGAACTTTTAACCCTTAACTTCAGACCTACTGTAAAATCTAGCCTATGTATAACAAAAACCACTAATTCGTTGTAATACCTGCATTATGTCCATAGGACATATAAATAAATTCAGTTTTTTTTCAATAATACCTATGCACTTTATTATAAGCAATAATATAACAAAATTAAATAGTGTAAGTGTAGGTACCTACTATTCTGATGATGGTAAGATCTTTAGACTTACTAACCGGATTTAGCTGAGGAAATAGTGTTTTTTTTTTAAGGAATTAGTAGGTAAATAATTACGTAGGTATCACAGATATGATATCGGGCAGCAAGAAAAAAATTGGATTAAGGGTTAATCTGGGTTAATGTTTAATGCAACCAGCGTGGTGTCTAATACACAGCACTCACGGAATTTATAGGAGTAGATATATTACTTTTGATATAAAAATCGATTGTTTCGTTACTTCGGAGCTTAAATTAAACGTTTTACTGTTTATTATCATGAAAATAAAGCCGATTTTTGCAAGTTTTTGACATTAATTAAATTTGAATTCAAAGACTCAACGTACGTACCTACTTCAAATTCGTACTTAGTTTTATATCCATCTTCTAAAGTGAGGCAATCAAGGACATTTGTATTTTATCCCTACAAAGAAGTTACGTATTCCCTATGGTCCAAGATCAGACCAGAAAACAAGTTTAAGTGGTCACTCAAGTTGATCGCTGTGCGAGGGCGGAAGTTCATTGTTTATACAACCGGGAGTAATAATGGCCTCGGATCGAACGCCATAATCCTTTTATCCCTCAATGGAGTCGTCTTCAATGCGAAGCCGAGCACAGTTCGTCAGGCTTTCATCAGGTATTACACCTTTGATTTATGAAGACATTTATTCGACTTCTATTCGTGCGTGGCTGAAAGCTCAGACAGTTTTTGGGGAAAGTTCGCCACATAAGTTGGTGTAAGTAATGAAGGTTCATATTCAATAAGAACTTTACATATTGTGCTTACGAATATTACGCAAACAGTAGGTAATGTAGGTGTTATAATTATTAAGTAGTACATTACGATACAAGTGCGAAAAGTAGGAAATTTGCAACGAGTGGCGATAAATGAAAACACGACCGAAGGGAGTGTTTTAAATCGACACGACGCGACATTACCTTTTCGAACGTGTATTGTACACGTACGTTTTACATTACATATGGTCCTTTAAATTTTAGACATACGCACGTATAGTGCTAGTTACCGCACTAGGGCGGTAAAGTAGCATCATATGTAGGATCATAAAATCAATATAGTATTAGACTATGCGGACATGTCTAGGTATTCTAACCCTAAAAAATATAGAGAGGGTTTTTTTATCATTCATGAATCATAATATATGTGCCAAAGCAATTTGCTAGCATAGACTAAAAGTTGATCGAACATTCTAGTTTGCACTATATCGGTTAAAATACAGACTTTTTTAAATTGTATGGCGAAGTGAATTGTGTTTCGCAGGTTTCGCTTGGCACCAAAGATTTTTTTTTGCATAACGTGGATTAAATAAAACTGCAATTTCTTTGTTTGCATTGACTGCAAGAGAGTCCATATATTGATTTTTCAACCGTGTAATTCTTCACTTATTCGGATGTTGATTATTATACAGAACTCGCATCAAAAACAATTTTGCAGCCTAGCATAACGAATAACTGTATCTTCAGATATCAAGTTGAATACCTGTATAATAAGAACACACCTTAGCAATACCCGAGTAGGTAAATAATTAACGCAGGTACATAGTTAACGAAGGCAGCGACGTGTAAAGCCACTTGTCCCGACTAGGTATGTCTGCACTTAAATAGTGCTCGTGCCTCGTGCAGGCGTCTTGTGTAATTAGGTCCGGAAAAATAGGATCGGATCCTGTACTATCTCGTGCGTCGGAACGGAACATTATTTGAAAAAAGAAATGGCAAATACGTAATTAAATACATATGTTTAAATTATGTAATTAAATGCATTTAACATATTTTAAATTAGTTATTAGTCAGTTACGAGTGGCACACTCAAAGTTGTTATTTAGAATATAATATGTACTGACATTTGCACACAATATTTTGGAAGTATGTATATGAAGAAGGCCTATGTCCAGCAGTGGACGTCCTCTGGCTGATATGATGACGACGATGATGATGTATATGATATGAAGGATTAAATTTAGGAGTGGGTAGGTAGAGGTAGATTAAAAATACATGTATCACGATAATTACATAACAAAAATCTGCTTAATTTATGTTATGAATTACGAAATTATGACGGTATGTTTATATAGTATTTGAATCCAACAATGCACTAGTCATCTTACCAATATTACCAATACACCAATATTATACTGACTTTATGCAAACTGTCAGAAATAATAATTATCATATTTTATTATAATATTACATCATAATCAAGAAATCGCGGCATATTTAACAACATCGATTCTCCTCATATCAATGTAAATTCAACGGTTATATTGTTAGGAACGGCTATAAAGCCGGTGTAATGAGGGAATCGACGATATCAAAGACAAATTTAAGGTTAAGACTTTGTATGCAAATACATTACATACGCTGTGTACCCGACATGGTTCAATTAGAGAAAACGAGCCAGGAATCAATTCCTATCGCTGTTTACTGAGCGCCGGGTATCATTAGGCGCAGCTTGCCTTAATGTTTAGATAAATGGCTTCTTTATATATAAACGGAGTAGATACCTATTACAGCTCATATAATTAGATTCTTATTGATGGTTTATATTCGCTGTATCTTTTGATGGAGCTGGGTCACATCTAAATGTGACAGTCCATTTCCAACGACAGCAGCTGAGCACTACCATTCATTTTACTATGGAAATTGACAATAAGGTGACAGTTCATTTCCAACGACAGCTGCACTACTGTTCATTTTACTATTAGCTACGTCAAATTAAGCCGAATTTGGGCAAGCTGCGGAAATAATTCGTGTAGTTTTGAAAATTGGTGCAGGCATACCTTGTGGTGTCCAGATAAACATACTAAAAGTCCTCGAGGGTAGAGGGTGTGCTATATTTTTGCTCATATCTCGAATATCTGTACGAATAGCATTATAATTACTTCGGACAAAAGTTTTAACATAAAATTTTCTACAAATTTGGGTACTTATGTTTATTTTTACTCTGCGATCAATATTTAGGACCTACAGGCTGTTAACACATTCAGGACCAAGAACCCGACTGTCGGGTACACTGTTCGTAGCGACTACGCGCTCTATACGGCGAAACCGTGGCTACGCGCTACGAGCGTAACCCGTAGCACTTAGTGGCAATGAATGTGTTAAAGTTAAATGAGAGATAAAAAATGGACGGTTTAAGAAAACGTCGTATTTTCATAATTGTTCATCATAAATAAAAATTTTAGCTTAGAATAAGCAAGCTAAACAACCTGCTGATAAAATATAAAAAAAACCGGCCAAGAGTATGTCGGGCCATGCTCAGTGTAGGGTTCCGTAGTTACCCGTCCGTCCAAATAGACTATTTGCAAAAACTCAAAAACTGCTAGACCAATTAGGGTCGCTATATTTTTCCCTGAAAGTATTTACTAAGGGATAACACAACTTTTTTTCTTTCATATCGATTATTTCCGAAAATATTAAGTTGATCAAAAAATGGTCCTCGAAGACCCATATTCGTTTTGAAAGACCTATCCAACGACATCCCACACTATAAGGTGGAAGTGAAAAAAAATTTCATCCCCTCTTTAATGTAGGGCAGCCACCCTAAAAAAATATTTTTTCTAATTTATATTTTACGACTTTGTCAGCGTAACTGATTTATGTATTCGTGTCAAATTTAAATATGAAAACTAGAAAAAATATTTTTTTTTATGGTGGCTGCCCTACATTAAAGTGGGGATGAAATTTTATTTCGCTTTTACCCTATAGTGTGGGGTGTCGTCGGATAGGTCTTTTAAAACGAATAAGGGTCTTCAAGAACCATTTTTTGATCAACTTAATAGTTTCGGAAATAATCGATCTGAAAGAAAAAAAGTTGTGTTTTACCCTTTAATTCCCCTAATTATTGAACCATGGGTCCAAAAAATATGAAAAAAATCGTGAAAATATAACTTAGTAAAGACTTTCAAGGAAAAATATAGCAAACCTAATCGGTACTGCTGTTTTTGAGTTTTGGCAAATAGTCTATTTTGACAGACGGGTAACTACGGAACCCTACACTGAGCATGGTCCGACATGCTCATGGCCTATTTTTTTATATTTTATCAGCAGGTCGCTTAGCTTGCTTACTCTAAGCTAATTTTTTTATTTATGATGAACAATTACAAAAAAATGTCATTTTCTTAAACCGTCTATTTTTTATCACTTACTTAACTTTAACAGCCTGTAGCTCGTAAAGTATTGATCGCAGACTAAAAATAAACATAACCAAATTTGTAGTAAATTTTATGTTAAAACTTTTATCCGAAAAAATTATAGTGCTCTTCGTACAGATCTTCGAGATATGAGCAAAAATATGAAAAAAGGTACCTTCAACCCCCCTCTACACCCCCAGCACACCCCCTACCCCCGAGGACTTTTAGTATGTTTATCTGGACACCACAAGGTATACCTGTACCAATTTTCAAAACTACACGATTTATTTCAGCTGATTTTTCTAATGTGCTTAGGCTATATGGGAATTGACAATAACACCGACGCGTTCAGTACCAGTAGTGCAGCTGCGGTCAGAAATGGACTGTCACCTTAACACCGACGCGATCGTACAGTGCAGCTGCGGTCAGAAATGGAATGTTACCCTAAAGATGATTTTGGGATGCCGACTGCAGCAGCATTGCTGCAACGTTGCAGCAGCGAGGAATTGATACCGTTGCTTGAAGCTTGTAAAACGGATCAAAATTTGTTCATTGCAGAGGGCGCTTTCGGGCTTCAATTATCAAGTGGCCTGTTAGGGGAGGTAAGGAAAACCCACCTTGTAAATCGTCCTGATTCTTCTAAGGGTCCCTCGGGTGCTCGAGCCTTCCGACTGCCCAATGGTCCCCTATCTCCCCTATATCATAAAATAATGTTTGTTAAAATTATATTAACAGCGATAGAAATATAAACATATGTTTCTTGCAAGAGAACCGTTAAACAACAATATTAAAAGAAATTCGATACCTTGGATATACTCACTACTCACGAAATCACATAGTACATATGTCACTTGGTCCGTTTTCACTGTAGTGCCATCTGAGAAAAGCGATATGGTCAATCAGAGGCTGTGTGTACAAATTTAAAAACTAGAAATCAATTTAGGTACTTAAGTACATGTACTAATTCCATTTGATATCAGTGCATACTGCTCCTTTAATCATGATCGGTTAAAGGTTTTATTGATTGAATATCGCCCAGCTAACAAATGAATAATTAATTAGGTACTTAAATATACAGATACACTGTTATCACTTATCAGTATCACTTGCTTTACATACCTATAATTAAATATATTATTATTCTATCTACTAATATCCATAATGCCTAAACGTGATTTGATTCACCGGCTCTATGCAAATGAGGAGTGACAAATAATCATCTGGGCGAAGGTCCTCAACATAATGATTACATCAGAAGGTCGATTCTGTTTAAACAATTTGATATGGTTTTGATATTTTGATACGATTCTGAGCTTGAGCAACACGCGTGTTAAGGGCTCACGCTTTTTGGTGCTGACGAAATGCAATCAGTAGTCCTACCGTGAACCACGTTCGACGTGTTGCCTCTCTGTCACACTTACGTACGAATTTACAAGTGCGACAGAGAGGACACACGTCGAACGTGGTTCGTGGCCCTAGCCAAGATGACAATCGTTCATAGAACGATGTCACGTGACTTTTCGTGTCATCTGTCATCCCGATACATTTTTTATCATCTTCGCTGGGCTACCAGACAAGAGCGTTTTCACATTGTCTGATATGATATCGGGGTTCAGGCGGAGTATGTCACTTTCTTAGGACGTCACATTCTGAGGACGTCACATTCTGAGTTCGTCACTTTCTGAGTACGTCACTTTATGAGAACGCCACTTTCTGAGGACGTCACTTTCTGAGTTCGTCACTTTCTGAGTACGTCACTTTCTGAGTTCGTCACTTTCTGAGTATGTCACTTTCTGAGAACGCCACTTTCTGAGTACGTCACTTTCTGAGGACGTCACTTTCTGAGAGCGCCACTTTCTGAGGACGTCACTTTCTGAGTACGTCACGTTTTTTAGCATAGGTACGATATCATCATCATCATCATATTTCCAAGCAGATGAAGTCGCGGGTCGAAGCTAGCGCAACATATTATCTACAGTCCTAGATATAAATATCTCCATAACTCTCAGAATGACCTTCGGATTTTAGAAAGATACATCGGGTATCGGCGGTAGCACGCGAAGGTGATACTGTTGTTCTGCTTTCTTACTCACTCGCAAAAAGTTAGGGATACCTATTGTCTCAATGTAAAACGAGCCCTAATTTAATGACGTTATGTTTAATATTTGGTTGATGACTATATTGCTATTTGACTTTTTGTCATAATCTAAATAAAATAGAATCTGAATTTGAAAGCAGAACGTCACACCGTCATTTATTACTTCTCGCTGAAATTATACAGAGTGGTAATAATAACAGGCATATTTTTTTGTAGGTAAGTATATTTTTTATATTTTGTGTTTTTTTATTTATTTAATCTCTAGTTTTAATTAAAATTTACTTTAACATAAAACAGTAAATTAAAACAAAAATTTTAAATTTAATTTGTAAATAATTTTACAGTACTTAAAAGTCACATATTTTAATATGAATCTAAATATTTACCTACTAGTTATGGTGGTATTAACTACTCTATATACAGGTTGGTACAAACCTCGATATCCAAAATTTTTAAGTGAAAACTTCTTTAGCGGCGCTGTGCACTTTTTGTGATGGGAAAAAAATGTTAAACTCGCGACAGGTCACGTGACCGTAAGATTCGTAAGACGTAAGACGGACACGTGACCTGATCGAAAAACTGTTAGAATGTCATTGAGTTTTCACTTCTGCCGGCACTCCCGGAGTGCAACCCGTTGTTGTTTTTTTTTAGATTCTTTACTACGTGGGCTATCAGATTACTAATTTGGGAACTTTCCACCTCGATTCCTTTGACCGGTGACTCTGTCAAATTATGACACTTTTTTTTACCTTTAAAAAAACTTTGGGACTAGCAGTTTCTAAAATAACCAAAAGTCGTTGAACTCGCATGTTTTTTTTTAATTAGGTAAAATCTAAACTTGACCTGCTTGAACGTAAAACTTTGACTTTTTTCTTTTTATCCGCAGCCAAGTGAGGATGCTGATTTTTTAAGCAACTGCGTCGTTTGTAAAGGATTATGTTATAAAAAGAAACATTCAAAAAAGTTCAATAGTTTTTTTTAATAAATTAATTGGTTCGGCCCGGAATTTCTTAACAAAAGTTAAAAGTTCAAAAATTCATAACTCGAAAGCTACGAAAAACCGGCTAACATATTCTATAATTGAATTGAGGAATCTAAAAAAAATTTGGACGTCGTGGTATAGACCACCCTGTATAGTTTTGAGTGTTGGATTGCAAGTTGCAACTAAATCAGTACGACGCTGTCATTTTCTATTACGCGAATACGTCCGATTTTACCCGAAAAACGAAGTTCATTCTGAGAGTTAACGGACTGTAAGTGGTCAAACAAATTTGTCATTAAATAAGAACAATAAAAACTACACTCATCCTTTTCTTTTGGGTGCTAGTACTAGTGTAAGACAAAGATAGTATGTTTATTTCTGTCTATGTTTGTAATGAGACAGTCCTTTGACAAACTTTATAACCTTTTTGTAGTTTCGGATTTTAAATAGAAAAAAAATGAGCGATGTCAAATCGGCGACATGATAGATTTTTATTGTCAGGCTAAAAGTACAATGTAATATTAATTTAAAAATTCATCGTATAACCTATATCGGAAGAAAACAAACAAATAAATTACATTAAATATATGCAGAACATGAGAACTATGAGAGTATGGATCACTCCATACGCAGAAGTGATTGATGGCTGAACATATATTCTGAATATGCCGTTGCCGATATGAAGAAAAAATCCTTTGACGCCTATTCTCCACAAGTGACACGAGAAGAAATATTGTCTGAACCAAAACTGCAAGAGCTGATTTTTATACGCAGATATCCAAAATTTACACTATCATCAGAAAAAAAGACTTGAGTTTATGGAGACATGACAGAAGACGCGGTATGTTGAAGAATATGTTGTCACGAAAGGAGCGGCAGTCCGTTTAAATGTAAATATGTGGGAATGACCTTCTACTGGTGTCAGCGAGCTTGCCATGATACCTTCACCAGCTAATCACAGCGGCGAATGATAAAATCATGGTTCCTACTGTGCGAAACATTTATGTGTATTGAATCGAAGCTGTTGCCGGCCTAACTCCAATCTGTGGCTAAATGTTTTGGTGCTTGTAGTTTCTAAGTATTCTGAATTAAATAATGATTTAAACATAATTAGATTGTATTTTTATTATTTATTTCTCTATTTTTCACTTTATTGCACGAAACATAGGACGTTTTGCCAAATGGAATTCTCTACCAGTGAGGCGTAAGGAAAACAGAGATTTGTATTGGTATGTAGGATATAAAAGCGACCGTATGTCGAACAGCTAATCTGGTTGCTGGCAGTATACATTTTTCGTGCAGGTATATTATACTGTTAAATCGTACCTATGCTAAAAAACGCGACGTACTCAGAAAGTGACGTCCTCAGAAAGTGACGTACTCAGAAAGTGGCGTTCTCAGAAAGTGACGTACTCAGAAAGTGACGTACTCAGAAAGTGGCGTTCTCAGAAAGTGACGTACTCAGAAAGTGACGAACTCAGAAAGTGACGTCCTCAGAAAGTGGCGTTCTCAGAAAGTGGCGTTCTCAGAAAGTAACGTACTCAGAAAGTGACGAACTCAGAATGTGACGTCCTCAGAATGTGACGTCCTAAGAAAGTGACATACTCCGCCTGAACCGATATCGGATGTCTGATGACCCGTCAAGAAAAATAGCCGCTAGTGAGGCATTCTGTGGCGCAAAGTCATTTTATATTTGTATTGAATTTTTATTTTGAACAATAAATATTAGTTCAATGGATAAATAAATATGAAAATACATTTTATAAATTTTGCTTCTTTGTGGTCCTATCCGACACCCGATATCGGATCGGATAATGTGAAAATGCTCTTACACGACTCTATGTCGTATCAAATTAAGATTAAACCATACCAAATTGATATCAAACAGGATCGGCCTCATGTTATATTATGGCCGCTGGGGTAAATTGATGACGTAATAACTAATAATACAAGATCTGGGAAGATTTACTTAAAGTAGACAGATAGTGGCAGACTATTGATAGTCTTTTGATCTATTAAGATGGCATAATGTTTATGCAGCCTGAAACTGATCCAGTTTACATTATTAGTTTCACAAATAGAAATAGTTTTTGATTTAGAGAAACCAGAAAAATATAATGTATTATATACATTATTTAATTCAAACTTATGAACTTATATGATTAATTTAAATGAAATCATTGCGATATAAATCTAGGTACTTTAAAAGGCAATGATAGTTGTTAGATTTCCGTTCCTTGAAAATTTCGTTGTGAAAAAGACCAATTTCAGCGTACTAAGTTTAGTACACTGAAATTGGTCTATGGTGGTATTTTACCTTTGATGTGAACAGGAAGTCGTCATGAAGGAATTGAATAAATAAAATGAATATATTGAAATATCTCTTGACAATATCGTGAAAAATACGAGAAATTTCATAGGTAAATAGTTTGCCTTCTCTAACCTAATTGAAAACTATGCAAACAAGTACTTAAGAACTTCGCAAGCTCGGACGTAATATCGAGTTACAATGTATGTAGGTACCTAGTTATTTTAGGTTAATTCATGCAGTGTGTGCAATGAACAAATTGTAGGAAATATACAACTAAGGGCCAGTTGCACCAACCACAATTAACAGACTGATCAACGTCAAGCAGCAGATAACTACCTATGAAACTTTCCATACAATAAAATTTAGCGAACGCTAAAACACTTGTTACCGTTTTGGAGCAACCGACTCTAACAATATTACGAATAAGCATCTAATTAAGCCTTCCCGTTCTTATATCTTACCCGCTGCGGCCTAAAAAAAATTTGAGTATTTAATCGTGTTCACCAATTGTAATAGGGCATAGTTTTTAGTTTACTATAGCAATTTATACCTTATAAAGTCCTTTTATAACATATTTTTTTTTAATACCACGTCGTTGGCAAACAAGCATACGTCCCGCCTGATGGTAAGCAGAAAGTATTTTTTTATAGTTTAGGATCCTGTATTTTTTGGTTGTTGGCGATAAAGATCACAAAAAAGTGCACAAAATTCAACAAGTTACTTTAAATAATACAATAAAGCCGATCTATTAAAAAGTGAAGACTATTAACTAGCTAAAGCACAAACTTCAAATGAGATTCGGCATTGTAAACTCTTGTCTGACAGCTTTTTCCTGTTAAATTACTGTATTGAAGAAATAGTTTGAAAGCTTAAAGACTATATCAATCAATCAATCAAAGCATTTATTTTCAGGCTACTAAGGCCCATAGATACATACCTTACACCTTTATACCTTTACCTTTACCTTATACCTTTAGATTAAATTAATATTTGACATTTATATTTTAACTCTGATTATGTGTTCTCTTTTGTATTTCTTCTGTTTTAACTTATTTTCTTATTTTCTTAATTTTATTGGTAATCAACTAATCACGAATTAACTGACATTTAATATACGTATAATTTATTTCTTACTATGGTTTTAATTGTAATGGATTTTTATTCTTTTGATTTTTGTAATTAATTTTGACATTACCGGTGGTGTAATGTTAATATAATTGTATTTGCATGCATTGTACCTACTATGTTTTATCTGCAAATAAATGATTGATTGATTGATTGATTGATTGACATATATATACAATAATAAAAACCCACACAAACAAATAACATATATATATATACCTAGCTACTATGAAGCGAACACGCCAGACCGAAGTCGTAGGTAAATCTAGTGTAATCTAAATCAAATGAAAAAAAATCAATGAACCCGTGAATATAATGGGCTAACTTACTGAGGGTAGAGGTACCTAAAGTACAAAATTGTTGACACAACCCAGCTGTATAGAGTCATCAAATAGACGACGGGCACGTGTTATTAAGTCAACAGAACAAATAAACACTAATATATAATATACATACAAGCCATAGCAACAACATAACAATTGTTCTATCTATGATTAAAATTTAATGAAGCAACCTAAAGGGTAGCTGTTCTAAATGAATACGAGTACACTCGTTACCTGTACACCCTAGACAACGACCCTTAGACTCCATATTATGAATTCATTATATAATCGTTAATTTCGAAGACACCACACGTATGAGTATTAAGTAACTAACTCTTTTTATTCTTGTAATGTACTAACTGGAATTCCGCATAATATACCTATGAGTAAACTACAACAAGTTGCAAGTACTCTAACAGTTCACGTTTATTCGAGAAAAGCGGTATCTGAACTATGACTAATGGAAATGTGAGCTGTAGAATTCACGATAAGCTTATTAAAAAATAAGTTTAAAAACTAAAACCACAGCGAACTCACAATAGCCAAGCTCCATAGACCCTCATGCCGCTTAAGTCCTTTGTGCCAATTCCCGCTATTTTGAACATTTAGGAAAAAGAGAATCGACAAGAAAATTCTATATGTTATAACTATTAAATCTGCTTACAATTTTTCACAAGAAACGGTTAAGAAATGCGACCCGCAGAGGAGAACATGCTCAAGCTGAAACGCAGACGCAGATTTGATATTGACAGCAATATCTTAACAATATCATTTTTCAAGTTCTAATGTCAAGCATGCATGCTAAGAACGTAACTGAAATAAGGGGTCGCACCCCCTTACTTTATCACTATGGGAGTGAAGATGAGTGTTGAACACGACTGAGTTCTGTTGTATGCTCCGTCTAGTGTACATGTAATCTGTCCTGTAAACACATGTTCGGCGTGTGAGTACGGTTAGTCGAGCGTGGTCGAGCATTATGAACGTTATAATGATCGTTGTTAAATAAGCAAACCACTTAATTCACGCCGTGTGTGTTTTGGTGATCGAATTTCGAATTAATTCGGTTAGGAAGATAATTTCATTGCGTTTGCTTTTCCAACTACAATTAAGTCGGTGTAATTTCTGTATTCTGGACCCCTCTTTGGAGTGATTATTACGTAGATGTGCAAATTGCCACGGTCCGAGTATTTGCATAAGGATAACAAGTACTTAGGTTACCGAATATTGGAATTATCAGACGGTCAATCAGTTATTATGTCTTTACCAGTATCGGTGGACCTACTACGTTACTAGATTGTTTATAATCCATTATTTATGCTTTTCATTGCGGTTTAAATAAGAATTGCCAAGTTGAGCCGTTCATATTAAACCGAACCCATCATCTTTTGCATCGCGTCAAGATTAACTGTCTCCATGAAATTGTGTTCATTGTTGGCAATACTTAGGATCGCTGAAAAATGGCGTACATTGTTGAAAATATTACTCTATCAAGCGCACATCTCACGTTTCTATTGTATTCGAAAATGAACTTTGTTTTGATCGGGGCAAGGATTATTTTCCTGTAATATTAATGAGTAAGGTACGCGGTTTGGATAGTATGGTAACGAAATAAGGGCGGCGACCGCGACTGGCTCCACAATTTATGTTTCGCTCGCGTCTAGTGAAAGCCTGCGATGAAAGTTTCATCGTATCGCCGAGCTGCAGGCGTGAAAATAAAATTGGAGCGCTTTCGGCTTTCAGAAATAGTGCTATCGGAACTGTAGTTGTTGTCATATTAACGAGTGCCACATTATCTCCTTGCAAGTTGGCTGGTTTTGATTTAAGGACTCCATTGTCTTGTTGTTATTGTGCTTAGTATTGTAGTAAAATAATATGGAACTAAAAGTAAACATAAATTAAATTTCATTGAGCCCGTTTAAAGTTTAGCGCACGTTGTACCGAACCGAGACAGACACTAGCGTCCGTCGCGGCGTCCTGGGGGCCCACAGTGGTTCGGGTTGTATGGGCGCGCGGAATTAACTGTTTTTAAGAATAGGTGGGATTATAGAACATGTGTAATGTGGTTTTATCGATAGAAATAGGTAAAATAAATAAAATAAATATATATATTTTTTTAAATATTAGAAATTTATATTAAAATCATCAAAAATATACTATAAAATACAAAATAATGAAAACATTAACATTAACATACTTGTACAATAATTCAAAAATGGCTTACAGAATAAAATTGCAATAAATTGAGTATATAATAAAAATAATTACTAGTATAAATAAATAAAAAAGGCTTTAAATTAATTATTTTCTACAATAAATTGTTGTATTTCGTCGTGCTCTCGTCCTGTTTTCTTATAATTATTTTTTTGCTCTTAAGCTCTAAATAAAAGGGTCAGAAGATGTCAAAAGCATGTTTATGATATCTTCGTTCCCTTGAGCATTTCCTCGAATGGTACAATCTGTACCGGCGATAATCCTTATTCCGCGCTTCCTGGGCTTCGTCGGTTAATATTCCAATAGGTGGAGCAGCAGCGGATATTATTTTACTTCCATGGGTCAGTATTTTGTGTACTGTATTTGGCATATATTACCATCTGTACAAGCCAATTAATATGTCGCCTGTTTTATTGCAGTAATCTCCAAACTTTTGGGCATCTATTGTGGCACCAGAGTTAATTGCCTGTAATATTACTGAAAACCGGTGAATCAGTTCTTCATCTACCCCAGTAATCTCCGCAACTAAACTTGGGTTACTGAAAAATCTCCTGGAGGTATTACCATCACTAAATGACCTATTGGGGCCTTTCCTGTTCCTTATCTACATAAATGACTTGCCATTCCTTATTAAGACCCACCATGATATAGTATTGTTTGCAGACGACACCTCACTTATTTTCAAAGTCAAACGACAGCAACAAGCTTACAATGATGTAAACAATGCTATTTCAAAAGTAGTAAATTGGTTCAATGTTAATAATTTACTGTTAAATGAGAAAAAGACTAAATGTATTAAGTTTGTCACTAGTAGTAACGTAAGGCATGTGCAAACAAGTGTCATTGTGAAGGATGAGGAATTGGAATTAGTTGATAGTACAGTTTTTCTTGGTATAACTTTAGATTCTAAACTCCAGTGGGGTCCCCATATTGCTACTCTTTCGAATAGACTGAGCTCTGCAGCTTTTGCAGTGAGCAAAATCCGTCAGTTAACTGATGTGAAAACAGCTCGATTAGTATATTTTAGTTACTTCCATAGCATTATGGCATATGGTATTTTACTGTGGGGCGGTGCTTCAGAGATAAATACCATTTTTGTTCTGCAGAAGAGGGCTATTCGAGCAATATACAAAATGAACCATAGAGACTCACTTAGAGATAAATTTAAGGAAATTGACATAATGACAGTGCACTGTCAATACATTTATGAGAATATTCTGTACGTACATAAAAATATTGTAAATTTTAGGAAAAATTGTGAAATTCATAATATTAATACTAGAAATAAACATAAGCTCGCAGTGCCCTTCACTCGGCTCCATAAAATTAAAAAATCATTCATGGGTAATTGTGTAAGATTTTATAATAAACTTCCAAACCATATTACTGAATTATCTATTAATAAATTTAAGAATTATGTAAAGCGTAAACTTATTTCTAAAGCTTATTATACCACACAAGACTACATGAATGATATTACAACGTGGGATTAATTGTTATTCGAAATGATGATTTATTTATTAGGTATATTTGATTATTGATGAGGAAATGGATATTCCGATGTAATACTATCTACTTCTTTTGTCACTTATGCTTTTTTTTTTGACATTTAGATTTTATTCTAGAAATTCTAGACTAGTATTTTTTTATACAATCTTTTTAATGTTTGACGATCCTTTTGTGAAATTTTTAGTGTTAAATTTGATATGTATAATAATCCAATTTTATTATGGAATAATATTAACATCAATAAATTGCTCTGATAATTAGATTAAGATTAATTACGATTCATAAGAGCTTGTTGCTAGGCCTACATGAATAAAGTAAATTTTGTTTGTTTTGTTTGTTTGACCCCATACTTTGCTTGACGATGTCAACTTTCAAACCCAATCTTTCGTGCAACTCTTTTGGAATTCTCTTCTTTTCTGCTTCTTTTTGTGGCCGTGTGTCTGCATTTGTACTCCATTTACAAAATGACTTATTGTAGGCTATGTGTTGGATATTTAATTCTCAGGCATTCAATGCACTTATGCACATCTCGGTCACATGAAATAGCAATTTCAACTAACTCTGCATTTAAAATGCTGAAACTTGCCATAACTACTAAGTAGGTACAATAACACAAAAAAAATTCACAGATTTCGTGCCTCACACGACTATCGAGCACATTGGAAATGAATCTACGGAATTCGAAAAAATATTGTCGCTGAGTGACGAGAAAGTCTGGATAAGGAAAAAGTTACAAAATAAAACTACAACGTTGAATGATAATTATTTTATTCTTAGACTAACACAAGTATCCTGGACATAACGCATGTGAACAAACAAATTGCAAAATTTCCACACGCGTATCCAAGTTTGAATAATTGTCGCCGTGGCGCATAAGTATAGGTACATATTTCATTTTTCGATGAATAAGCAGGATATATTAATGTTCAAAGTACAAGAAAATTATTACACGGCAAATCCGTAGTCAACTCGAGAAGTGGTGATCGGCAGCGGCCCATTTGCTGCAAGATATGCAATTTTCTTGACAGCAGTTTGACGCGACGAGAGTTGACCATAACAGCGTTTGTCTATGTTGCACCAAACCTGAGTTCCAATAGGTACTACCAGGGTTCAGCATCAGCTATTTTGGGTAATGCTCATCATGACAAATCGGGTGTCCAAAACAGCGTGTGCCTATGTTGCACCAAACCTGAGTTCCGCTAGGTACAACCAGGGTTCAGCGCCTAGTCGGTAGTGACCCTGCCCTCTCCCTCTCCCTCTCCCTCTCCCTCTCCCTCTCCCTCTCCCTCTCCCTCTCCCTCTCCCTCTCCCTCTCCCTCTCCCTCTCCCTCTCCCTCTCCCTCTCCCTCTCCCTCTCCCTCTCCCTCTCCCTCTCCCTCTCCCTCTCCCTCTCCCTCTCCCTCTCCCTCTCCCTCTCCCTCTCCCTCTCCCTCTCCCTCTCCCTCTCCCTCTCCCTCTCCCTCTCCCTCTCCCTCTCCCTCTCCCTCTCCCTCTCCCTCTCCCTCTCCCTCTCCCTCTCCCTCTCCCTCTCCCTCTCCCTCTCCCTCTCCCTCTCCCTCTCCCTCTCCCTCTCCCTCTCCCTCTCCCTCTCCCTCTCCCTCTCCCTCTCCCTCTCCCTCTCCCTCTCCCTCTCCCTCTCCCTCTCCCTCTCCCTCTCCCTCTCCCTCTCCCTCTCCCTCTCCCTCTCCCTCTCCCTCTCCCTCTCCCTCTCCCTCTCCCTCTCCCTCTCCCTCTCCTCTCCCTCTCCCTCTCCCTCTCCCTCTCCCTCTCCCTCTCCCTCTCCCTCTCCCTCTCCCTCTCCCTCTCCCTCTCCCTCTCCCTCTCCCTCTCCCTCTCCCTCTCCCTCTCCCTCTCCCTCTCCCTCTCCCTCTCCCTCTCCCTCTCCCTCTCCCTCTCCCTCTCCCTCTCCCTCTCCCTCTCCCTCTCCCTCTCCCTCTCCCTCTCCCTCTCCCTCTCCCTCTCCCTCTCCCTCTCCCTCTCCCTCTCCCTCTCCCTCTCCCTCTCCCTCTCCCTCTCCCTCTCCCTCTCCCTCTCCCTCTCCCTCTCCCTCTCCCTCTCCCTCTCCCTCTCCCTCTCCCTCTCCCTCTCCCTCTCCCTCTCCCTCTCCCTCTCCCTCTCCCTCTCCCTCTCCCTCTCCCTCTCCCTCTCCCTCTCCCTCTCCCTCTCCCTCTCCCTCTCCCTCTCCCTCTCCCTCTCCCTCTCCCTCTCCCTCTCCCTCTCCCTCTCCCTCTCCCTCTCCCTCTCCCTCTCCCTCTCCCTCTCCCTCTCCCTCTCCCTCTCCCTCTCCCTCTCCCTCTCCCTCTCCCTCTCCCTCTCCCTCTCCCTCTCCCTCTCCCTCTCCCTCTCCCTCTCCCTCTCCCTCTCCCTCTCCCTCTCCCTCTCCCTCTCCCTCTCCCTCTCCCTCTCCCTCTCCCTCTCCCTCTCCCTCTCCCTCTCCCTCTCCCTCTCCCTCTCCCTCTCCCTCCGTCTACCTCTACCTCTACCTCTACCTCTGCCTCTACCTCTGCCTCTATCTCTGCCTCTATCTCTATTTCCACCACCACAAGAATGCATAGATTGTCGAATAGTGCGTTATCTACGCCCGTCTCAAACAGGCAGCGATTTTGAAAGCCCACGCAGTGCAAGTGTTATTCTGCCGTCATAATCCCGATAATTTACAACAAACACCGATAACGAACTCTGCGAAACATGAAGTCATAAATGTCCTGTGAAAAATGTCGTTCTGACTTTTTGACTATTTTAAGGTTAGGCTACAGGGCAAACCCTTAACCCGATCGTCTTTGTTTTAGGCTCAAATTGTAGCTGACTAAATTGTCCAGAGCCGTTTTTCTCAATTTTTTGATATCATTCTTCGTTTCCAAATTATCGAGCACCAAAATCAAAAATTCGGAAAAAATTGAATTTTATTTTCACTATTTCGACCATAACTTTTTTGTTTTTGACTTTCTCGAATAATTATTTTTGCACCTTACAGCTCTCGTGATTATGCGTCTTTTGAGCCTATTTTTTAATATCATATCTTCACAACTTTCCGAGATATAAGGGGATCGCTCTTTTTCGTGAAATCGGACCGTATACTGGAGCGAACGAAAAGACATTTGCAATGTCAAAACAGTGTTATTTTGTCGAATCGATAATTGTAAATGAAGAAGAAGAAAATAATGTACGCATTTTATACCCAAAATCAAGATATTTATTTATTAATCACCCTCAATAAGGTGTTAACCTCATTAAGATGTTTCCTTACATTAAGTGCGCTCATTAGTTATATGGTCATTATTCAAATGTTTGCAGGTCCCGGCAGTTGGAATCAATTAAGTAATTATCTCAGATACTTAAGGTATCATTTGTGCTATTTTTCGATGGAGCGGTCGCTGGCGGAAGGAAGTAATACTCTTTTGAATAATGAAAATTGGCAAAATAATGACTATGTTGTTTTCGCCCAAGCCATACTCAAATTAAGCCACAAAGTCACTAATATTATATAACATATAAATAGCTTAATATATGCTCCTGTAACTAAAATAAAGATTTTGTATACTTTAGCGCTGGTTTCAGAAATATATGACCTGCAATAAACAAGTTTTTTGACGGAACATTGGCATCGTGTACTTTGGTCTATTAATTTATTACTAAATAATACACCAAAATGAAAATCCTTTCACTATAGAGCTACACAAGTATTCTACTTTTAGATTTAAGACATACGAATGGCTAAAGCTGACCTGTAAAATTCGGACTTTATTCCGCTCTTGAACCAATGTGGGGCCTACCGCGACCCACGTTCGACGTGTTGCCTCCCTGTCACACTTACGTACGAATTTACAAGTGCAACAGAGAAGTGTTACCTAGCCTAGAGGTTAGGTACATTTCGGTTGTGAGTGCATTGCTGTACTGTATCGCAGTACCTACTTATCGAAAAACGCGCTATGTCCTTAGTTTTTCGTGGGTCTGTCAGCAGCCGACCCGTTAAAATCTCGTAAATAGCTGGTTTGTTAGTGCACACCGTTGTATGGGGACCTTGCACTTTGAGACTAAGCGCTGAAACTTGGCACAGTTGGTTCTTAGCTGGTCTTGAGCAGATACAGACCGGGAGACATCGAGAGCCACCTCTCATTTAGTGGGGGGGAGGGGGGAAGTTTGACGCTGCCGCGCTTCACTTGGAGCAACATTTCTCTAAAACTATACCTATTAGGGCATGTGATATATCATTTTCGGATAAATTAAGGATAAGGAATCTATTTTTAAAACAAAAACAATGCTAACAAAAAAAAAGAATAAAGTAGAAAAGACTAAAAACGTATTTTTGTTTTTTTTTTATAATTACCAATTTTTTTTAAAGCGTTGCAGGAATCTGAAATTAAAAAATTTAGTCGTAAAGCTACACTTATTACGTTTAAAAAAATATATGGTTAATTATACAAATCTGTTGATAAATGGGAGATAAAAAATAATATTAAGCGTGGGTCCGAGTGATCTCATATGAAGGTGGGAAGGTTACTTATAATTTGTTCTACAATCGTTTCTTTTTTTTAGTTTTTCGTTATTTACTCGTAAACGGTAGCCCACAGCAAAAAAATATCTTTTACGTAAATAATCTGTTTCCAAAAAAACAAAAATACGTGTTTTAGTCTCTTCTACTTTATTCTTTTTTTTTGTTAGTAAGTGCATTGTTTTTGTTCTAAAAACAGATTCCTTATCCTTAATTTATCGGAAAATGATATATCACATGCCCTAATAGGTATAGTTTTAGAGAAATGTTGCTCCAAGTGAAGCGCGGCAGCGTCGAACTTCCCCCCTCCCCCCCACTAAATGAGAGGTGGCTCTCGACGGCTCCCGGTCTGTATCTGCTCAAGACCAGCTAAGAATCAACTGTGCCGAGTTTCAGCGCATAGTCTCAAAATGCAAGGTGTCGTGCACTAACAAACCAGCTAAAACGTTACATTATGTTAGCGACTGCAGTACCATTGCTCATGCAGCGTGATCGCAGCAGTGTTGCAGCAAAGAAATGAGCTATGATACTGTCGATTTTAAGTCGCATTCGAAATGTAACTTTTAGAGAGATACTACATGACAAAGTCAATTTGTAAAATAAAACTTAGATGCAATTTTTTTGTAAAGCAGTGTGTAATATGTGTGTAAAAACCAAATGTGTACGCATCAATCAGGACCCACCTCTAGTTTCACTTCACAACTCCTGTCGTTTACGCCTCAGAGGTCTCGAGAATTGTCTTCTAAGGAAAAAATGTGTCAGAAGCCACGTCATCTCGTTTTTATCAGAGCTCTCTCGCTTGGCTGCTTCGTCTGAATGCCAAGAATTTATTGCGTTGTACAGCCTTCAGCCGAGTGCGCAGAATTAGTTGACAATCACGGGAGACGTGCTATGACAATGCACGCGGTTCACAGGCTGTTGTTTTTGATTAGGTACCTAGGTACCCCGAACACCGACAATATAGAAAATTATTTTTCACTACACCAACTGGTAAAGGCTCTCTTGATTGTTCAAAAACCGATACCAAAGTTGCATTTTATTTACATGTGAGGCAAAGTAATCAAATGCAAATTTTGAGTTGTTTTCTTGTGTTTGCTGGTTGAATTGACTTGAAACCCTCGCAACGCTCAAGATTCCGTTTTTGAACCACTCGTAGCAAGTGGTTCGATTTTGGAATTTTTCGCTTGCTCGAGTATCAATATTATCACAAGCGGTTAACAAAAACTTTGCCCCCTTGTAAAACAAATAATTAATTTGTATTTAGTAGAAAAGTCTGCAAACGATATCACAATGCTTAGGAATGAAGGAAAAGTGAAAAAACTCACTGTCTCCTTACGGGGACTCGGGGTTTCGGTGTGTACGCCACACATATGCTCTTGTGGCACGGACGTGGACCGACTGGGACACCACGGATTATCTTGTCAAAAAAGTGCAGACCGTTTTTCGAGACATGCGTCGCTTAATGACATAGTCCGTCGGTCTCTTGCCACCATCAATGTGCCTGCTCTTCTTGAGCCGACTGGCATTATCAGAGATGATGGCAAGAGGCCCGATGGAATGTCCTTAGTTCCTTGGAGCTTGGGACGGATGTTGGTGTGGGATGCTACCTGCGTAGACACACTGGCACCGTCCCACCTCCAACGGACTACTGTAAAAGCGGGCGGAGCGGCGGAAAGCGCCGAAATTCTAAAACGTAACAAATATAAGAGCCTCGGTAGAGAGTACCATTTTGTACCATTTGGTGTTGAAACTCTAGGTCCATGGGGTCCCAGCGCGCATAAGTTGTTCGCAGAAATCGCGAAGCGTCTGGTTGACGTAACTGGTGACCGAAGAGCTGGCGGCTACCTCGCACAACGTATCAGCATTGCGATACAGCGAGGAAATGCCGCCAGCATCCTTGGTACAATGCCTCAAGGGCCTATTTTAGATTTAAGCTAGTTATTAATTTCGTTTAGTAGTACCACTGTATATATATTGTAGATAACGAAGTAATTTTGACACCTTGCAAGAAGACACAACAAATACACATTCAGAAGTTCAAATTCAAAATCACAACATTATAAATAGTTAAAAAACATCCGGTATCAAAATTAAACCAATCCGGAAAAACAACAAAAAACTCACAAATGACACATTACATTATTAGAACGAGCTCTTCTGATAGGGTACGAATTCTTCGTCATCATCAGTATTAACCTTATTAACATTATCAACTAAAAGAGTAGTATCAACTTTAAAATTTGTTGTCTTGAATTGCGTTGAGACATTTCCTACTGTAACAGAACAATAGTTTTATGGGTAATGAATAGTGATAATAATAATTAATGTGTGTTTTGTGTCACCTTGTCAGAAATAAAATTGGAACATAACAGACATCTCAAAAATAACTTGCTATTTTTGATTAATGAAAAAGTATCACACAAGACACAAATAATATTATATTATAATTAATAAATATGGGAATCTTACACATACCAACCTAATTCCACAGTCAGTTCAAAATACGGCTCGTACGAATCCCTTCGTTTGACATAATTAATGAAAGTCATGATGTACTGTTTGTCAGATCATCGTTAGTCATAATTCTGAAACCGTTTACTTTTCAGGATTTTCGTAAGGTTGTCCTATAGATAGTTTAGGTTAGGTTAGGTTTGTTTTATGGCAATCCTAAAAAGTTACGCGTTTCTGAGAAAAACCCGCAGGTAGGCGCATTTTCGTTAGTCATAACGAAAATGCGGACAAACAATACCTACATTATGCCTTAAAACTTTATGGTAAAAAATAGAGACCCGGGCTCGTAATGCGGCTATATCTATCTAATTATAAATAGTCGTCTAGTAGGTACCAATAATACAACCCCATTATGAACCTTATTGAACAAATACAACACAGTGACATTAAGCAACGAGTGACATTCATTAACGACACCTTTATATGCGTTCTGTACCAGTTGTAGTGGCTTTAAGCTTAAAACGACATTTTTCACTTAAGCACGCCCAGTGTCGCTATGGTAAACTTAGCTAGAAAATTGACACTACACAGATAATGACGATTGACCTTCTTAAACTGCTGTCAGCTTCTTAAAATCACAATGACACTTAAAGTAAAAGAACAGTACGTTTTTATTTTTTGTCAGCATTATGGCTTTGATTTTTAAGCAAAACCGTCTTTATAGGTATAATGTCACTTTACTTATTTCAAAACATTAAAAAATGCAAAAGTAGAAGTGTCCTTAAAGGGAAAAGTACAATATTGCTTTAAATTGAGTTTTGATTTTGATACCATATTATAAGTTCAAAGAGACATAGTACGTATAGATACACTATTTCTTATGAAAATTGACGTACTTACCATTGAATCTCATAGAAAATCGTCACTAAGTAAAAAAATACAACTTTCTTCCCTTTAATGACATTGTTCCTATAAGGCAGGCACCTATTCCCTCTATTCGTCATAACGACATTAGCGCCCTCTGGCGGTTCTAATAGAGCTAGGGCGATAGGTGTCTTCGTATTGCGTGCGTTACGATCATATGAGCTAGATGGCGTTATTAACTCAAAAACCCCATTTTTTGGATAATGACGTTATGTTTCTCAAGGAGCGATATCCTGCTTATTAATCGAAAAATGAAATATGTACCTATACTTATGCGCCACGGCGACAATTATTCAACCTTCGATACGCGTGTGGAAATTTTGCAATTTGTTTGTTCACATGAGGATACTTGTGTTAGTCTAAGAATAAAATAATTATCATTCAACGTTGTAGTTTTATTTTGTAACTTTTTTAACCTTATCCAGACTTTCTCGTCGCTCAGCGACAATATTTTTTCGAATTCCGTAGATTCATTTCCAATGCGCTCGATAGTCGTGTGAGGCACGAAATCTGTGAATTTTTTTAACAAAGCCGTGAGTACTATTAAATTCACACCAGTAAGAGTCTCAGGAAGAATCAGGAAACGTATAATCCGTTGATTTAACGTACGTTTCACCATATTCGCGAGCTTAATTTCGCGAAGCAGTGTTTTAAACAAATTATGAACTAGGATATTACCTGGACGGGTGTTACCGAGCACAGTCGGGTAACTTTCATAATTATTATTAACGATTCTGTTTGACTATTCACTTGGGAGCTGCGTTTGGGATTTACTGCATTTTGGATAATTGTTCAATACTATGTAACAGCTTTGTCATAAATTGTTGACTTTTATTAAAAACTAAACTTAAATATAAATATAAACTAAATAATAATGACGAACAAAAATTAATTAAACTAATAACTAAAAATACTAAACTAAAACTACCTAAAAAATAAAAAACCTACAAATAAAAAATTGGCCCCAGGTCTGTGCCCTCCGGTAGGGTGCCCAGAAGGCTGGCGGCGTTACCGCGCTGAACGGCAACGCCAATGCGTTGGGCGAGGTAGGCTCCAGCCTTCCGGTCACCCGTTGCGTCTATAAGGCGCTTGGCTAATTCTTTGTAAATGCTGTGCGCGCCTTGACCCCACGGCCCAAGCGTCTCCACACCAAACGGCTCAAACATGCAGCCGGTGTCTATGGCTGCATATTTGCGCCGCTTGAGATGCTCGGCCGCATCGGCAGCGGCGCCAGCCCTGGAAGAGGTCCCTGGAAGATGGGACGGCGCGAGCGTGTCCACGCACGTGGCGTCCCAGACGAGGGGTCGACCCAGCTTCCAGGGAACCAGTGTCATGCCATCTGGCCTCTTCCCATCGTCACGCGCTAGACCCGTCGGTTCTAGAACCGACGGCGCTCCGGCGGTGACGAGGGCCCGGCGCAGTATGTCATTAAGACTGGCGTGGCGTGCCATGCGGCCGGCGCTCTTGGTGCAGGAGAGGCCGTGGGTTCCAAATCTCGACACGTCAGTGCCGCAGTGGCAACGGTGTGGGGCCACGCATGCCGCCCCCAAGCGCAGGGATACCGCGAGTCTAAAAGTACTGCTGGTTAGCAGAGTGCCGAGGTTACTGGAAGGGAGTGCCTGCAGCCACGCGCCGGATTCCCATTTCGTTCCAGCAAGAAGACGAGCTCGCTCTGCAGGGCTGGTGGCCGTTTCATATAGATTATCACGTACCAGCACGCAGAGCGGCTCGTCCCATTGATGTTGCGAATGGCGCATCTCGGGCAGGTCCTTGTTGGGGCAGGCAGCCTTCCAGCTATCCACGGCTTCTGACAAAAAAGGTAAGTCCGAACTGTTAACTGTGTTGATTTTTAGAATTTTGAAAAATAAATTTTGTATGCTATGAACCGAAGAAAGGAAGGCAGGTAAAGCGATACTCGAAATTGGACGGATCCCAATACCACCATGTCTGATGGGCAAGGTGGCTTGGGTCCATTGACGGTTGTCTAAATGAATGTTCATGATTGAAAAAACGGTATTTTTTATAAGTTCGTCTAGTTTGGCCAAAAGTTGGGGATATTTCCAAAAGTGACTGCATCGAAGGGCATACGTAAATTTGGGGACAAACAAGCAGAATTTAATGATCGTGTAAGCCATGTGGGGGTTAATTTGGAGTAAGCGATCCGAAAAAAAACTAAAATTTTGGTGTTTGTCGTTGATATACCCTGGGAAGGCTTCGTCTAAGATGGGTGAGCCTAATAGAAAAAGTGAGCTAGAATCTAAAATTTTGATGTCTGGGGCGAAATTTTGGAATTTGGGAATTGCTGTGTCTTTTTGGAAATTGTCTAAAAAATATAGCTCACTTATGTAACATATGTAACGTAACATGGATATCATGTAGATATGAAGTTGCCAAAATTATGGTATAGGTAGTGATTATTGTAGTCTAGTATTTCTGTTGCGAAGTTTACGATGATGATGATGACAATTGTCACAAGATTTAAAAGAACTTTCGGTAATTCTTGACAGGAAATGACTTCTGTATCGGAAATTCGTGACAATTGTCGTGTTTCTTGTGACAATTGTCATTCGCTTCGCAAAATAAATATGTACTTACCTATTTATTGCCAAAATAATTAAGTTTTTCTTTATTAAAATGTTGGTGGCAAACAAGCACACCGCGCGTCCGATGGCAAGCAGTTATCGTAGTCTATGGAGGCCTGTGACGTCAGTAGCAGTGATGTCGAAAATTGCTGCACCTGTCACCGTGGTGAAATAGGGGCCAGGTATTTAACTGACTTTAGAACAGATGAGTCGACAAGGGTACGCCATAATGTTTATTATTCTGAGGAATAGCCTAGTAGGCTGGTCTCTTAACCACAAGGTTGTTTGCCTAAATAAGTAAACGGTTTTTAACCCCACATACGCAAAAAATGGAGTGGATAAGTTTAACGTTTATTTGTCCGTCTATGGCGTCGTAGCTCTCAAAACGGATTAACCGATTTGAGTACCTTTTTCTATTAAGGATTTATGATACACCAGCGATGGTTCTAAAATAGCTTTTAATTAACTTAATGACCCTGTTAAAATTTGGTCGGAGGGTATTAAATTTTAATTTGAAACCCCGCTTCAAGATATCGACGCTTAAGAATCAATACTGTCTAAGTAACAAGTAATTTAAAATTTAGACAGTTATGGCATGCTATTCGTTATTTTTTTCTGCACCTAACTGCATTAAAAGGTAAAAAATCGGGCAAGTGCGAGTCGGACTCGCGCACGAAGGGTTCCGTACCATATAAAAAAAAAGCAAAAAAAAAAGCAAAAAAAAAACGGTCACCCATCCAAGTACTGACCACTCCCGACGTTGCTTAACTTTGGTCAAAAATCACGTTTGTTGTAAGGGAGCCCCATTTAAATCTTTATTTTATTCTGTTTTTAGTATTTGTTGTTATAGCGGCAACAGAAATACATCATCTGTGAAAATTTCAACTGTCTAGCTATCACGGTTCGTGAGATACAGCCTGGTGACAGACGGACGGACGGACGGACGGACGGACGGACGGACGGACGGACGGACGGACGGACGGACAGCGAAGTCTTAGTAATAGGGTCCCGTTTTACCCTTTGGGTACGGAACCCTAAAAACGTCAAAAATGTTAGTTAGACAGTATTGATTCTTAAGCGTCGATATCTAATAGATTATTGACAGATATTATTTACCTAATTAAAGCTTCAGTTTGAGTTGAGTTGACTCCGTTAGGGTATGAGTTAAGTCCATTAGGTGACTAACACCATTAGACATTACATACATTTGTATCTCCTTGGATATCACGGGTCTATAATCCCGGTTTTTTGATAGGCTTGCGTGGGGACACAGATCTAACACGTAGAGGCCCCTTGGAGAGCTTTTATGTCATGTAGAACGCCTGCTGGAACCCGTTCACAGGTGCAACAATAGACACCCATGAACCGGTATCAGCAGGCATTGGGACTATTGTAGAAAAAGAGAACAGTATACCGGTCTATGGATCGAAGTTTGGGTGGACTATGAGACTGGGTTATTACAAAGACGTACGGACACCTGCCATAACAATGTTTACACAAGTTATCGAGGCAGGTGGTGACTTGCCGCGCACTAGATGGGCCCCTGAAACTGCCGTCGCGAAGACGACCAGGAGCAACATCGCACGGTGGTTCGGCTTGTATGGAGAAAGAGTCAAAAATCGATTTCTCCAAAAGTATCAATCTTTAAGATACGTTCAAAATAAAAATACGTTTTTGTTTGTTGTTTTAGGGTCTAATAAAAAACAGTAATTAGAAGTTTTACTTTGTATATAATATCATTTTAATAAATCAAACTGGTAACAAAATAAATATGCAAAATACATACAATTTTAAAGCCTTATAATAATACAATTAAAAATATATTACAACGTATTCTTCAATAATATAATAAAACCAATACTTAATATTATTAAAATGAAAAAAAAATATATATTTAAAACTAAAACTTATATATTTTTACAGAGATACCAATATCGTACAAATTGTGCAACACAAAATATTTCACGTCACGTCTCAGCCACCTTAAAAAACTAATTTAGACTAACTAAAACTTCAAAATAATCTAAAATGTTATTTAAACATCTAATAAACTAAGTACATATTGTGACAATGATTGTTTTTTCTTCTTAGGTGGTTTCCCAAGGCCAGTAATCATAGGGTCCGATAAGAGACTATTTAAGAGATCCGTATTCGTCTTGGTGCGTGATATCTTATAAGTATTGTTAAGCCTGAACTACTTAATATTTTTATTTGTGTACTCTGTAGCTTCTTCTGAAAGCTTTACTATTGGTAACATCACTGTAGCTACATGAATGATTACTTTATGAACAGAAGCTGGCATATAGTACCATTCATATTCTTCTGTAAGTTGCCGGGTCATTTCTAACGCATAATCATTATATTTCACAGAATTTATTTTGTATCCGGAATTAATACACTTTAAAATTGTATCAAATCTATCAATAAGCTCTTTTTAATACCTTTTTAACTTATTATCTAACACTAAAACACTTTCTGTTGACGAGGTCGTACCTACCTATATGTAAGTCTACGGCTTCTACACTATCTAACCACTCGTTATATTAAGCAATAACTTTATCCCTATTTCTAGTTTCTTTCTTCCAAAATGTTGATAAACTTCTTCTTAAACTATTAAGGTGATTATGTTGCAGACTGCTAACATTTATGTTTTCAGCTTTCTCTGGTAGCTTTTGCACAAGTATTTGGTGCATATTGCGAGCCCTGTGAATATATGAACCATCGGTAGCGCACCACAATTCAAATGTGTGCATCCTCAAAAACGTGCAATGAAAAAAAGGACCTAAAAAGAAACAAGTATCGCTAGAAAGTGTAACTCAAGATTGGTAAAAACACAACTAAATTTCGTAGCGGGTGCTACGAAATTCGTAGAGGGCTTATAGCCTTCAGTAGTGCACGTAAGAGCAAACAAAATACAATGATTCCTTAACTACGCTTTATGGGCAATACGACGTATATAGTGTCATTGGCGACATCTGGCGACACAATTTTGAAAGCTACCGTGAATACTCTTAGTATGAAATAACTTGGTAACATTAAGAGGTCACGTAGACCCCAAGCTAATCGATCTTATTAATTAAATAACATGCAATTAATAAAAAAAAAATACATGCTTTTGTTTACAACTTCCATAATGATGCAATTGATAAAAATTAAAGAATTTCGAAATATGTGCCGTAAACAAACTTTCACTTGACCGTGTCACTGCTAACGCTAATTACACGTGGTCGATGTGCTCACTTCGACGGTCCGAAAATTAATGATCTACTTAAATAATTTAGAAACTATAAATAGTCTCAGGTGGTATGGCTATTAGTTAATAATTTGCCATAGCTAATCTTTACCCAAGTCACTATGGCTTTTCTAGACTTATGGCCTACTACGGAACCACCGTGCATCGGTGTGAGCGGCTCAGGGGTGTCGAGAGGTGTGCGCCGCTTTCTACCCAGTGGCTGTTAACAGCCACTGTGCCAACTCGCGTCTTTTGCATCTTTCACTTCCACCCCTGGAGCATACATTATTATTACATTACATTATTTGTACATTAGGTGGTTAGTTGAAGTGAAATACCCGGACGCCACACGGAAACTACTTAAATGAAAACAATTTCTGAGCGATCCTTCTCTACAGATCATTACTGGGATCTTCGACTTCAAAGATGTTTATTATTTTTGTATCTGTAGAAGCTACGGAGTAATTTGTAGCGAAACACGTTTTTCTTTCTTGCTTCGATGGAAATTAATAAGGCACGTTCATTGTTTGCGATGTCTAGTTGCTGAAATATTTTCTTCAGAGCTATTAAAATAAACATAATAAGAGTTTTCTTGGGATCGATTAACACATTCTTATAACAGATATTTCGCTTAAAAAAGTTGTATGTTTGAATTATTTACAATTGTAGATACCTAATATTATAAGTACTTAATGTATACATTATGTATAAATTAAATGAAAATCTTTATTTTCATGGGCAAGTATTGCCCCATAGATAAATACCAATAAAACGAGCATACATATTATTATAAAATACCAATATCTAAAAACTAAAAACACACATGCAATTATGACTGCGATGCAGTTCGCAACCCCGCAGTGTCAGGGAGCCGGCCGCGGAACCGCCGGAACTTGACACTCTTCGGCCAAAACTCCTCCTTGGTGAAGATCGCTAGGTGTTCAGCGGAAGGTTGGTATATGCTGGTCTTTCCCACACTGACCTTACTTCTTTATTTATTATTTACTTGCCAAGGTGCCGACATGATAACGACGTACTTCGTGCCGAATTTGGCGCACAATCAATTAACGAACTACCTACAGCTAACTTTCCTGTAATCCCAAAAAAGTCACAAGCAGGGATAGGATTTTGCAAAGCTGACCCGACCGGGTTGGTAATTAATTACGCGTGGCCGTTTTTGCAATGGCGGCCGAAGAACAGAATCCGTAAGAAAACGGCCAGAATCCGTAAGAACGGCCAAGATTTATCGTTTGCGCCACTTCACTTCAGCGCCGCTCGACGGCGAATTACTAATCTTTTCTTTAATTCTGATCCGTTGTTTTCTTCGGGCGGTAATAGAGCCGTGAGCCGGATTAACGAATTGTTCATTATTGCCTGCTTTATTGCGGTATTGTTTCTGCCGTACCTACTTATATAGCGATGATGGTTTTTTGTAATGCCTTAAAATGTGCCTACTTTGCTCCCCTGCCCTGCTGGGTAACTGCACTCCAACAGTGTTTATATGTGAAAACTTTATCACATTTTAAGTATTTCAACATGATAGTAGTGACGCTTCACTTTAAATTGGCATTTATATGAACATATCTACATATCACAATAAAATACTTTTAAAATTTAAAATAAATTTTGTATTTTGGAGCAAAGTAGGCACATTTCATGGTACTATAAAAAATAAAACACTATTTTTGCTAAAAATCCTCGATTTAGGAAGGTAATAAACCAATATCAAGGTCATACATACTGTGTTGTTTTAATCGATAATATCTCCAGGAACTTCATACCATTTATTAATACATTTCACAAACTTAATAAAATTTCAATAAGGTCGCGGATTTGTCCCCATTTATTATAATGCCCTACGGATAGATACCCAAATAAACTTGTACATAACTAAATTGGGTCGTTCCCATTAGGGGTTTACCTTGTTATATGATTGAGATTGCTTTACATATTGCCCAAGGTTTTGGCTTAACAAATATGGAATAGCCAAACTTTGGATTAGATATCTATCACCAGTGAATGTTTATGAAGGAAACAAAAGGCATTTCATGATTATATTAAGATATGAATCGAGTAGATCAATTAGTAAATAAGTAAAATAGGTAAAATGCTATAATTATAGAGATTTGAGTTTTGTAACTTTGAGCACTAAGGCACAAAGTTCAGCGCAAAATGGCGTGTCATGAAACAATTCCAAGTGACAAGTAAAATATCGATAAGTTGAAATGCCAGGCCTAGCACATGATTGGCGCGACAGCATCTCGCGGCGAGATAGACTACCCTTTTCTTACTTTCTAACTACATATGTTAATTAAAGAGGGATGGGTAGTCAATCTCGCCGCGAGATACTCTGGCGCCAATCATGTGCTAGCCCGGCAGGTTATAAATGGAAAAAATATACACACACTTTTTGTTTATTACTGATAGGTATCTAGAATTCAAAAGAGCAAACTGACAGTTTGAAATTTATTTTTTATTCAGGTGCAGCTTTTTCTCTTTCAATCGAATTCTGCGAATTCATTATATAATAAAATACTAACATTGAGTCACACGATAGGTAGGGGAGCTGGGGGCTTAATGTAATAGGGGTAAGTAGTAACGCTCAATTTTGACGGGGAATTAAAAACATTTTAATTTTGTTTTGCTGAATTACTTTTTTATAACTCGAGGAATAACGTAAACACCGCCATTGCCCCGCCAGACATCGAAGCGAGTGGATGTGCACACGAGCTCTGTTTCGAACAGGTTTTGGAAAAAAATACTTACGAAAATGTTGATTTTGGCAATTGAACTAAATTAATTGTTCATTGTGTTTTCATTGCTACAATGTAAATTTAATTGGCTTTCATTTGCTTTTATTTAAATACTTCTATAGCTTATAGTTTTTGACATATTTAATAAAATAGACATAATGGGCCCATGGGGCAAGTAGCAACACAAAGCAGGGGCACGTTGTAACATATTAGTGTGCGTGTATTTTTTATTGTTCTCTAATAATTGTGCATATTTTTGCATATATAATATTATTATGACTCGTTGTATAGTGCATTACTTGCGGTTTTTTGTGCATTCTTTTATTCTTCTTTACTCTAGCATTGCCCAAGCGCTGCTGCTTGGTGAAGCGCTGGTGGCCTGGCGGTAAGAGCGTGCGATTTTCAATCCGGAGGTCGCGGGTCATAGGATCGAATAACAATGAATAAAACAAGATTGTGAACAAATAAAAACTTTTTAATGTTGCCGTTATTTTAGTTGTTACAACTAGCCCCAAAGATGGGGTAAGTTGTAACAACTCCCATTTTTTCAAAAAGTGTCTGGTGTAAAAGATGTGTAAACATTTTAAATCATTTTTTTATCGGAATTAGTGCCTAGATAAATACTTTACAAACCCTCTTACTCAAAATCATAAAATTATACATATTTTAGACAACTGTTACAACAAGCCCCCTCCTCCCCTACTATAATTGGATATTAACACCGTTAACATGGAATAAAAAAATATAACAAAAAGCCTTTGGCTTGATATCAGTCCAGTACGATTTTTAAGTTTCACTACAAATAACTAACGAAGCCTCCACTATTTAAACAATTCCTGCTACTATTAAGCAGTATCATTTAATTTCACTGTTCATATACGAACCACTAACGACCATACATAGCGTCGCGATAGGAGAACTAACAAGCCATTTGAAGAAAAAAATATATTGTAACTCTTATTTCGTTGTAAGAGGGTTTAAAATTGTACAGCAACATAAGTTGGAGGCAGTAATAGTGTAGGTATTGCGGCCATGTTCACTAATGTCATCTAAATTGCTTACCGAGCTTAGGCAAGTCGGAGGCTCAGCCAACTAAGAATATTCCTGTTACACGTATTGAGATATATCTAAATCTAAGGACGGGCCTTACGAGCAATAAAAATGGGGCTACTACAGCCGTGTCCAGCACACGAATTCGAGCCAATCGTGTATGTGTGTGAGGATTGCCCTTAAGAGAGCAGACAGTGTGAAAACTCGCAACGAATGTATGTAGCGGTATATTTGTATTGAATTGATGACACATAACCAGTAATCGGCAATGTAAAAGTTGCCTTTCATTTCGCTAGGATTTTTACATCTAGAGGCTGCCCAGCTGCTCTCTGAATTTTCCTCCTTCGCAACGCCGATTATGAGAATTTTCACACGGTGTATCCAAATCCTTACACTGGTTCGTCCACACTCGCGAAACCAAGGGAATACACGAGTACGAGTAGTAAGGGTACCAGACAATTTTGCCGGTAATTAGCGTATGATATCATTGAGAACTGCTGTTAACATGCTTTCACAATGTTCCTAATGAAACCGTAGCAAACAATTAGCGACTCTTATGTAGGCATGTATGTTATAAATATGAACTCAATTAACTCCATGTTTACAATTTATTGTTGCTATTTTCATTATCGTTCATGTATATCGAACATTCCTCCTATGTAGGTGCTCATAGCTATTACACTTTCACATCTAATTTTGTCTATAAATGTAGGGGCGTTTCATTTGTTTCACTCTCAATTATCTTCCAGTTTTAAACTAGCTATCCATAGGTATGATATTTATGCAATAGATTACATACTTAAGTAATAATTAGGGCGAGCGAAGCGAGCTATCACTATTCGCTAATCTATGCATTCTTGTGGTACACTGTACGGAAAAACTATCGCACTGATAAGTTTGAGATTTAACATAGTAATTTAAATTAATGTGTTATCAAACATAAAAATATAATTTTATAAACCTAAAAAAAATAATTAACATTCGTGCTAATGTTAATTTTTTATTTTTCTAACAGATGGCGGTTAGTAGTAAAAAATAAATAAATAAATATTGGACATTCCTACACAAAATGAGTGAGCCCCACAGTAAGCTCAAGGAGGCTTGTGTTGTCAGTACTTAGACAACGATACCTTGTGGTGTTTTCAGTATTCCGTCTGTATCGGCCCTAAGTCACTGAAGTTTGTATTAATATGCTTATCTTTATTTATAATTTTAGCAGTTCCAAGCAATAGTAACATTAAAACTGTTTCTCGAACCGAAAATACCCGATTTAAGTTTGCTAACACAACATCAGTCCATCAGCGTCACAGAACATACGAGTAAATTGACGCCCGCAGTGAATATATTTATTTATTCAAAAACAATACAATCATTCATTCTCATTGCCTTAAAGAGGACATCCAAAGTTAAGGAACCTCAAACTTGCCCTATTGTATAGTCTACAGAGTCAATATGCGCGGAGCTAAGTCCTGGCCGTAAGTTTGGCATGCACGTTACTTGCATCAAACTTAGGTAGATTCCAACTATTGATATTGCATGTCTTCTAAAACAAGCACAGGATGTTGAAGATTCATATCGAATTTCGACTAAGTTTAAATTTGCACACCATGTATCATAGGTAGGTAGGTAGGGGAGCAGGGGGCTTGTTGTAACAGTTTTTGGAACTGTATTGTCTAAAATATGTATAATTTTATGATTTTGAGTAAGAGGGTTTGTAAAGTATCTATCTAAGCACTAATTCCGATTAAAAAAATAATTTGAAATGTTTACGCATCTTTTACACCAGATACTTTTTGAAAAAATGGGGGTTGTTACAACTTACCCCATATTTGGGGCTAGTTGTAACAGGCTCGGGGCAAGTAGTAACAACTAAAAGAATGGTAACATCTATAAGAAAAAAAAAGTTTTTATTGGTTCAGTCTTGTATACATTGTGACCATCTTATGACGATTATAATCATTTACTATAAATAATCAACAGGATACAATAAGATAATAATCACCAGGAAAGTGAATTATGGCACAAGTGAAATTTTTCACTCGCTTGCTTCGCTCTTTTTTTCAAAACTTCATTTGCTGGCGACTCATATACGAGTACATCCTGAGTTTTTAATCCTCTCTCAGATTTTTTTGTAGTCTCATTCAATAAAAAATACAATACAATAACTTAGAATATTTTTCTGGGCAATGATAGAGTAAAGTATAATAAAAAAATACACAAATAAACTGCAAGTAATTTGTAATTCACTATACGATGAGTCATAATAATATTATATATACAAATACATGCACAATTATTAGAGAGCAAGAAAAATACACGCACACTAATATGTTACAACGTGCCCCTGCTTTGTGTTACTACTTGCCCCATGGGCCCATTATGTCTATTTAATTAAATATGTCAAAAACTATAAGCTATAGAAGTATTTCAAAAAAGCAAATGAAAGCCAATTAAATTTACATTGTACGTAGCAATGAAAACACAATGAACAATTAATTTGAGTTCAATTGTCAAAATCAACATTTCCGTAAGTATTTTTTTTTCCAATACCTGGTCGAAACAGAGCTCGTGTGCACATCCACTCGCTTCGATGTCTGGCGGGGCAATGGCGGTGTTTACGTTATTCCTCGAGTTAAAAGAAAGTCATTCAGCAAAAAAAATTTTTTTTTTAATTCCCCGTCAAAATTGAGCGTTACTACTTACCCCTGTTACATTAAGCCCCCAGCTCCCCTACCATAAGTTTGACGATAACACATTCACCGCTGAACTACGATTGTAGCGCTACATGTAATCGTGCGATAGCATGGGTTTCCCGGTATGGAGCGGAAATGCTTCGTAGAGGGAAAACGACGTCTTTTTTTTTATTTGACTGCAATCCCATGCAGAAATATTATCACAACCAATTTGTAATATCACGTATGTACCTACCTATATGTATTTTAACCTAGTAAGTAGTAGGTATATAATATTTAACCATTTTCAGCTAGCGGCAATGCAACGTGCTTAATAAAGAAACTTTGTACATTTTAAATTACGTATAACACTTGCGCAAACGTGACAAAAGCTACACAATTCTTTTTTTGTCTGAGTACAGTCCCGCTATTCGTATAAAGTTGGTTGGGACATTTCAGTATGAAGTGTTTCAGGGTATGGGTACATTGTGTCCGGTCGATGTAATGTTTATTTATGTAATCGTCGCTACAACGATACATAATTACAACTAAGTGGGTCAAACAGATCACTAGTGTGTTATCGCGAACAGCACATTTTTCTCTCCTGTGGGCTATAGTTAACAGCTTGTGGGCGTGTAAGCAATGATTTTATCATAGTTCTCTAAATAAAAGGAGGACCTTTTCACGTGGATAAGGGTTAAATAAGAAAATTAACCTTTATAGCCCTTAACTCTTGTGTATGTCTACAGGAAAGACATAACACAGTGATCTGTTTGACCCAAGTATATTCTAATTTATCTAGTGATACAACATATTGACTCCTAATAACTGATATGATCATTAAACCAAAAACACTATTAGGTAACCATTTCGACTAGATGATGATTTAGCCCATTCGTTTGATTCATCTTTAAGCCAGTATCGACTTAATCGACTTGGCGGGCAGATAAATCACTATGGGCCCGATTCTGATTTTGAAATAGACATCTATTGGACATCTTTTAGACATCACCAAGATACGATAACGATATGTTTAAGATCTAACCTGTCAAATTTGACATTTGCGCGATTCTGGAGATACTGTTGAACGATTTCCACAGGATATGACTTAGAGATCCAATTCACATCTAATAGATATCTTACTCTATCTAACGTAAAAGTGACATTGGTTGCCCGAATTGCGCTGCAAAAAAGAACTAGTTGATATCTAAACTATAACGTATCTAGAACGGATCTAGTACGTGTCGTCTCTTGTGAATATCTTGAAGTTCGAATACGCCAGTATGTCTCGTATTACATTAATAGTATTTTGAAAAAGGGTCTTTCAGGTGGACGGTGGTAATATAGCGAGTTACAACCTCTGGAAATCATAGGTCGAATCGCAACTTAGATCAAACTAGACCATTCGTTTTGACCTTTCTCTGCAGCGGACTGTACAATTCTGAGTGAAGTAACGGATTTCCTAGAAATTAAAACTTTGCTGTCTATCACTTTCCTAACAAAGGCTTTAATTATCAGTTCTCATTAAACAAAATTAACATCTAAAAGAGAGTTGTACCGTCGTTTTTGCACCTACAATTCTAATAGCGTGTATTCTGAAAGTTTCGCCGTTAATTAGTAAGCTGGTGGGAGTCGGACCTCAGGTGCGACGTGCCTGTTCCGACGTGTATTTACATAAAGTTTGGCGCAATTACAGAATATGCTTGCCGACGTGCATGTGAATGAGTGTCAAGGGCTGCGGCGCTGGCGTTGGGCGTTTGCAATCAGACACTGGCAACGTTACCTATACCGCGAAATGCGGTATGCTTTTGTCGGTGCTATGCGCCTCATGTCGCGTGCATAATGTATAAACACCTAAAACAGTGCACACTTGTAGGAAAATTGTTGTTTTACATACAAATACTGCCAATAATTAGCTAATAAAGAAAGGCGTTCCTTAATTAATAGTTAATAGGTACAGAGGTCGTGTTGGACGCCATATTTTTATGGAAATAGGGCATCTCTATCTCTTGACGCCAGCAGGCGTAAATATGTGCCTTTGATTAGGATCGTCCAAGACTTTTATTTTAAGTAATAGGGGATATTAATATTCTTATTTCTTTGTGGTTTCGCATGAATACACCTAGGTACTCGTAGGTGCCATTATTTTAGTCAAAGTTATTATTGAATTGTGAAATGTGAAAGAGCCCTTGAGTTTATTTTCCAACATTAGATCTAAGCCAGTATGCCAGGTGCCGAAACCCATGATATATACCCATGTATTACCTACTAAGTATTTTAGTTACACTGACTATTTGTGAAACTTATTGAAATGATATACGGTTTACCACTGGTGGTAAGAATAAAAAAATTATGGCCGTAACGTAAATAAAGCACTAGAATTATATCAAAATATTGATTAGCAGGTAAGTAGATTAAGACAAGCAAAACTTAGTATAGATACGTAGGTATGCACTCTCTGTATTTCTAGTGCAAAGCCCCCATACGAGCGCCAGGCCGCATTATCAACGGGCCATTAACCCTCATTCGGCGCTGCGCTGCGGCGCGAGACCTAGAAGCATTGCCTGTCAATTTCTACCATTCAATTCGGGATCCTTGTGACTATCGACCGGTTAGGCTAGTCTAGTTGATAACAAACTACCTATCTATTAGCTATTAAATATAGGTTCAGGTATCATAGGTCAGTTATTTGTGTAACAGTCGATAAATTGCTTCGTAGTAAGCATTGTTATGTAATTGTAATGTATAGCTACGTAGAGTATAGTAAGTAGTGTTGTGTTAAAAATAACAGATTTTCTTATTATGTATATCGTGCCAGTAATCCAATAATAATAATATAATTACATATAAGAAGGTACATATTATGTAAAATTTGCATATAATTATGATGCATCAAGTGGTTCAACGCTCTCACACATTATTTCAGGATAATTCACGCTAGACCGGCCCGGCCCCGGACCGAGGCGTCCGACACGACATTTTCTATGACGGCTAATCGGTGATCACGTGATGCTTTCCATAGAAAACGAAGCGCCGGAAACTCCGACCCGGCCCCGGCCCGATCTAGCCTGAGTCATCCTTTATACGTTGTCTAACCAAACAGAACATTCGATTGAGTCTCTATTCGAGTGAATGTAAAGTTAAGTTTCGTTATGACACAGCAATTCCACGATACGGAACTTATTTAATGCAAGGGTAGTTTCAGGCGCGCAGACCCTTCACGTCATGAACTGTCAGCACTTTTTATTCGCATCCATTTCATTTTAAAACACAGGCAACGTTCAACACAATACAAAATAACGCAATTTAAAATTTCACAAACAAACTTTCTGAATTTTATTTTGTTTCCAGGAACTGTTAAACATGAATAACAACGAAAACCATTGGGGAACATTATCGACCTAATTCGATATGTTTGAACTCAGTGAATTTGCCACCCCTCTTTGTATGCTCATTTGTGATCCGCCACTAATTCTTTTGCTTGAGAGTTTTTCTACGAAGCAATAATTTCCTTTCTCACAGGAGTCGGCCATGCGAAAAGAGGAAGATAAAAAAGGTGGCCTCAGCGCTACGCCTTTTGATTGTGAGAGTCCGTTTTGTACCTACGGGCTTGCCTAGAAGTAACTAATAAAGAAGCCTGTACTATTGTTTTATTCAATTACATTATACCATTAAGTCGGTAGCTACGTAATGAGTGGAAATGAAATGGACACTAATTAGATCAAACTTGTCGAAGAAATAATTTCGAGTAAATAAGTAAGTAATACTATTGTTTTGTGTTGTTTGCTTATGTTTTTATTATAATATAAAATAATATATTAACTTTAAATTAATGTATGTTGAGGTTCCATTCGGATGCAACTGCAAAAAGCTTACATTAGGATAGGAACTAAAGCTGCGTTACCATTGCAACGTTACTGCCTGCTTCGATAAATTGTTGTCGCGATTAGAACGTTCAAAATTGCCAGTTTGAACGTTCTAATTGCGACAGCAATGTAGCATTTTTTTAAAATAGGCATTAGATTTTTATTATATACAACATCGTTCTTAGTTCGTCCCTTTCACATAGCAAGTTTGATATTATGTTGGTATCATATGTTTGCCTAGGTACACCTTTATATTGGAACTAACTGTACGCAAACACGGATTGTTGATATAGTTCTAAATATCAGACAACAAGTTTAGTAAATAATTACTGATCACAATTCCCAGTTTACCGTTCTGAGAGCTCATTAGCTATTTACGCTCCGTCTACACGGCTGATTGACGCGACATACTGGAGTAAATACACCTTGGGGTAAGCGCACATTACGGCCGGTAAACCACCAATTCTAATACGCATTAAGATTAACGAATACTTAGTAAATGGCGAAGATTAACTATGTTAGTGTTAAGTCGAATAAAAGCAGTATACGCAAGTGATTCAGTGCCTATATACTCGTACACGGAGTCTACACAGTTATGGTTAGACGAAGGCAGAGGACCTTATGAGCTACCGATTTGACTCCCATGATTGTCAAGCGAAAATGATGCAGGTTGTTAATACATTACATATAACATTAATAAATATTTTTAAGAACGTTCTGGTGGTTCTATCTAATACTTACATAATCATTCATAGGTAATTCTGCATGGAGAGCATTATTAGATTAGTAAATGTGAGGTATTCTTAACAAGAATAGAGAACAATGGAGAGGAGAATCCAGATAAAATGAACCAACCTCGGTTACCTTATAGGAAAAAGACTTTGGATAAGAACCTTTGCAAAATAATGAAATTTGTAAATTATATTAGGTAAGTTAATTTATAACACGCCACGTTCATGTAACAAAATCTACGTACAAAGTAATCAGATCTTTTATGTTTATTGTAACTAATTAAATTGGTTGGCAGGTACCGTAAAATGGGGTGAGTAGGGACAAAACTGACATTCAAACCTCGATAAAACTTTATTTTTACATGTGGATGACTGATTTTTATACATAACAAATGTTCCAGTTGTTTGAATTTTAGTTTTTTTTTATGATTTTGTGTACTTCCATTTCATAACTTTAAAATATATACGAAATAGTAAGAAATCCTAGCTCACCCCGTAGTAGGGGTCAGGAGGGATTTCCTACTAAGGTGAGTTTTGAAAATTGTTGGATCGACACTTTGGGATTATGAACATTATAATAGCTTGATTTGTTATTAGCATATATAATTTACGTAGCAGTAGCCTGTAAAAACCAACTCACTCATAACCCAACTGCCCTCGTACTCCCTACTCACCCAATTTTACAGTATACATGATAACTGTAATTGTCATTCAATTGTTTACCGTATTCTCGCATAGCAAATTCTATATTCAAACTTGTTTTCAATGGCTGTTACGGCTGTTATGCGTAGCAGACCAGAGTTGTCATCCGCTTTTTCTTCGTACGCAGTGAATTTTTATTCCGTCCCGTTGAGAGTCTAAGATAGTGCAAAAATACCTTTGACGCCCCCGAGCAGGTGTCTTGTACGAACTTATGAGTAATAATTTATAAGGAAGGGCACAGTTGCCCTGCCCTTTGTTTTTCTGACGGAACTAAGTCACATCAGCATTTCTTTCTTTGCGACGCAATACTAACAATCAAATAAAAAAAATGGTTTTGAAACCGGCTCTAAAATACTCGATCCTAAACGCCACTTGCATCATCCCATTAACCCGGGGTTAAACGGTTAAACCGTCAACCCCGTGTCAATTTGTACAGGTAACCATGGTAACTCCAG